>NC_066865.1:15365908-15965908 GCF_025177605.1 Cucumis melo | reverse complement strand
TGTCTTTCGGTGCCGAGCTTCGAACCGAAGTGCTAGGGGCTGCAGCGGACTTCAAGAAATTTATGAAAATGTTGTTTTGCTTGTTTATTTTAAAACGTTTTCGCTTGTTTTAGCTTTGAATTAAGTGATTCTAGTTGCATTGAACTCTCATTGGTTCCTCTAAATTATTATATCCTATAAAATGTGGAATTTAGTGAATAATTGATGCTATCTCGGGAGTTTATCCTATAAAATCTAGTCCATTTATAGTTTTATCAATAAGAATTCCTTCTCAATTGAGTCGACTTTAGGCTCTTCTGAAGCAATGTAGTATGTTTAGAATGAATGTAGTGTTTAACAAACTACTCAAAAGAATAGAAACCACATGCACAGATTACCATTTGCTTCAAAACCCAAGTTTTGTCCTAATCACAATGAAGAATAAGGGAAACAACATGTACAGAAACCCTAGCAGCCAAAGCTTTCTTGAGATTAATTAGCACTGCAGAGCGAAAGAAACAATCCATAGAATAATTTGCTTAGCACCGAAAAGGAAGGAATCCAAGCAGAAAAATTGTGCAAAATGAAGTAAATAAGGAAACATTCTGCATGATCTGCAACTTCTAAGACGACCTCTAAGACAAGAACATTCTAAAACATATTTTAGGAAACCATGAAAACAACGCACTAATGGAAACTTGAACAAATATTTTAGCCAACTATGCAAGGCGCTAATATGGACCATTTATATAATCATTTCTCTAACACCTGGAACTATAAAATATCAATTTCGGAGAGCAAATAGACTATAAGTTTAAACTTCGAGGACTTATTTTGTCAAATATTTTACTATCTACTCTCTAAAACTATGTTTTTTAAAAATAAAACTAAAACTTGAAAACTAAAGAAAAATTACTTCAGATTCAAACGTGTTTTTTTAGAAAGGTGAAGAACTTAGAAAAAAAAATTAAAAGAAGAAATTTTTTTTTAAAAAAAAAATTGTTATCAACCACAGGATAACTTTGGTCCATTTGATAACCATTTTGATATTTTATTTTTAGTTTTTGAAAACTTAGATTATAAACACTATTTAATAACCATTTGATAGTTGAAAAGTAAATTTATAAACACTTTCTTTACGTTTGAGTTTTATGTTTTGTTATCCTTTATATTAATACTTTAAAAAATCAAACCAAAATTTGAGTTTTAATTTTTTTGTTATCCTTTGTATTAATACTTTAAAAAATCAAATAAGTTTATTTTTTAAAAAATTATTTTCATTTTTAGAATTTGACAAAAAGAACTTAAGTATCTTTTGAAATAAAAACTAAAATTAAAAATATTGTAAGAAAAGAACATAAATTCTAAAAACAAAAAGCTTGAAACAAAATTGCGTTCAACTATATGAAGTTAATTACAATTTCACTGTCTAAAAGAGTAATTACAACTATGGAGCTAATTAAGTTTAGGAGAAAAAGAATATTTCAAAACATTATCCATTTAAAAAAGAAAAGAACAAAAAAGTGTTAACGTAGTCTAAATACGATGAAAAGTTTGTGAAACAACAATGGATTGCTACACTTTTAAAAATAGGTCATTTTACTTAAGAAAATAAAAAGAGTAGAAATAAGTCAAGTTTATTATCCTTTAGTTAACTTAATCAAATAATATGTACTATATAGATGAAGATGTGACTAATTTAATTCTATAATTTGAATTTTATTTTACTACTTTTGAAGTTAGTGGTTCAAAATCCCTCTACTTAATTAATATACTATAAAATATTCAATTAATTAATGGAGAAGAATGGCTCAATACTTTTTCCCAATCAACTCAACCTTTTGAGAGTAATGTGTAGAGATCAAAAAAGAAAAGAAGTAAAGAGAAAGGAAAAAGTAGGCTAGCTTGTGGGTGTGGCCCTTTGGTTTTTATATAACTTAGGGGTAGGCTTGCGTTGGAATGAGGCGTAAATTGATGAGAAAATATACCCATAATTGAAGGAATCCGAAATTCTTACAATTTTGTAACTCTACAAATAATCTAGAGAAAGAATTGGAATTATTGGTCCACGTGTTTCTTCTTCTTCTTCTTCTTCTTTCTACATGAAAATGTGAAAAGCACAAACTATATATTTGTACCATGCTCACATGATTTTTCGTCTCAACTCATTATAAAAATCAAAGTCTACTTTTAAACTAGCGACTTTTGTGTAAAAGCAGCAAAAATAAAATTATGAAAATAAAGTCATGTCCAAACTTGCACGAATTGAAGTATCAAGCTATGAGCCGAAGGACCATGTGATGTGATTTGAAACAAGCGATGAAAAAGTAGAAAACAACAAACATGATTGGTGGAAATCAAATCATCAAGCAAGTTGGTAACCGCGCTTCAATCAAAAGGGTACCAGAACCAATGAATCTATGATGCGAATAGCCAATGCAATAGGGCATGAAATTAAATGTAAGGAGTCAAATTATCATTGAAGAGATACTCTAAACATTTTTTTTATATGTCTCTATAAATAGCTCATACAAAAGCTCAACATTAGTGACACAGAGAATATTATTTCGTATAAGAGATTGGTCGAAGCTCTGTCACCATTCCTCCACACTCCATCCTTAACCTCTTGAATTTTTTGAAGGTCTAAGTGAGAGTTTAGTTTCTTCTCTAAATTAGTAGAGAGAGTTCACCCTTTCTTCCCCTAGGAACCACTTTTCAAGTAAAGGACACTAGAGATAAAAGGGAGCAAGAGATTGTAACTTTGGGCTCCATAGATTTCTTGTCTTTTCATTTTGGATTGTTCATCTTCATTTACATTAATATTACAAATGTGAGGATGAAAAATCAAGAGGTTTTAGTATAAAAATCAATACCTTTCATCTTCACTCATCCATGGTCTTTATCTTTTCCATCATGAGCAACTAAAATTCCAAAAAGTATGCATAAATAAGGGTTCATATTGTTTAGTTTAAGTCCATTTCAATGCCTAAATTAGTTGAAATATAGATTTAAACATTTAACTACTCAAGTGTGTAAGTGAACTCAAACTTCATCAAACAACAGAAGAGTTGACTTTAGAGATAAAAGTTAAGTAGTCTTTTGTTAGAAATCAACTTCGACATGCATTCTAGAGATAGAATACATGTGAAATTTAATGTCGAGTGGTGAACCTCATTTTTGAAGAGTTGAAAATATGAACGCTTGCTTATGCATCACTTAGAGAGAATATAATGTTAGCAAATCTTCTCAATCCTACTTTATGTGATCCCTCCTTTATTAATTTACCGCCTATTGCTTTTAAAAGTGATAGTCTGATATATTTCCTCCACACACCTACATTAAGGCCAATCATCGCATTACACCCGAGTTTGTAAATGAATATTATATTTAGTAGGTTATACATTCAACATACACTATGCATAAATCTATAAATATATTCATCGTAAAAGTTCATCCAAATATTCAACTCATTTAAATCATTAAAGTACTTGAGATCGACCCAGAGCTTACCCAAAAAATCTCTCTTAAGTTTATACTTAGGCTTGGGGGAGGAAAACTTGTATTAAATTGTCATTCATTCATTACTAGAAACATACTAAAGATAATCACATAAAATCAATTATTCATCATATAGTGATGATATTTCATTGCCTAAACATACTTAAACATTGAAAACTTAACAACAAAATTTACCTAGAAAAAAAACAAAAAAACAAAACAAAAAAACAAAAACATATTTGATAATTGTTTCGGTTTTTTGTTTTTCTAAAAAGTAATAAAAATCGGAATGTTTGAACTTTATATTCTTCCCTTCTGTTTTTTAAATAATCAACTTTTAAATTTTTCTTTTTTTTTCTTTTTTATAAAAGCAAAAACTTTTTAGCTATATTGTCCTTGTAATATGCAATAACTATAAAATATTTTCTTTTTTTAGTACTTTTTAATTCCATATTGATAAAATAACAGTGTTTTAAATCTACTAATTAATCACAGGAACAATTTACCACAAGATTCGATGAACACTAGGTGTGCAAGTTATTAGGGGTAAAATTTAGCTTTCTAAATAGAATTAACTAACGGAAGAACTTAAGTGAGCTTGTAAGTGAGTTCAGTGTATCTATAAGGTGATCAGCTCAAAGGATCTCAAAGTCTAGAAAGAGCTCAAGAGGAACACCTATAGGGAGCGCCTGGATACCTTCATGGAATCCATAAGATAAGCTTAAGATGAGCTAAGTGAGAGTTTAAGAGCACCCATGGGAAAACAACGGGAACTTGGATGATCTATTCTATAATGAAGCATTTGAAGCATAATTGTGCACTCACACAATCTTTTTCAAGAGATAGAAGTTGAACTTGTTTCCTATTATTCTATTAAAGCTTGTGGGAGAGTGTGAGGCCAAATCGCTTCCTACCTAGCTTACACAATAAGACTTCACACACAACAAGAGTGGCCTATTTGATGAGACATCTATGCAGTGAAGGCTATGCGAGGAATTGTTATGCGTTTTGAGCTTACATCACCAGGAAGTATTGATGTCGTCCTCATGTAAGAAAGTTAGTGATTGATTTGACATTGCCACCAAATTCAAATTCAAGATAAGGAAATGGTAATGACATGTGGCGTTTCGACATTGACTGATTCTCATCGTCGTGCAGAAGTCATCATTTCTGCATGAAAAGTCTCACATGAAAGGCTTATAAATAGATAAAGTCTGGCTATTCTGAAGCAACATTTACCCTGTGTTAAGTTAAGAAATGAGAGAATTTTCAAGATTTTTCAGAGATTTTCAAAAGCTTGAATCTGGCAAGAAGTTGGAAGGAAGCTCTTCGCTTAGGAGCTAGACGAAGAAGTTAGCTGATTGTTGATTGTGAGGGGTTCTTCCTAAAAATGTTTTCAAAAAATAAAAGGATTTTTAATGTGCTTAAATCCTTTGATGTATTTCTATGGAAACTCTAAATTATATGATTTCTCTTATGCTTTTTCATTCTTAAAATGCATGTAAATATAAACGAATGAGATTTAACAAGAATTGAAATGATGAAATGAAATGAGATGATCTTGTGTATCCTAAAGAATAAAATTTCCTCACATTTGTTGTGTGTTCTAGTGCGGGATGTTTTATCCTTGTTGTGTGATCTGAAATAAGATGTTTTATTCTTACTGTGTGATCTGGAATAAAATGCCTCATACTTTATGTGTGATCTGGTATATGCATGGGGATGCCATTTGCTTGTTGTATGATTTGACACTGGTAGACGCGTTATATGTGACGAAATTGATGGAAACTTGTTGAATGCATTGAGACTACTCTGTATAGCAGCAACTTGACGAAAGAGTGTGTTAAATGCTTGAGCTGAGAAAGAGTACAAAGCTGTAATTAATTATGCAAAATGATTCTGTGTTATAATGATATGATGAGTTTGATAAAATGTGTTCATTGCGATATGAACATTTATACATGATTTACAAGAAAATGATTTTCATACGACTTATGAATGTTTGATGATGAGATTCGAATTTCATTAGCAAGAGGTGTTTGTATTAACAACTAATACAAATTAATAATTAATACAAAAAGAGATTCTCAATTTTCAAAAAGAATTTTATTAAAAGATAACTTTAAAAGTTTTAAAAACACTTTTAAAATTAGAAAAAAAAAATAGGAAAAGGGAAAGTAAGAAATCAAATGAAAACATTAAAAACAAAATATGAAGAATTAATTAGTTATATCAAATCCCTCGAAGGTTGGAGGGAGTCAAATGAATGTGTAAGAAAAGAGAGTTATCAAGTCAAGAGTAGTTTATAATACAAATAAAAAGTCAACATCAAATTGGACCACAATCATAAACTCACTCTCACAAAACCATAAATAAATTTCTCTTTCATTGAAAACTCAAAACAAGTGGATAAGAATTATTCAACTTTCATTCGCTCTACACATTTCTTTTTATTTTTTTGGTTTTCATCAACTTGTAAGGAATTTATTATATTCGAATTTGATTCGAATATGAGTCAACGTGACAATATGAATATCGAGAAAATATAATATCTAAATAAATAACAAAATAATTTTTTTAGAAAAACATCAACTTAATTTAAGATGAATGGAAAATCATCCATATGTGTATTTCTTACAAAGTCTACCAAACATTACTATTTATAGGCAATTTGGCAAACATAACGTGGATTAATGAACACAAGGTTATTATATTCCAGATACATGACAATGTAGATGGAATGTAGAGAGTGACACATGAATTAAATTTTGATATCGAGTAAAATCATTATTTATTTAATAATATTTATATTATAAACAAGATTTTAGGAATTTTAAATCACAACTAGTAGATAAAGAACCCTACAAACAATGAAAGGATAAGATCAAACTCGATCAGAATTATTCAACCAGTGGCCATTGGCTATAAACATAGAGAATTTATTGTGGGTTATAAAAATGGTCTATAGTTTAATGTCATAAATGTTGGGAGACTAAACTAAACTAATATGGTTTGTTTAGTTAAATTGAAAATTTTTTTAAAAAAAAAAACAAAAACAAAAACAAAGCATTCCACAAAGTAAATGTTTATAAGACCAAATTAATAATAGCTTAGTTCAATTATTAAGATATTAAATGTGGTTCAAAAGGTTCATTGTTCAAATATTTCACGTCTTCGCATGTCCCCAATCAATTAAAATGAAAATAAAAAATTAAAGAAGATTATTACATGTTCATTTTATTTCGTTTTTAAAAAGTATTTGAATGCTATATTTGTAGACCAGAAATGACTATTTTGTGAATAGTTGTGTATAAGAGTCTATATATAGATTAAAGTTGATGTGGCGTAGTCATAATAATTTGTATTAAATGGTTTGAATTTTGGAGTTGAATAGTCAAATTAGTTTGGCAAACCCACCACCTTAGTTATATACACAACATTGTAAGTGTTCCCTTGGATAAAATGTGGTAGAAGGATGGATCCACAATTATTAATATTATAATATCACGACACATTAAAAAAGAACAATTAACCTACAACTGAATTATCTAAAATTTGTTTCAAATATTATTATTATTATTATTATTATTTATTACACATGAAAATTTTCCTTATTAATTTTAAACAGTATAATACATTTCAAATCAATTAAAAAGAAAAGAAAAAAAAAATGATTTTTTTACCCACTACATTGCAATGAAAAGTATAGTTAAACAATACCTTGGAGACGGGGGTTTCCTTTCGCTATTATTCAAGAAAAGTCAAACTCAAGTCGACCAAAACCCATCGGTTCCTCACATCAAACCCATTTTGTTCGGTAGGTACAGAATTAAGTATTTGAAAACTACATATATCAGATTTATGCATTGGATTGTATAAAATATCCATCTTAGTTAGAATGGTGAATAACTTTTTAGTTACTCACATTTTGCTGTGAGCATTTGAGTGAGTCAACACACTATTAAAGAAAACGAATTTCTCGTAGAAGCTAGGGAATGTCATTGTATTAGGAATTCAATTTAATTTACAAAAGACAATTATGCAAAGAGAAAAAAAGCCTAAAATACAAAAAGAAAAACATACAACTATGTCAGATAAACAGTAAAACCAAAGAGGAGGAAATAGAGAACTCACCCTTGAAGTCCACAACTTTCACCTGAATCCTCTCCAAGAGCACGAACCTCAATACCTTTGAACGAACAACAACGAAGACCTTCCTTCCGTCACAATGGACACCACTACATAACGATCTTGTTTTGGAAAGGGAAGAGAGTTTTTCTTAGAGAATTTTTTACAGCCAAGTAATTCACTAATTTGAACTTTAATTGCTTCTCTGTGTAACAAAACCCTTTTGTCACGTAGGAAGGAGAGAGATCGAGAGGCTTTTACAACTCCCATTCCACCACGGTTCTCTTAATTTTTATTTAAATTATATGTTGAATCCAATTTAATACATATAAAAATAATGATACCAATTCATTAACATATAACTGATTAATAATTAAACATCATATATTTAATTTAATTTGAATCATAACCAATAAAATCTATAGTTTTAATATGAATCTCATTTCTATTAGTATATAATCTACCGTTTATATGAATTTTATTCATACGAATATCTTTATCTCATCAAAATATTTATCTCTCATTTATAATAATAAAGTATCATCTTCAAATTATTCAAAATTAACTTTATATAATATCCGTATCTTATAAGATTAAATCCTTGTTTAATTGGAACGATTCAAATTTATCAAAAATTAAATGGTACATCTTGTGTAGCCCTTAGTGAGCTAGCAATAGGATTTAATGGACTTACACATTCATTAACTACAAATTATTACTGCTAAAGATTCATAATTGCACTTTTCGCATTGTATATACATTTATGTGCCCGGGATATCACCAATCAATGATGAGTCGACCCTTCACAAATTACTCGTAGTTACAACTGGATCAAATTACATTTTTTCCTTTGTAGAGATATATAACTTGTTAAGTGCCACCGTCCCTCTAATGAACAAACAATTTGAATTTTTTTAAGTCAAATGTCGATATTTTGAATTTTTATCATTTTGTTCGTCTTGACTAATTCCGACCTCCTAAGCATGAATCCACATTCATTTTTCACAAATACAAATAACATTTGAATATAACGTTGGTCAAAGTTTGACTTTTCAAAATTAAAAATAAACATTTTTTTTCAACTTTAACTATTTTCACCATATTCGAGCTTCCAAATACGAATCCTCATTTATATTTTTAATATTTAAATCACATTTAAACATAAAACTCTATCTCAAATTGATAACCGATGGCTATATCCCATATATTTGTCGATTTCTCTCTCTTTGCCTAATTCTAATAATTCGAGTTATTCCATATGAGCTAATAGGGAAACCTAATAGACCTATATATCATGAGCTCCATGATCCGATATTAACTAGCTAAACCCTTTTAGACCGAGCTAATCAACATTCGTTAACTAACAGGTCATATTCAACTAAAGTCATGTAGTTGCACTTCCCTCACTATAGATATATTTGTATCCTTCTAATATAACCATGATTAACAAGTTAATCCTTCATAAGTCGTTGTTCGTAACTTTAGTTGGGTCAAAATATCATTTTACCCCCGAGATTATATCTGGGTTTTTAAGTTCCACCGATCCACTATTAAACAATTGGTTTATGGTCCAACCTATAAATCAAATCCCTCTCGGGCTAATAAGAGGGTGAGGTCCCTTGTTCAACACTTGGATTATGTTATTAAGGGAACAACCTATCAACTAACCTTATAGCAAGTATAAGTGAATTTCATCTTGCACCTTATGTCATAGCCATCCACCCGGTCTTACCCACGAAATGAGAGACTTATTGGACCAACATTGTTGAGTTACCCTCACCTATGTAGATCTAAGGATAATTTCATTTTAATAGAAGTTCATAATTAGCTCATAATTAAGATTAAGTTAGCTGGGTCATCAATAATCGAAATAGTCAGTTTTAAACAGTCTACGATGTTATAATGTAAAAGTTTCTATTTCATGGTTCCAGTCTTATGTAAACTATTTACATAGGATGCCCTAACTTCCACGTCTATACATGAACGCTTCAGGATCACATCGTTTGTACTAACTATAAACCTTATTCGTATACTATAGATTGTTTAGGCTATATACTCGAACTTGATCCACATTTATGTCTATACTAGATAGCATTGGGTCCTTAATTTATTAGATTCAAGATTATAGTATTCAATTTTCACTAACAAGTTCTCAATAACAACTTTATTGAATAAAATATAATTAATTTTAAACTACAAACTACGAGTTTTAGGACATAAATTCTAACAAACTTCCACTTGGACTAAAACTCCTAGTGGGATAAAAACGATGTTACATTTAAATGAGAGAACAATACATATGAGTACAAAAAACATATGAATATAATAAGATAGGGCATATACCCAATAAGTCTCCCACTTGTTCTAGTTTACAAACAAAGTAGACCTAAACTCTGTATGTGACTCTCAACACTTTTGTCGTGAGGGTTTTGGTAAAAGGATCAATAATACTTTACTCATAAGATATCTGGTTATAGCCAATTGAACCTTCAACCAAAAACTCCAATTTACATCCAAAATTAATTTATTTTCGAGCTAAGAAAATTATCAGGTTATATTCAAAAGGATCAACAATACTCTACTCATAAGATACCTGATAACTTTCTTAGCTCGAAAATAAATTAATTTTGGATGTAAATTGGAGTTTTTGGTTGAAGGTTCAATTGGCTAAATTGTCGAAGGAGTTAAGCTATGGAATTTTCAACCTCACCTTTGAGATTCGTTCATTGGAAAGTTTTGACTATCAGCTAGGGAAAGTTTTGACTGTCAGCTAGGGAATAAAATTTTGGCTAATCTCGAGGTAAGGAATTTGTACTATCAGACCTTAAAGTGAAGATGATTGTATCGTAAAATATGATTGTTTATGCGTAGCATTACATGCGTAGAATTGAGGGATTTCGACTGAACTATGTAGTGAAATGTATGTGTGTGAACTTCTGTATTTGGCCTGTTTATGCATAGGTTTAGAGGTATTGATAACTCACTACATTGATGACTGAATACCTACTAGCATGCTAGTTTTTTATTGGCCGTTATGTATTGAACTTAAAAAATTGGTGATAGTTTTGAGCATGTCTTGATTCGACTATCTTAGAATGTCTTAAAAATTGGTGTACCTCGCAGGCACTAGACTGATTATGTGCATCCTACGAGATCACTAGACTGATTAGGTGAATTCTATATGATCTCTTGACTATTATGTTGTAGGGTACCTTATTAGGTATAATTGGTACCTTATTGGGTATAATTTTGTACTCACCTTTTTCATGATTGACTTTTTCAGGCAAAGGTAATATGAGAGACAAACCAATAAGGGACAAGAAGAACTCGTGAATGCATATGGAAACCTTTTTTGTTTTCAAGTTGTGATAATTGCAATGAGTTTTATGTTTAGAACTACAATAGGTACATATAGATGCCAGTTGAGCTAAGCTTATGTTGACAATTAATTCCTAGGTAGGTGGCTACCATGGATTGAACCCATGACCTCTTAGATTGTTATTGAGACCATGTCTCCCTTTTTACCACAGGTGAACTCATTTTTAAACAGGTTTTATAATCTTTTGTGTTTTAACTATTTGAATTTGTCTCTTATGAATGGAAGTTTTTTCTTCAATTTGCTTTGGTTTGAACTTTAAAGTATCTTTGGGTTAAAGTAATAACCTCAGCTTAGTACAAAAGAGTTTGGTCGTTACACTATGTGCTTTCCTCATTTACGACTTCTTGATTCTCTTGAATTTGTAACTGTGCCACTATTGTCACGACACAGTGATGAGCAAGTGCATATTAAGAACAACTTCCATATTTTTTCCAAAACTTCATTAGTCATACTGCTTCCTTTGTCACTTTGCAAGCAACTATATATTCAACTTCCATTGAGGAGTTGGCTACACAGGTTTGCGTTATGCTTATCCACACCATTGCTCCTCCATTTAGAGTGAATACTAATCTTGATGTACAATTTCTAGCATCTTTATCAGTTTGGAAATCAGAATCAATATATCTAGCAAGGATTAAATCCTTAGTACCATATACAAGCATGTAGTTCTTTGTTCTTTTAAAATACTTTAGGATATTCTTAACGGCAGTCTAATGACCACGTCCGGGATTTGACTAATACATATTAAGCGATCCATACTGAGTAGCATCTGTCAGGCCAAGTACATAACATTGCATACATCAAACTCCCAACTACGAAAGCGTAGAGAATATGTCTCATATCCTCGACTTTTTGAGGCATCTTAGGACATTGTTTCTTTGATAAATTAATTCTATATCTATAAGGCAATAGACCTCTTTTGAACTTTCCATCTTATATCTTGACAAAAATTTATCTATATAAGATGTTTGAGACATGGCTAAAGTTCCGTTCTTATAGTACCGAACAATTTAGATCTTGAAAACATATTGTGCATCTCCAAAAAATTTCGTTTAAAATTGCATAGCTAGGCCATTTCTTGACGGAAGTTAGATAACCTACACCATTCCCTATGAGTAGAATATCATTGACATATAAAACTAAGAGCGCTATGATGGAATTGGCCACTTTTTTGTAAACACAAGGTTCATCAAGATTCTGTTCAAAGCCAGAAGACTTAATTACAATATCAAATTTTATTTTCCAGGATCTAGATGCTTTATTCAAACCATAAATTGATTTTTGAAGCTTACAAACCTTTTGTTCTTGACCCTGTTTTATAAACCCCTCTAGTTGAGTCATATAGATACTCTCCTTAAGACTACCATTTAGAAACGTTGTCTTCCAAATTTCATAGTCATAAAAAGTGGTGATGGAAAATAATATTCTAATCAACTTTAGCATGGAAACAGGAGCGAAAGTTTCTTAGAGTCCACTCCCCCTCTCTAGGTATAATCCTTGCCACAAGTCGAGCCTTAAAAGTCTGTACTTTACCAACTTAGTCTTGTTTTCTCTTGTAGATTCATTTACAACCAATTGATTTTACATCATTTGGTTGATCTACAAGAGTCTAGACGAAAAGGAAGTACATTAACTCCATTATGAGGTCTATGGCTTTGATCTACTGGTCATGGTCCACATGATTCTTTGCTTGCTTATAGGTCAATGGATCCTCCATGGTATCATCAAGTATGATGACTTGAGTTTCAATTAAACCCAAGTAAGAGTCAGTAGTGGAACCTAATGCACATATGGTATTTAATTTTCACTAATAAGTTTTCAATAACAATTTTATTGAATAGAATATAATTTTATTAGACAGAATATAATTTTATTAGACTGAAGATTATAGTATTCAATTTTCACTAATAGGTTCTCAATATCTAGTGCAAGGCTACGTTATTGAGTTCACCCCCCAACTCTTGCCGCGTAGAGGGTCTACCAATCCTCTACACTACCTTGCAGCAAAACTTTTTGCTAGCTTTACCTTTCTCTCCTTGCGACAATCCATCACCCAAAGCATTTTTTCATAAGGCTTAACCATTTTTTTGCATCATTCGGGTTAGTGGTCCCTACGAAGATCCCAATGCCTTTAACCTCTCAATGTGAACTTTTTATCTAATTTTGGAGGGAGGCAATCCTCCCCACCTCATACCCTTATCTCTTGTGGGTTACTAGACATTTCGTCAGATACTTGCACCCTATTGGCACTCCTTGTAGCTAGAACATCCGTTGTTACTTGTTTGGCTCCCCTTGGCCTTCCTTGAGGTGTCATAATCCCTATAACTCATCAACACAATAGACTTACATACTAACACGCGACTTTACATGTATGACTCCCACTAAGACTCTTTCCAAGAACGGTGCTCTGATACCATCTGTCACGCTCCGTTCCACCGACCAGTTCACGCTACTGGGAGGAGGCATGTCGCCTAGACCTCTAACATGTATCTCTCCTTGAGATAACAAGTTGAATGACTAGTAAGCGAAGCTAAGGACACTACAAGAAAACTTAATGTCGTAATGGGTGATTTAATACAGAGTTTTATTAATATTTTGATGACAGAATACATTCAGTATATTACTTGATTCTCATCATAAAACTACCTAACTCCACTTAACACAACACTTGGACTTTTCCCAACTAGTCACTATATATTATGCAAGTTGACAGTGGCCACTGCCAAGTGATGCGTTCAAGAAGGAGGCACATAGGCAATCAAGGCTGCAAGCTCAACACTGGATGTTCTTCGCTACCTAGGAGAGGGGAGGTGGACGAGACAAACATTGAAAAGATTAGATAAAGAATGTCTAGTGAGTGAGATTTTTATCAATACTTTTAATGTATCAAGTTCGGTCTAAAAACATCATATTGTTGTTATGCAAAATCGTTCTTTACAATTAAACATCTTTGTACCCTTCCTTAGTTCAAGCATTTACCACTTTTTTCGAGTTACAACTATGCGGAGTAATCTCAATGTATTTAGCAAGTCCATCAATTCCATCACGCATAATGCGTCTTCCAATGCCAAATCAAATAGCAAGCAAAGGACATCCCATACTAGATCAAATAGTAAGTATGAGGCATCACATGAAGATCATACAACATGAATAGAACATTCAATTCAAGTTCACACAGCATGAATGAAGCATCTTATCCTAGGTCGCACAGCAAGGATCAGGTGAAATGTTGCATAGGGTATATGGATCATCTTATTTCCCCAATATTGAATTCGCACATTCTTCCAAAATCGTTTATTTTTAACAATAAGCCCTGTAATTGTTGGGGTTGATGCCTTAAATCTCGTGGTCTTGTAGTTTGTAATTGTATATATTATACAAACTTTTTATTTATCTAATAAAATAAAGTGTTTTATTTTATTTGACATTTAGTTGCATTAACTCACAAAACCAATAAACTAACATTCAAGGTTATCTTCTATAACCTAAACATGTATGTGGAGACATACAAGTGGATCATGTTTAAGTGATAACCTAAATGGTCTGTAGTAAATGGATAAGGCTGGATACCTTATCCTGGTGATACTACGAATACGGCCTGCTTTGTAGTTGTTACAATTGTTCTAAAGTGCTACAAATGATTTGATCCTAATCATTCATGTCGAGACATTAGAGCGAGGGTATTCTATACAAAGATTTTGTATAAGACTGGACCATGAAATGAATAGTCTCTCTTATTAACACCGTTACTAGTTGAGACTACATTTCACCAGGATGACTATAGGTGACTTGACCTGAATCCTGAGTGAGTTGTGAACTCCTGCCTATGAAGGCGATCCTTTGATTTATATGGGTGAGAGTGGCCTATGTAGCCGACTCAATATGTCTACCATTTTGGGGATTCGTCTGATTGGGGAGCTGGGAACACAACTACACAAGAAGGAATTCACTCTTTCTTTATAGATAGAGTAAGTAGAGAAATTGCTCTCTTAAGGGTTGATTTCAAGACTTGAACAATGTGGCGCCACACCCTCTCTTGGCCTGAGAGGAGTTCAATTATAGTAGGACTATAATTATTGTTCATTAGAGGAATCAATAGTACTTAAGGAGTTAGATGTAACTACAGAGGTAAAACGGTAATTTTTGGCCTAGCTGTACTTACGAGCAATTTGTGAAGGGTCATTGCATTATTGATTGGTTATATCTAATGGACACAAAAATATATCTACAGTTAGAAGAGTGCAACTATTTAGTCTTTAGTGGAATGACTAATAGTTAATGAATAGAGATTAAATTTAATTAAAGAGTTTAATTAATTAATCTCATTTCATTGGAGTTTCAATTTGTAGGTCCATAAGGTCTCCTTGTTAGCTCAATAAGGATAAATGAGAATCAAATTTATTTTGGTTTAATTTGAATTTTTCAAATTGATTAAAGGGAATAAATTGTATATGATACAATTAATATAATGTATTTGATACATTATAATGTAAAGTTTTTTATGAGAGAAGTTAATATTTGAATATGATTCAAATAATAATAATAATATGAATGAGATTCATAAATAAACTATAGGTTAAAATTGAATTCGATTCATATTAGAACTATAGATTATATGAGAGATCTAAATCATTGGTTATATTATATATGATATAATATAAAGTTTATATTATATGAGATATAATATATTTGTAATTAAATTTATATTGATTTTATTTAATTTAATTAATACATACATACATACATATATATATATATATATATATATATATATATATATATATATATATATATATATATATATATTTAAATAGAATAGAATAACTCCCTTGGGAGTTATTCTACGTGGGAAAGAAGGGGAAGTTATTTTGATAACTTCCCCCTCCATTGTTGAGATTTGTTTTAAAAGAAAAAAAAAAGGAAAAGTTTTTTTTTAGAACAGCACAATCTTACGATCTCTCTGTATCCCAAAGAAACAAAATTCTCCCAAAAGCTTCTTCCCTCACCAAAATTACAAAAGCCCACAACTCTCTGTGATTCTTTACTTGGAGAATAACGAGGAAGATTTTGTGGTGTCTCGAAGTTTGGAAGAAGAATTGGTTCTACAAAGGTTAGTTTATTTTCACCTTTTCCATGAGAAGCATGTTTATTATTTTTCTTTGAATTTATTGGTTTCATAAATTGAATTTCACTTGCACGGCATTCATACGCTTTTGCTTTAGGAATTCTATTCTTTCAGTAATGACATTCAAAGAGTTGGAAGACTTAAGAAAAATATGTATTTTGATAACTGCATGTATAAAATATTTTAAACACATTTTTTAGACCTTTTTAACATTCTAGGAAACATTTGGATAAAAGGAACCCCTCACTACGTCATGTCGACTAGCTCATTTGCCTCGTTCTTTAACCCAAAAGGTTTCTTGTATTTAATTTCTTGTAATCCTTGTCAGATACCGCTATATCCTGATTTTGCGAACACCTTGAAAATCATCGAACTTTTCTCTTAAGGAAGTTCAGAGTGAAAAACAATCCCAAAACAACCGAAATTTCTCTATTTAAAGGTCTTTCTAATGAGGTTTCCCCATGTAGGAAATGATTACTTTTGTCGGTGACAAGGAGTGACCCAATACTAAAATGCCACATATCTCTACTATATTCTTATCTCGCATTCGAATTTGGGGTCGTGGGGTCAAATTAATCACCGACCTTCTCGTGTAGGCAAGGACATCATTTCCTTCTAGGTGAAGTAGGTTGTCTCGGCAACAAGGTCCCCTCACATAGCCCCACCCTCTTTTCCCTCATCACACGTGTTCCATATCGTATAAGTGTTCATCGCGAAAAGTCTCATCGCGTGAAGGCATTTTGTGATTAGGGTCTTACAGTAGTCACATGTTTAACCAATAGCCATGAATATCATAAACATTCACAAACATAAGAAAATAGAAATATTGATACGGCAGTTTTATTAGACTTCAAATTGGTAAGTAGAGCTCATGTGGATTAGAAATAAAGTGAACCAACATATAATATGGCACCAGAGTTTGCAAACTTAAGATGAACGAAAGTTGTCATGAGTTCAGTTTCTGCTTCAAAATCTACAAAATGAATTGAAGCTTCGTTAATAAAGCAAACTTTTGATGATCCTTACCTACAAAAACAATGACAATTTTCAAGTTGCTCCATTAGATGCCTAGTTACGAACAGGAAAATTTTGGAAGTTTGTGTCCATGTGCCATACAGTTGCAACACAAAATGGTAAATTTTCTCATTGATCTTTTCTATTTTTATTTCCCTAACAAGCTTGATTGTTTCATAAATAGAATTCTTCCAAAAACAAGTTTCATCTTAAATAGTAGCTTCCAACATTTCTTCATGAGTAAAGAAAAAATGTAGCTAATTACTATGGCTTTCAAAATCACATTACTTGTGTTGCCTGAAACTGTAATTTGAATACAACTTTGATCTCTGTTTCTTGCTTCATGATTTAAAAATTCTTTCAGTTTTGCTTCAGATCTCAAGAAAAGAAAAGAAATCTGGTTCTTGAGATGAAAACACACTAGACTTTTATTGAATAGTATACAAGTCAATATCCAAAAAACAAAATACCATTACAAATTTCAACAAATCGAAAGCTAAGAGATATCTTTTTACCTTGGGCACGGTACTCGACAAACTTGAAGTGGAAGTATTTGGCCAAAATCTCAGTGCCGTGTGTCTTTGTTTGGGAGAGATTGTAGAGATTGGGAAAGCGAGAGATGCTAAAAGGGGTTTATTCAAAATCAGGAATTTCTCATCGAACCTGCCGAATTTGGATCCCAACCATTACTTCACTTGGGCAATTTGACTGGTTATATCTGATCCCATTTTCAAATCAAAATCGACTGTCGATGACATATTTAAAATAGTCATCATGGTCAATCGCCGACTGGTTGGATTTGATTCTCGTCATGGTTGATGTTCGCCGTCAATCATGGGTCTTCCTCATCGAAGAAGAAATTGCAATGGTCATCGGTCGTGGTTAATTCGAGCAGTTGTTCAAGTGGGCTTGGTGGAGATGGAGATAAGAGATGAAGAAGGTTTCGTGGGGATAAAGAGAGGGAAAGCAATGAGATGGAGAGAGGGAAATAAATAAAATGATTTCTTTTATAATTTTTTACCGAACAATTTTAGGAGTGAAAATAAAATTAAAGAAAAATTAGGATAAAATAAAGTAGGACTTTTCTGACGTTTAAAAATGTCAAGTAAAAATAACATTATTCTTGACAATTGTTTTTTGCGTCAAGTAAATATTACCTATACTTGACACGTATGTAACGTCAAGTAATAACTAACATAAAATAGTTCAAAAATTTCTGTGAATACTTCACTTTTAACATTTTACTTGACGTTTTTTTCTTTAAAATGGTCAATGCTTGACAATTTTTTTAACAAAAACGTTAAGTATGTAAAAATTGCAAGCGTCAAGTAAACCAGATTTTGAAGTAGTGCGTTTTCTAGAGAAGGTTGTGTTTTAAGAAAAGACAACGCGGGGTGAAAGTTAGCGGTACTGAAGTAGGTTATATGTTGCAAGAGAAGTTAGGCGTTCTGTTACGGTAACACAAAGTGAAGTTAGGAAAAAGAAGTTGTCATTTGTAGTCTATCCCAAGACGAAAAAATTAGCATTTAAAAGGAATGTCTAATTTCGAGTTGACTGTTGGCTACGCGTTGAGCTTAGATTGGTTGCATGACCCGACAAGCAGTAAAAGGGCACGTCTAAAGTTATAAGTAGGAACTGGCTAGTAAATAGAGTTTTAATGGTAATTAACCGGACAGAAGGATTAGTATAGATAGGACCAATGAGATCAAAGAAAAAGTGATTATTTGGAGAAGTTGGCAAGGAAGAGCTAAGAATTGAGTTGTTGTTGAAGAAGCTAGACAAGAAGAAGAAGTGAGCTAGGTGCCCGAAAAGGAAGAAAACTGAGTATTTTGTGAGTGACATTTGTAAACTAAGTATTCTTGTGAGAGTGATCTTAAAAAGCAAAAGAAGTATTTTGTGAATGTTTTCTTAAATAAATATATTTAAAAGTATTCTATCTGAGTCTGTGGTTGTGCATAACGCGTCCTATATATCAATGTATTATTGTATTCTTGCTGATGTTGTATGAAAAGAGAAAGCTACTAATTTCCACATGATGATTGTAATGCTTGTGTGTGCGTAAATCATTAGCCTTATTCCTATCAAGCGAGCAGCTATTATGTGGTGTGCACATAATGCGTAATGCCGTCGTGTGGACGACATGTGCAACAGAAGTGTATTGAGAAAATTTTGAGACTCTATTGATGAGTTGAACATCACAGTAATCTAAACACAGGGTACTGGCGAGAGTGTATCCTAGTAGTCTTGGCGTAGGGAATGATTCATGTTCTTGGTAGAAAGGAATAAGAAGCTAATGTAAGATTTATGTGATTTATGAAATGAAAACGAATTTATGTGATTGTATTGTATTCCCCAAAAAGGTCTTTCTAAAAGCTTCACTCACTAAGTACTTGACTTATGTGTTAAGTTTCCCTTTCCCAAGTGTTCAGGCATTAAGGTCAAGTAAAGAAGGGCAAGACGAGTTTCTACGTATGGAAGCTGAGCGAGCAAGTGGTGCTCTTTTACCTTATATTCCCTTGTAATATGAAAGCAATTATACTCCTAAACATCTTTAACGTCGAGGGATGTATCTCAGTTTTCTAAAGGTTAGGCTAGTTGTTCAAGTCTAAGATTTACCTTTGTACTAAAGAAGTAAGGAAAGTGTAATTGTAAAGTGTTGGTCTAAGTACTAAAAGATGTTGTGTGTATGTATTTTTCTCTACATTATTCTGTATGTATCGTGGGATGGTTAAAAGCTTAAGAAGAGCTAAGTAAAGCAAGTTCTTAATCGGTTATTTAAGCTATTTTTACGCTGCGTTGAGTTGAGATCTCTTAAGTCCAAGGTTGGAGCTCTGTGTTGAGACTGGTAAAGAAGTTGTTCCGCTTACTAGGCATTCAACATTTATCACGCAATGTGATACACATTGAGTGTTTAGGTGGCACGCCTACATTTGGTCACATGAAGTGACTTTTGGAGCGAGGTGTCACAAATAGATTTCTATATTTATCTATCACAGATAAACAAAGACAGCAGTCTATCTGTGCTTATCCATGATACAAACATAAAAAGAATATTCTTACTAATAAAGACTTTTCGTGTTCTAAACTAAACATGTTCTCAACCCAAGAAGTCAAACGAGCCTTCAAACAACTTTACTTTCGTTCATAAAACCACTTTTGTAATATATCTCTTATTGAACTAAGCATGGTACCACGGTAGTTCTCTAAGTTTTTTAAACACTAAGTTTACACTTTCTACACAATTTGATGTCATCATTTTGTACCTTCGTCTTCCTGAATATGCTCGAGACCACTTCTTAAAACAAACATTACTAAGATAATCTCTAATATTTGAATAAACTGACTTCATACATCTCATGTGATGCTCAAATACATTAATTGTGTAGGCATAAGCACAACTAAAGAAATGTTTATCAAATACTGCATCCTTAAAATGAAGTTTTTCAAGTTACTTAAGAAATGTTTTGTGCACATATAATACTCAACATTAGGAAACACTCTTAAAACTTCTTTAGGGATGTTAAGATGTCTATAAAAAAAACAATGAGTAAGTTGTCTCGCTCTGAAAAACTACATTATATCTTCTGAAAAAACCATGTCCATGATGCATCATTTTTAGAATCTACAATAGCAAATGCAAGAGAGAAGATTTAAGTGTTTCCATCTTGTGATGAGCTGTTAATAGAATGCCACCAAACTTACACTTAAAAAACGTGTCATCAACAAAAATGATAGGTCTACAATGTTTCTACCCCTCAATTGATGTACTAAAAGCCATAAAGCAAAACTTGAAATGACCACTATCATCCATCTCTATACAGTGCATGTACCTATAAAAATACAAAATATTTCTATCAACAACAACAAAAGAGAACATATAGACTGTGATATATATTAATATTTGTTTATCTAAGATAGACTATGATATTTTTCTATCCCATCTATCTGAAAATGAATGTAAATTTGATATAGAAAGTTGATCATACCTGAGTTAGATTCAACCAATTTATCAAAGAAGTTTGGAATCAACTTGTACTATTCAACTGCGTCATGTTTTAATATCTTTACTATGTGTTCCTTTGCCCTCCAAGTTTTTTGATAACGTATATTAACTCCAAGATTTATATGAGCCTTATGGATAATCGCTTTTGGAATGGAACGGATAGTAGGCATGAACCTAAAATCATCTTCTATCAAGCAACTGCCAATTACTGCTGAAGAAGCTTGCATGTGACAACTTTAGGTAGTACTCAGTGAGTATTCATGGTCAAAAATGAATTTTTGTACCATCCACAACTCACTTTTCTTATAATGAGCTCCCTTAATATACCATTTGCACCCTTCTTGCAAAAACTTGAATTCAAGAGACCTGAAATTTGACATTGTAGTTCTAAACTAAAAGTTGTTCTTTTTTGCTATTATGCAAAAACACTTTGAAAGCAGTTCTTTACTTTCAAATAAAAAAATTTTCCTTCAAATCACCACGATAAGAAATCTCTCTTGTAACTTCATCATTTGAAATAGAAGAAGAACCTATATTCAACGACATCTCAACATTATCCCGTACACTATTAGAAGAAGACTCTATCAAAGAATTAACACTTACATAAGCAACTAATAGATGTCTACTAATTGCATCTTTAGCAAAAGCTAAATACCAAGCAACGTCGTTGTCTTTTCTTATTGGCACTACAATTTAAACGTTGCTTTTACTAAAATCAAGTAAAATAGATGATTCCAACAACCCATCCAATTGACTCTCTTTGTATATTAAACCAACCAAACAACTAAAGCTAATATTCGAACATCTACCAAAATTTTAGAAATTGAGTAATTCCCATAAACATTGCATTCATTTCGTTGGCCTCCATAAAAAACAACAATAGGAATAGACATTGTATTATGTAAAAAGAAAATACAATTAAGTATTCAATAGTGATAGAAAGAAGTAGATAGATATAGATATACATCAATAATTGAATAAAAGAATAAGATGTAAACAACGATAATAATGAACACAATAAAAGGATAGACAATCGTGCAGTGAAATAATATACACTAAACTGCGCTTGAAATGAGAATAAAGAATAACAAGATTCACCCTTTTAGAAACATGGCATTATGGACAAGGCAACTGCGCTGCCCCCTCACAATAAGGCATCTTTCCCTACTACTTTATTCTTCTTATTCAATATAATTATATATGTATATATATTTCTTTATTGAAGAAACTATTCAATATTATTATTTCAATCTTGATTTTGAACGTGTTCAAATGCTATTCATTTTTAAAATATTACTTTTGTCTATGTGAGGCTGTTTCCTTTGCTTTTTACAAAGGAAACAAATATTAATAAACAATTTGTCAGCTAAAGCTCTTTCTTCTTTGTATTTGGTAGTTGTTTAAATATAAAAAATGAAGAATCATCTCATCTACCTATGTATTTGTGTTTACGCTTGGTTGGGTTAAAAGAGACTCCTGGGTTCGACACCTTATTTGAAAGATCGTACTATAATACCTCCTTCGAGTTGTATTAGGTCGTCTGTTTTTATGAGATTTTAGTTATTAGTTACGTGAAAAAAATTAAAATCTCATAAAATTTAAATGTTAAATACCAAATGCCTATGATATCTATTAAAATATTATTTAAACCACATAAATACTATTTAAAAGTTTTAAATTTGTTACTGTAAACCCTATTTTAAAAATCCCAATTTACTACAGTTATTTACTATTTGCTACAATTTTTACTACTGGACATTCATCGTTTCTCTTATTATTTGCTACAGTTTTTACTGTTTTCTTCTCAAACTAAAATAATCTAACCACAAATTACTACGATAACTCAACTATAATAACTTAAGACTATAATAACACACTTCTTACTCCAAATACCAGTAAAAATTTTAAACAAAGATAAACATCATCACAATCTTACGACAAAAATATTAAATAGGGAGAAACATAAAAGACAATCGTTGTGACCTTTAAAAAAATCTTATATTGTGATTGCTCTCGTGACTTCATAATTCTTCAAACCTTACAAGTCTCCACATTTTGGAATTCCATGCTTGGATCAATTTCATGAACAATGGAGAGTGGGAATTGAAATGGAGTCTATATATTAATAATCATAATGTGTTGACTTGATGCACTCAAAATAAATAATAGATAAACAAAGACATGACCATTTTATGGTCAATACATATTTGTGAAGTTAATATATCAAATTTATGTTAACAAGTTCAATGATTTAAAAAACAGACTATAATTGGTTTTACAATTTAAAAGTTATAATATATTATGAACTAATTTATTTTTCTTCTTTCATTCTACTTTTCCCACTACCATTGTCTTAAACAATGAAAAAAGATTCGCTCTCCAAGTTTGAATAAGTTTCGCAATATGAAAAACATTAATTTGTCAACTTTTGTTTCATGAAGTTACTTAATATAATATTGAAGAATGTATTGGTTTTTTTTTTTAAAATAGTTTTAAGGAAATTTTATTTCAAATAATAAAACTTTTAAAAATATAATAAAATATCACTACTTTTTTTTATAGAGACTATGGTAAAATATTATTTATATCGTCTATTAGGATAGAGATATACACATATATAGTAGCCTATCTTGGATTATTGTGATCCCTCTCGTAACTAAACTTTGATATTATGCTATATTTTGTATATATCTTAGTTTATTTTTCTTTATTTAATAATAACCCTATTTTTAAAATAATTTAAATTCAATTTTATTTCATCAATTAACTTATTTTATTATAATAGGTTAGATGGCTTGATTTTTCATCCTCTTCTCGAGGAAAAAGAAGAAAAGAAAAAGAAAAATAGAATGATTCATATATATTAAGGGTCAATTATATTTGATAAAATTCTCATTTCTTGATTGTTGTTTCTGTTTTTTTATTTTTTTTAAAAATAGACTTATCTACCGTTTTCATTTTAAAATTTTGAAAAACATTCCTTGAAATTGACCAAATTTGATAAACTTTCAAAACTAGTTTCTCCTATGTTTAGTTTCTCTATTTATTTATAACGTTTCTAATTTTGTTTTTATCAAAATGGTTGTTGATCGTGTTGGGAGAAGCATGCATTATTCAAATTTTCTCTCTTCTAGATGTTTAAATTGTTTAGAATCATATATTATTTCAATTACTATTGCTATATATTTTTTTAATTAATTTAATATATTTATACGTTAGCTTAACTTTTAGTCTTAAATTTTTAAATATTTGGATTTATATTATTTTAATTCAATTGGTATGTTTTATTTTATAAGATTTTAGATTTTCAAATTTTACAAATATGGATGTTTATATATTATTTAATAAATTTTTGTTTTTAATACATTTGAAATCGAGTAAGGTGTGATGGATCTACTCGCCAAAGTTGATCATTTTAGACTTTATGGTGGTGGTTGTCGAAGGTAGTGGCTTGAGTTAGTCATGGATGGTAGTGGGCAAAGGTAATGGTGACTGTTAGAGTTAGTTGGTAGTTGTGACCGATCAATAGCGATGGTTAGAGGTGGTGGCGGCTACAATGGACAATAATTGATGGTATGTGGTTGTTGCCATCAGAGTTCATGGTGGTGGTTACCAGAGGTAGTGGCTAGAGTTGGTCATCGATGGTAGTGATCAAAGGTGATGGCTGTTAGAGTTGGTTGGTTTAGCAGTGGCTAGAGGTGGCCACTAGTGGTAGGGGTCGGAGGTGGTGGCTACATAGTAAGCAATGATTGGAGATTGGTGGTCACTAGCAACGATGAGATATTACGATCAATGACAAGAAAAAAAATATGAGAAACTAGAAACAAGAAATAGTTATCAAACAAGTTTTTGTTTTTGTTTCTTCTTTTTTTAAAGAAATAAGAAACATAAACGGTTATTAAACATATATCTATTTTTTAGTTTTATTTTTTTGAAAAAAAAAAGAAACATAGAACAAGAAATAGAAAACAAGAAATGGGATAGAGAACTTTATCAAACGAGCCCTCTACGAGGCCGTTTGTTTTCTGGGAATGTAGATAATTGAAATCTTAGATGCCTATAGTTATAAATATGCGGAATTATAGATGTCCGATATCTTTAGACTAATGTATTTGTTTTGTTGGAATACTTTTGTAGATATCTAAGAACATTTTGATTATAGTGTTTGTTTAGTATGATATCTACTCAAGAACATTTTTCAAGAATGTCCTTATTACTATTTATTAATTTATATTTAGTTTGATAGTTCGAACTTATATAACATTTGTTTTAATTGATTTAAGTTTCTTTTTAAATTAATACAATTTATGTTATTTTTCTCAGTAAACTATTTACATTCATTTAAAAAAAAATTTAAAATAAATATTAATTTAAATTTAAATTTGAATATCTTGTTAAAAATAATAAGAATTACAATCTAACAAATATATAGTTGACTACTTATTTTAGTTGTATAATGAAATGAAAATCAATATATATATGTACAATAAAAAATGAAAAATGAAAAAAAAATGTAAAATAAGATGCTAGGAATTTGAAAACCCTTGTTTAAGGAGAGCATCCAACATTCTAGAGATGTTCTCTGCCCAGACATCTTAGAATGTCCGAGAATCTTTAGAAGTTGTTATCTAGATATTATAAATCAAACTCGATAGTCTAGATGTCCATTCTATGGGAATCTAGGATGCCTTAAAACAAATGGTCTCTAAAATGGATCAAAATAGTAAATTTCTATAATTTAATCTCTATTCTAATTATGAAAAGAAGATCTCTGCAACTTTATTTTCTCCATACATTTTTATTAAATTTCTGTATTGCTCTATTCACCGATGAAGCATAATGGTTTTAAAGCATCTTTTTGGTTAAAAAGGTGCAATTGATGCTAAAAGGACACAACTATTTAGATGAAGATGGTTATAACACATTGAACTTCGAAGTTAAACGTGTGAAATTTGGAGTAATTCTAAATTAGGTGGTTTTTTAGAAAATTTGTTATGAAGCATGTAACTGGAGATAATGTGTGTTGAAAGAATATGTATTGGTTTGTGGGGACAACTTTCACTCTTAAAAGCATCAAAGAAAAATAAAGACAACATTACCAATTTGCAAGAGATGTAGGGTAGTGTCGATGTCATTGATAACTTATAGAGAATACAAGTTATTATAACCTTTTAGATAGAATAATGAGACCAAAATGTGTAGCAATTGTCTCAAAACGCGTAGCTTCCGTTGTAAATTCATAAGTATGTGGAAATACACTCTACATAAGTTCATCATGCTTGTTTTACCGTTTTCAATGTCTTAACGCAGGATTATGAATAAAAGAAGAGACTAGTGAATCGTAGAGAAACTCGCAAAAAGGATAATCGAGAAGACCTTGTCTAGCAAGTATAATTTTCTAGGCGAGATCTACATTAACACACGAGGAAGGTTCACTAGAAGACAAGAATGGTAGTTGGAGTTGATGTGACTTGATAAAGACTGCATTTGGCGCTGACATGTTCAGAAGAATAGAAGTTTCCCACCGAAAGTTGCCAATAATAGGACTTGATCCCTACCAAGACAAAGTGTGCATAAATTGGCCAAAACCCTAGGGAGTGGTAGAAAGGATTAGCCTTTCCGCCGTCTATAAAGGTTTTCTTCTTCTTCTCTGGTCGATCTGTGAGTGAGAGCTTAGGGCATAGTAGAGAAGATTTCATCACTTCCCTTTCCCCTAACTTGTAAAGTCAATCTCTTTACTTTCCATTTTTATATTTTTTTGTAATGTATGTGCTCATATTGTACAGTGGCCTAAGGCCTATATTCTGTAATATGTTGCTTGTTTATATCTTTTCAATCCATCATTTCTATACTGTTTATCTGTCAATGTGTTGCTTGTAGTTTCATCTTATGATAAGTTCTTGATAAGAAGCTTAGCTTATAAAGCTTATCGCTTTAGTTGAGCTATAATCATCACTTGGCCAGTGTATATCGCCTACTTGAGAGAAGTAGTAAGGATATGGCTAACGCGCGCAATGAGGAATTTGAAGAAAAACTTCATCTTGGCGAGATAACTTCCATCATTTGTATCTTGAAAGGAGAACAAGTGTGGGTGTTTGGCATCAAGAGGTTGTCACCCTTAAAAGAGAAGTGCTATAAGTCTTGTAAGTAAACCCTTCTCACTAGTAGAAAAAGGGCCTACGATGACAATTAAATGCTGTCATAGAAAGATTTCGTGACAGTTATTTGCAGACATTAATGCGGCAGTCAAGGAAAGTATTTTATGACAATTCTACAAAATTGTCACAAAATGTGTTTTTCATGACAGAATAAATGTCATGAATTTATTATTTTATGACAGATTATAACTGTCATTATTTAGATTTGATGACAGATAATAATTGTCATTACTTATATTTATGACAAATAATAACTGTCATTGTTTATATTTTATGACAGCGAATAAGTGTCATTATTAATCTTGTTTGACAGATATTAAATGTCATTATTTATCATTTATGACACTTATTAACTGTCATCATTTCACCTACCATTACTTTAATTAACTATCTAGAAAACATTTTCGATGATAGTTTTTTTAGATTCAAATGTCATAATTGTATTTTCAGACCTTGTTTTTCTTGCCCTATTTTTTATTGAATCCCTATTTTTCTTACTACTCTACCATTACACAGGCCAATACAATCACAAAGTACTATACAACATACCCATATGAAAAGAAATGGTGAACGCTTTAATACATATACTTTAATATATGTACAATTGTTCGTAAAGTGTTTGTACAATGAAGCAATGAACATATATGTTTTGGTACGAACAAGCTATTTAAATAAGTACATTTGAACCAAAATTTGGCTACCAAACCTACAAAAAGGCCTATAAATCAATCAATTACCGCAAATATGGCTTCACTACTCCAACAGATTCTTGTAAAATCTATTAAGAAAAGAAAATGATGATTGTAGCACAAAATAAGACTTGTTATAAATACAGGAAATAGCGCAAACACCCACAACGAAGTCAAACTTTAAAGTCATTTAAACTAATAAAAAAAATAAAAAATTCATAAGAGTAACATTAAACATAACAATAACTTGTTGTAAAATGACACTCATAATTGTTGTGTAAATGTAAATCATTTACTTGGTAGCTTTACCACTATAGTAGATCGGATTCGTGCATGACCTAATAAAAACACATAAGTTACACACTTTAAATCAACACTATCAATCGGCTGTAATCTGTAATAGAGAGTTTTGAACTACAATAGCATACAATAAATGTGAAAGAAAATTCACAACTTCACATTGAGGGTGTTGAACTACAATAGAAACCAATATTAACTCTATGAGAACAAGTACATACCTCCATAGGCAAATAAATGGGTTTTGCATAATTACGAGCTTGTATAGCCGGTAGAGATGAAATTTTGAGTGTCACACCATATTTTTCACAAAAGTATTACGCAACAAAGACTCGGGTTTTTTGATCATCAAGATTAAACCTAAAAATAAACTAAGAATAGCAATAAATTTAAAAAGTCAAAACAAAAGTGACATTCATTCCTTACTAGCCACTTCAAGTTGAAACTATAACACAAACAGTTTTAATTTTGCAGCTTCTTCAAAGTTTTCTTTCTCAACAACCTTTCCATTATGAGGCAATAAAACTAAAGAAGGCTCATTTGGTTATGATAGTTTACAAGAAAAAAAGAGATTACTGATTTTGAGTAAAGAAAAATCCAAATGAGCTTTTTTTTTTCTCAAAAAATGTCTTCAAGTGCCATATTTGCAATCTCGCCTCGGATGAGCAAACAAAAAAAGAGAGCAAACTCAACCATGTCATCTTTGTGTTTGTACTTCTATTCAAATTTTGCAACTCTTTCTCCCTGCCACCACACATTGTTCAAAATTTTCAGACCATTTTCAGACCAACACAGAGAACCATAACACATTAGTAGGCCATTGTAATTCAAGTCCCCATCTTTATTTTTGTTTCAAATTCTCTGAGTACCCTAAATTTTTAATTTTTTAAGAAAACACAACTTTTCAATAAGCAAAATGGAATGAGGCTCATGCACAAAAAAACAAAAACACAAAGATAAAAATAATAAATCGAGATCGAGAAACGAAAAAATGAGAAGGAAAACCAACAAAGGTATAAGCCATCCAGGGAGAGAGAGATAGAAACAAACATCAATTCATAAGTGTGAAAAATGAGAACTTACTGTAAGGGTCTTAGATAAACATCAATTCATAATTTTCAACACTTAGAGTTTGTTGGTAAAAAAGAACACTTATGGTTTGAGTTTTATCTTACTAAAGACATCAAATACATACCTCAACCAATAAGTTAACTCCATTATTACTCTTCACTAAAATTGTTAAAAGAAACAGAGATCCTTGAAGTAATCAAATGAGTTTTGAAGACATTACATATCCATATATCATTGCAGCATTTTACCAAACTCCTTCTTGGCAGCAAATTGAGTTTTCCTTGACCTCCTTTTTGCTTATTTTAACCCCAAGAAAGTGAGTTTTCCCCATCCTAATAAAGAGGTTAAATCTCTGAGTTTTCCCTCATGAATTGAACAAAACCCAAAACACAAACCATCTAATAATGTCATCAGAAAGATCAGACAATTTGAGGTTTGAAAATCAGAGACCAAAAAGATAAAAAAAACTATATTATACTCATATACTGAAATCAATTTAATGCACGCTTATTAGCCAATCTAGGATATCTCAAAGAAATGTATAGTTATATAAACTGATCAAAAATAGAAACTTTTTGACATAAACTAAAACTTTAAGAAATCATTGGACCAACACTCTAAGTCCCTTTCTAATTCTACTACACTCTCGGTCATATAGATATCAGAAGGTAACCATAATCAATACTCTAGAGAAAACTAATCTCATTTTTTAAAAGAGAAAAAGACTTCATCAATATTACCCACCTTGACAGTAATCGATGTCTTTATCTATCCAGGCATAAACAGCAAGAATATCCCAAAGTTTTGACAAGTTTTCTTGCTTTTCATATAATACCAATGTTTTGTCAGTCCAAACCACATCAAGACCTGTAATAAACATTTATAAAATAATGAGTTTTATAGAAAAAGTAAAAAATTGATTTAAGGTACAACTGTCATAATATATGAAATTAAATAATTATGAAATTAAATAATTATATTACAAAAATAATATCGTTGCACTTATCACAGAGATCAAAAATATCAAGATCACTACTTCAAGTAGATGACGCAAAAAAGTAGATAAGTCAAGTAGTAAAGCAATCAAAATGTTGAAAATTAACCAATCTGTTCATGTGCGTGATAAAAGTCTTTACCAACCTATCTGATGTAAAGTAAGCATCCACCAACAATTGAGGAGAAAATGGAACTTAAATGAGTTTAGAATTTGTAGAAAAATTGTATGGTCCATTGAGCAAACAATGTAGATTATTACAGACTGGCTTCTCTCATTTTACTGTGAATATCAACATTAATGAATAACATTTACTAACAGTTCACCTAAATCATTTGAAACCACAGCCAAATACTCGATTTTTCACATGGTGTGCAAGTATATATACAAAAACATTGGCACTATCTCTTCAACATACACATTATTAGTCCCCTTTAATTGGCCTCATAACTCATAAAACACATATATTGCATATTGACAAAACTAACATCAACGTCTATAAGGATACAAACAGACAACAATGCAGGCTGCAAATAGTTTTTTAAGTATGAATACCAATGTGTTCATTATAACAAATACTCTTCTTCCTTGCGATACTAAATCAAGACATCTAATTGAATCGGTAGACAAACAATTAACAAATTTGTGAAGAAATCGATGTGTGTTAACTACCTAATGCAACCTCACAAAAATACAAAAACAAGCGAAAAGTGCACTGCTAAGTAGAACCTCTAGTGAATCATGACTAAGCATCATATAGTACAAAGATAAAAAATCTACAAAATCCAAAGGTTTAGGTACAAACCTTGTAACTAAACCATAAAACCCAAACAATACCTAAACCCATCAATCGTCGATGATGGTCGTCTAGCCCAAATCTGAGCTGAACAAGGGGAGGAACTCAAATCTAAATGAATTTGGGTTAATCGTTTACAACTCTAAAAAATCGTGCAGAAGAGAGAGCGATACATGAGAAACTCACCAACAACAACGAGAACGTTGATCTGATCAGGATGGTCGTCGAAAGAGGCTCGACGGCGGGAATAGTAGACGACGACCGAAGACTGGAAATGGGCCCAAGCGGCGAGGGTCGGAAGCGATGGTCTTGAAATCTATCTGGTTGGTGCTCAATTGCAAGCGTTGGCGGTAGAGAGATAGAGAGGCGTGAGGGAAGGCCGGAGAGAAATTCGGAGAAGAGGGAAATTCACGCAAAACTCCAATTCCCCCTCTTTTATTTCTTTCTTTTCATTTAATTTAAAATAAATATTTATTATTTTATTATTTATATTTAATGCCAATTAAAAATTTTCATAGATTTATGACACTTAAAAACTGTCAAAAAAATTTCAAATTCAAAAAATTCCACATTTTCCCACAAAAAAACGTGCATTTTTACCTTTCATGACATTTTTTTCTTCCCTCCTTTTAATTGGGATGGAATGAACTGTCATAATAAGTCCCTTTTCTTGTGGTGTCTAGATAGATCTCACTTAATCAAGTTTTATCATTTGCATCCTGAAAGATGAGCAAGTGTGGTACTTAAGGCATTAAGAGATGTTTGCCTTAATCATAAGCTAGTTAACTGAGATCTATCGTATCAAGGTTGTCGCATGGTTTAATCGCCTAATAATGCGGAAATTTTCCTTCACTGTTTCTTTAATGCAAGTTAGTTCACATTTTCATCTCGCCACCATTTTTATTCCCCCATTTACAGATTCTCTAGCGTAGATAGTAGATATAGTTTAAACTTACACTTTACCGTACTGTATAAATAGTAATGTACAACGCATAAATGAAGAGTAAGCCTTAGAACTAAGCTTTGATATCAATTCCATGTGTCCAACCTCGGATTACCCAGGAACCTATTATTTCGCTTATACTTGGACAAGCAATAGGAAAACTTGTACTTAATGAAGACTTAGTAAGTACGCGATGAAGAGAGACATAGTGCGCATATCACATGCAATGATCATGATCAATGACTCACCCATAGAATTAAATATATATGTGCACAACACCAAACGAGCTGAGTCTGAATCAACCAGCCATCAAATGCCAATTTTGAATTTCAAATTTTGAGCTCGAGTCATTGTAGATGGTATAACATGTAGGTTTGTTAATATAATTGTTTTAGTTATTATTATTATCCTCAAATGTTCATTCCTTTTATATATTGTTTTCTTTGTTAGAATATATCTTGTATTATATTAAAACATTAAAAAAATTTGTGGTATAAGAAATTTTTGGATATTTCTCTAAAAATCATCCAAGAAAAACCTCTCCTAGTATAAGAGACGTGGTTCAGGAAAAAAACCAACCAGAAGCAAATAGGCCTATGTAATTTTAAATTTATGAGGGGTACTTGAATCAACAAAAATCACATCCGAATGAAAGATATCTTGATGATATGAAAGTATGATTGGCAAATACTTAAAAGAATTTAAAGTTACTATCTATACTGTAAAAGTATAACTTCTTTTTCGATAGCTCAATGATGTGGTGACATGCAAATGCACGTTGTCAAGTTGTAATGAACAATGTGGAAGACCAAGTATCGTCCTTAGGGATCAAATTTTGGTTTTTAACTTAGCAATTCTAGAATTGAGTTAATTTTATCTAAGACAATGGTAGTTGAGATTGGATTTGTTTCAATGAATATTGAATATGAAAACAAGAAGAAAAGTGAAAATTCAAGATATGAAATGTTATAGAGTATTGATCTTTTTGCATGCTTGAGTCTAAAGATTTAAACCAATTTTTTTCTGTCTAAAAAATAACTCATTTTCGTGCGACTTAATTTGATAACTAATTTCTTGATACCAAATTAAGAATAAGTATTGTCATCAACAACTTTCATTATCAAACTTAGTTATTTTCATGAACGATTTAATATTGATTTAATATTACAAATTCGGTTAAATATGTTATCTCTTGATATCAACATTTAACCTTAACATATATTAATGGCCATTCAATATTAGATAAGTATAATAAGATTAAAAAGCATAGAATTCAACCATATCCATAAAAACACAAATTACGACCTTAAATCCACGTATAAATAAATCAAACACCCTAAAACTATAGAAAGTAGTCGCTCATTGCTTTGAAAAACATTTTCTCATATATGGAGTGAATAGAAAGAATCAAAGAAGAACAACACTTGAAGACTTCATCGTCATTAGAAATCTCCCTTAGAATGCCTCGATTTTTTTCTTGAAAACTCGAGCGGACTCCAAAATAAAAACCCGCTTCAACTCTCCAACACTCTAATTTTGTACCATAAGGGGAAGAAAATATAGAGATGAGATAGATTGGAGTCGGATAGGAATGATTGGGAATGGATGAAATGGATTGGAATTGAATTTTGGAGCTCAATTTTTTAGGGTTGATCCAAGGAGTATCTTCTTGTCCTAATGTACAGTCGTCTGTCACACCCCATGATACCATGTTTACTGCACGGCATCGGGACCGTTGAGGGTTGGCGTCGCAATTTTGATGCCTTTTAAAGCCACCAACCGCGTGCATGGGACAACTTACCGACTCATTTTCTTTGTGGGCAATATTGCAATGTTGTCCTACTACAAGCGCAATTTTGTAATTTTGATGTATTTTTCATTTTTGCCCCCAAATTGACTCAATTTTGTTTTGCTTCCAAGTGATAAATTAGCAAACAAACACTAGCAAACACACTAAAATAAAATAAAACCAACCCTAAATAAAAGTAAAAAGAATCCTGCACTTGTCACTCAATCAATGGAACTTCAAAATTAAACCTTCTTAACTTGAAGCAATTCTACGTTAGGTTACTTCTTAGGAAACATATGAGTAAGGACAAAACATATTGAAATGACCTCTTAACTTGTATGATCAACTTTCACTCTTAAAAAAATAATCAAGATAAGTTCAGATGATGTTATAAATGATATTGAAAAAGTATTGAAAAATGATGGTAAAGGATCGATAATAATTATAAAAACTCTTCTAAAATTATAAATTTGGATGGTTCTGCTATGGGCCAGTTTTAATAAAAATATGATATTTTTTATAATAATAATAAATAATAATAATAATAATAATAATAATAATAATAATAATAATATGATATTGGACTACAGGTTAAAAGTTACTTTAAGGTTAAAATATATTTATTTTAATTGAAAACTTATTTTATTTTCTATTATTAAAATGTTATTTCTATGTGAAGGATAACGTAACATAATCAAGAATGACATGTACCTGCGTCACTAATTTACTTTATATTACTCAATGTTATACAATAACATTAAATTCATATGAAATCTTATTCTCTACCTTGACATGGACGCCTAATGTTCTAATATTAAATGTTTCCTAGATAATAAGGCCATCCTTGGAAACTATATATATTGTTATATTTAGGGTACCTTTTTGGAGTGGTTTTTGGATATTTATATATAAAATCAGATTTTATAAAAGTGATGTTTTAAACAAATAAATTTTTGTTTGCTTTCAAACTTTTGAAAGTGATTTTATATTTCTATGATCATGTTTGAGCTCCAAACTTAGGAGAGTTGGAGTGGGCTATTTCATTCTTCTTCATGTTTGGGGTCCAGATTAGGGAATTTTTAGGCTTTTCTTAAGAGTTGAGAAGAAGAATAGCAAAATAATAAAAAGTTTACTTTGTATAAATGTCAATTTTATTTTTAAATTGACAAAATAGAAAAACAAAACATTTTTAAATAATAAATGGAAGAACAATGCCTTAAATGCCTCTCCCTAATTGACAAATGTAATTTCTAAATACATTTGTAACAGAGTCCACAAATACCCTATAATTAATACAAACTATGCACCCACACTTGAATATTAATAAACCATCAAATCATCTGCAACATATCACATCTTGTGCATGCCACCATTTCGCATCTCATTCATTATTAGCAATTGAAATCCCTAGCATCTCCTTCTTCACTTTACAAGGAGAATAGCCTACATGGCTCTGGTAACAAAGAAAGCAGCTTGGATGGCTCTGTAGGAAGCAGATGGCGCGAGCGGCTCAGATAACTAGGAGATCCGCTCATATGGCATCCAAACTTAAATAACTTAACACCTAACAAAATAAAATCTTAATAACTTAGGATAATAATGTTGAAAAATTTTAGCTCAAAATTTTAGGGCTTTACATTAGGAATTCAAATTAAGAATCTAAACTTGATGTATTATGTGTGTTTTTTTTTAAATAATTTAAAAAATAAAATTTGGTAAAATTAATAGATTGTCCATTATTTTTTACATGATTTTAGAAATTCAATTTTGAATCTAAAATTTATTAATTTATGTATATTTTTTCGTAAATAATTTGAAAAATAAAAAATGGTGAAATTAATGGATTCTCCATTATGTTTATCATAATTTTAGGAATTCTATTTAAAAATCTAAAATTAATGTATTTATGTATGTTTTTTTTTGGCATAATCTTAGAAATTCAATTAATTTAATAATCTAAAATTAATGTGTATAATTTGGACTTTAAAATAATGTAATAATTTTGAATTAAAACTAAGGGTGAAAAATAATGTTAAAAATAATGTTAGAATATCAAATATGTATAATATATTTTTATGTATATTTTTTCATCAATAATTTGAAAAATAAAAAATTGAATCTTTGAAGTTATTTTTCATTAATTACTTGATTTTGTATCCTAATAATTAGGGATGTTGAAACTAATTGCATATCTTTAGGGATTGTTGGAACAATATAATTTTTATTTATTTATTTATTTAAGAATTATCATAAGTGAGTGTGTTTACAGATACACTAGATTCCTGATATGTGATATTTTGTTTGATTTTTTTATCTCAACAAATACACGTAATTTTGTATCCTAATAATTAGGGAATGTTGAATCTAATGACATATTTTTAGGGATTGTAGGAACAATATAACAGTATAGTGAGTGTGTTTACAAATACGCTCTATTGGTGATATGTGATATTTTGCTTGATTTTTTTGATCTATTTTTATATGGACAATTGTCATCCGTGAATGGGTAAATTCGGGCAAAAAAAAAATGAAAAAATTATTATGATTATTAGTTTTGCCATAAATCAAAATAATTTAATAGTTTACTAAATTTGCTATTTCCAGGGTTTTTTTTTTTTTTTTTTTTTTTTTTTGTAAGCCCTTCTGTTTTTTCTCATGCTCCTTACTTTAATCCTTCTCTTAGTCCTTCTTACTCCACCTCTCACTCCTTCAAACGTAATCAGCGTAATCCTCCGTCCCTCTCCGTAATCCCATTTCTAAAATTAAGCATCATATATTTAATTGCTTATGCATTTAATTTATAGTTTTCGCCTTATCTTGTTTATATTAACTTTAATCTATAGCTTTATATCATTCTCATTCATATAATTAATATTTGAATCTAATTCAATCATATATCCCTCTTATATTATTATATAGCTTAAATTTGAACCTCATTAAATTAAATTAAATGTATGTTATAATGTATCTATATACGTTACATTAATTGTATCTTATCTAATTTACTTATTTCATTGTTTTACCCTTTAATGATCTAGTAAGGAGACTTAGGACATGTATATAGATTAGAATAAGCTTCAGTCATACGAGATTAAATTAATTAAACTATTCAATTAAATTAATCAAGCATTCATCAACTGTAGGTCATTCTACTAAAAACTTGCAGTTGCGCTCTTCGTAGTATCGTAGAATATTTATGTGTCCATGGATATAATCATTTCTAGTAAATCAACATTTCACGAATTGCTTGTAATTACAGTTGGGTCATCAAATCATTGTTTTGCCATATAATTACTTTTTCCTCCTTAACTCTCATTGATCCTCTAATAAGCAACATGTTTATGGTCCTACCAATAGCAAATCTCTCTCAGTCCAATGAGAGGGAGAAGCTCATTGTTCAATACCTGGAGTCAACAATACTTAAAGGAGAAATTCATCCACTTACCCTATATGCGGGGAGGAGTGAACTCCATCTTGTATAGTTATGTTTCCAACTCTCCATTCAGAAAAATCCTCAAAATAGTGGGCATGTTGATTTGGTGACAGATGTCACTCTTTCCATATAAACTAAAGGACTGTCCCATAGTCCATAAACAAGAGTTCATAAGTCACTCAGAATTAAGGTCGAGTTATTTACGGTCATCTTATGAAATGTTAATCACTTCAGTCAATTGTGTTAAGTATAAAGAGAAACTATAATAATTTTATGATTTGGTCGTATACAAACTCTTTATATAGATGTCTCCACTCATATGTCTCCACATGAAGGATTTGGATCATATTGTTTGTAACATCTTGCAACATTTGTAACATTTACAAAATGGGCCGTATTCGTAGTATTATTGGGTTAAGGAAACCAATCTAGCTTATCCATATACTATAGATTAATTAGGTTATTACTTGAATGTGGTCAATCAGTATGTCTACCACATACTGTTCAAGTTACATAAAATAATCTGGACTTTAGTTTATTAGATTGAGTCAATGCAATCTAAACATCAAATAAAATATATTTTATTAAATAAATAATTCGTGTTTACAATTTAAATCATTGATCCCTACAAGTATGTGGTTGATATACAAGAGGATCGTGTTCAAGTAGTTAACCTCAAAGGTCTATAGTATTTGAATAAGGCTGGGTATCTTATCTTGGTAACACATGGATACAATCCGCTTTGTAAACTTTACAAACAATTCGATCCAAATTGTTCATGTATAGACATACAAATGGGAGATTCTTACACAATAAAATTGTATAAAATTAGGCCATAAACTATATAATCTCTCTTTGTAACATTGTTAACTAAATAGATTAATATTTCAAACGATGATCATGTAACTTAATCTGAGTCTTGAGTGAGTACTTTTGCTCATGAGGGTCATTCTGATTTGTATGGTGAGAGTGATTCAAGTTGCTGATTTAATATGCCCACCTTCTTGAGGACGATACCGAGTAAGGAGATAGAAACATAGCTACAAAATGAAATTCACTTATTCTTGTCTTTAGAATAAAGTCGATAAGTTATCCTTCGTGTTCACTATGGAACTTTAACAATGAGGGCCCACCCACTCACGGACTTGAGAGGGACTTTGTTTAAGGTTGGACCATAAACAAATTGTTCATTAGAGGATCAATGGTGTTGAAAAACAAACTAGGACTAGATGCAGCGGAATTAACATAAAAAAATTCTCTAACCCTTATAACATAAACAAATCGTACATAAACAATTAAATCACGACTAAACATACCTTTGTGTCGATGTTCTAAATTTGAATTGCCTTGTTCTGATAAAGACGATCCTCCAAATTCGTATCACCAAAACCCTGTGAAATCACAAGCATTCTCTAACAGTATCCACACAAGAACTGAGAATTCGACTCCTCGAATTCAGGTCTGCTAGAACTTCACAAAATGAGAATTTCGACTCACTCTATTTTCTTTTTGTGTAGAACGAATTTTATGTCTTTGCTTGTATGTAAAATAAGACCACTAAGGTTTTATTTATAGGTTTCCTAGGGTTTCCTAATAAGCTTAGGATTCCTAATAAGCTTCCAATTCTCTAATTAAGCTTATTAATTGCATCTCTTAATAAGTTTCCAATTCTCTAATTGGACTTATTAATTACGTTTACAAATAGGATTCCAATTCTCCAATTGGATTTATTAATTACCCAGTCTAAAGACAAATTCGACCCAGTTCTTTCATGTGTGACCCGTTAGGTTAATTTAATATGGCAATGGGCCCATAACTTGTTTTATAGCTCATAAGTCATAATTGATTTCTAGCAAGACATTATGTCTACCCATTAGGGGTGAGCATCGGGCGGTCGGGGTCGGTTTTATGACCAAACCGTCCCGAACCGACTACAAGTCGACACAGAAGTTGGAAAACCTGCCTCGACCACCGGTTCTAACAAAACCGGCCGGTCCAACTGACGATCAGGTCGGTCGATTTTCCTACTTTTTTTTTTCCTCTCTTTCTTTCTTTCCTGTTTCTTCTCCTCCTCCTCCTTCCTTTTCTATGTTTCTTGCTTTCTTTTTGATAAACAAACGATTTTAGAAACTAAGAATGACGTTATTATGTTTTATTTCACTTTTTAATTTCAATAGAAAAGTCTACGATATATATTCTATATTGTCTTAAAATCATATAATTGTGATTAAAAAATAAAATCAAGTTCTATTAATGTCAATGCTTAGTTCATAGGTATTACACAAATTAATAAAATAAACAACATAAAAATAAGAATATAAACATACTACCAAAATGAAATATATATCAAATATTATAGGGTTAGAAACATCCAAGTTCAATTCACTTCACCACATTACTATTAAGAGTCACAAATACAACCAAAGTATGAAACAAAAACACTATGATAATCTAGTCAATAGAAATATTACAAATCTTGGATCAGAATAGTTAATAATCGCTTAATCGGTAATTGACAACTTATCAAAATCTGGAAGGTCTTGAAGCTCCTTTTCATTCTCCATAACCACCCGGAATCCTACATAATCAATATGAAGAATTTACTAAATAATTTAAGATTTCACTAAAGTTACACATTACAACTACAAAAGATATCATGTAAAGATTTGAAAATACCTTCTTCAAATTTTGAAGCCTCTTCCAATTCATGTTGAAATTGAAGATGTATTGGATCAGAATTTAGCCAATTTTGAGTACATATGAGAGCCTCCACTGTTTTAGGAGCCAATGAGCAGCGTGATGAGTCAACAACACGTCCTCCAGTACTAAAAGCTGACTCAGACGCTACAGTAGAAACTAAAATAGCCAAAATATCTCTAGCCATATGACCAAGAACCTCAAATCGATCACTGTTCATCTTCCACCACTGTAGTATGTCAAAATCACCTTCGGTCCTAACATTGGCTTCCAACAAATAGATATCAATCTCCGATGATCCCTGTTCGAAAGGTGTAGTAGAATCATCTTCAAATTCCTCAACAATTGTGTCGTAGACAAAATCTTCACCCATATTTTCATTTGAATCAAAATCAATATTAGCATCCAAGCCTGAAACAGTTTGTGTACTAGTTGTACTAGTACTACTACATCATTGTCTACTCCCACTTCGAGTAGTACTATACTCATGAAAGAGACGTCTACAACATTGTTCCACTACATTTCCCATGGATTCAGCAACCTCGGGACCAAAAAAAATTTTCAAACAAAAAGATACAAATCTTAATTTCTTTCGAGGATCCAACACAAAATAGCATCATACAACAACAAATTATTCTTTTCATTGTTTCCCCAATATTTCTAAAATTTTGCCTTCATGTTATTAGCCATTCCAACTAACAATGCATTTGCACTACCCGCATTCAAACGTATACAATTCTGAACCACTGTAATCTGATGGAAAACTAAGTTCGAAGTAGTATACAAAGAACCCGAAATCTTTAATGTGACATCATAAAATACTTTTAAAAATCGTATTAACATCCTAGAATTTGTCCAATCTTCCTTATTCGGTGACATATCATGTCTATACGAGGCATCTTCATCTTCTAATCTATCAAAAGCTTTTTCAAACTTAACAGCAGCTTCAAGCATCATATATGTGGAGTTCCATCTTGTAGGAACATCAAGACACACATAACTCTTACAAGCAATTTTTTCAAGTTCAATGCACTTTTTAAATTTCAAAAAGCGAGCAGGAGAAGACCTTATAAATCGCACAGCATATCGAATCCTATCAATACAATCATTATGTTCCTTAAAAGCATCAGTTACTATAAGATTCAATATATGGGCACAACAACGAACATGCATAAATTCTCCACCAAACAATAATCCTTTACTGAATCTCTTTAAAAGATAAGCAACAGCAGTGTCATTCGAACTTGCATTATCAACCGTCAAAGTCATTACCCTCTCAATGCCCCAATCCTTCAAATTCTTTTCAATGGTTTTACCGATAGTATCACCTTTATGATTCTCAATTGGAGAAAAACTAAGTATTCTCTTATGTAATTTCCAATCAAAATCAATGAAATGGGCTGTTAGGACCATGTAATTAATATTTTGTCCCGATGTCCAACAATCAGTGGTGAGAGAAACTCTATACTTATTTTTTACAAACATGTCTCTCACACGATTCTTCTCATTAACATACAACTTAAGCACATCTCTAGCCACAGTAAATCGGGATGGAACAACAAATCTAGTATGATTTCCACATGTTAATTTATCCACAAACTTCTTAAATCCCTTACCCTCCACAAACTTAAAGGGCAATTCATCAACTATTATCATCTCAACCAAAACATCCCGACAACCATCTAAACTAAATGATTCACATACAAGTTGTGAAGAATTATCTCCAACTTTGTCTTTAGGTTTAAAAGCTAATGTCATTTGAGTTTGGTCTCTCTTTTTTTGGTAAGGGTACTTTTTGCAATTTTCTAAATGATGCTTCATAGTTTCAGTACCATTACGTTTAGAATAACATGCATAAACAACTCCACAATATTTACATTTAGCACGAGGATCATTAGGATCACCTTTAAGCCTCTCAAAGTGGTCTCAAACCATTGATTGTTTGACATTCTTCCTTATTTTTGGGGGATTTGGAACATCTTCTCTCCCATATGAATCAAGATCAACATCAATGGTTTTACGCTTGCCATCCGTATCTTCGTTCCTTATGATTTTTGAAGTTTCACAACTCCCATCACACTCTAACTCCATATCCGTTGAATCCATTTGATTTAACTGTAATGAGAGTAAAAAAATGTATTCCATTTTAGTGTGTGTGGGAAGAATAAAAGAAACCCAAAGCTTAAAATAACAAATCCATCTATTGTTCATTTTTTTTTTCATTATATATAAAATCCAATACATATCTCCAATTATTTCACAAAAAAATAAAATTCAACTAAGACAATAGCTCATGAAATCGTATATAGAGGTGAAATTGAATCTTTAAATGGACTGAGACATAATGCAAATAAATTTGAAAATTTATAGCATTATACATTTTCATTAAAAATTGACATGTATCTATGACTATAGATTTTTTTTCTCATTGATGCAATCTCAAACCTTCAAGATTACGAGCTAAAATAAACTAAAATGTTTATTAAACATAATCTCAAACTAAAAATCGAGGCCCATATAACAAATTGTCCTAATGATGTAAATCAATTAATTCTAGCATCTTAGCCATCGAATTTAAGGGACAAAAGTTCCAATTAATCACAAGAATTTAGTCAACCTTGCTATCATCTTCGGATTTAGTTAAATTATCATACAGAGAAGCATTGCATAAAGCAGTTTGTTTTTGTATGATAGTTCACCTAAAGAGAGTGCTGTAACGCCCCGAAAATTCGAGGTAAAATTTTCTCGTTTTATGTAAATTATTCGGAAATCTAAAATGTTGGTGTAAGTTGATATAATAATAATATAATATTAATTATATTATTATTATTAATATTTATTTTATTTATTATAATATTAATATTATAATTATTATTATTATTTAATATTATAGTAATATTATTATTTTAAAACAATGACATTATTATTACATAATATTAATTTATTATTTATTTAATATTAATATTATTATATATTATTATTAATACTTTATATAATTATTATTATTATTTTATAATATAATTATTAAAAGTATATATATATATATATATATATATATATAATAAAACTTTTTTTAAAAAAAAAACCCTAAAGAGACGCGCGCCCCCCCCCCTTTTTTTTCGTTTTCGGTCTCTTCTCCACCGCAGCGCTGCCGCCCATCCATTTTCTCTTCTTCCTCCATCCTTCGCCCGACGCCGCCGCCCCCTTTCATTTTCTCCTTCTCCTTCGTTTCTCCTTCGTCCGTTTCCTTCTCCTTTCCGTCTTGCGCCGCCCGTGTTTCTCCATCCGCATCTCACCGACGGGAAGCCACAGCGACTGCCGTCCCGACCGTTCTTCTTCCGGGTTCCGCGTGCACGGCCAGCCATCGGCCGTCTCTGCCTCGGTGGTGCGGCGTCGGCTGTCGCCATACCAGCATCGACGTAAGGGCAAGCCATTCGGCCATCGTACCGCCGTCGTTCGCCGGAAGAAAGGACCATCAAAACCGTGGCTGCCGTTTTCGTCCAACCCGACCCGGTTCCAAGCTGACCCGACCCGAAACCGCTTCCAGTCCGAGCCGAGTGAGCCGCGTGAGCCGAGCCGAGCGAGCCGCGTGAGCCGAGCCGAGCGAGCCGAGTGAGCCGAGTGAGCCGAGTGAGCCGAGTGAGCTGAGCCGCGAGCCGAGTGAGCCGAGCCGCGAGCCGAGTGAGCCGAGCCGCGAGCCGAACTAAGCCGAGCCAAGCCGAGCCGAGCCGAGCCGAGAACCAAGCCGAGCCGAGCCGAGCCGAGCCGAGAACCAAGCCGAGTTAAGCCGAGCCGAGCCGAGCCGAGCTGAGCCGAGTCCAAGCCGAGCCGAGCCGAGCCACCTAAGCCTTCCTTCCTCCACTTCGGGTCACGGTGAGTCTTCGGTAAGGATTGTTTTGATGAATTCCCTAATGTTACTACATCCAATTCGAGTTTGAATATTGGAATAAGATATGGGCCTACTTTTCTCCCTTGAAGGTAGTAAGGAGTTGACGCTTAAGTTCTCGGGTCCCGCGGCAGGCTTGTTTGGAGGTAGTCCTCCTTTCCTTGGGTAAGTCAACGGGTGTCGTTTCGGACCTTTTAAAGCGACTTCTACTAGAGTCATCAACTAAAACCCTTGTGTTATCGTTCAGGTTGATCCGTTGAGCGTGGATTCGATCGAGGGGCATAACCGAGTATCAGGTAAGGGTTTTCCTACTACTGGACCCCGAATCCAGACTGAAAACGTAGTAATCCACAGGGGATTACACGTTAGTGACTGTACTGAATAACTGTATGCGTGTTGACTGTTAAGTACTGATATTATATTTAGTCTGATGTAAAGATACTGTGACTGCTAATTGTGGATTGAGATATTATGTTGATGGACCTTAAAGTTACGGTTCAGTATGTAGTAAAACATTGATCTGGATGTTGTTCATGGAGTTTGGACGGGGAAGAACAGTGAGTCCGGTTTTTGGTTGGTTAGTTGATTGGATCTAGGGTTTTCCCTAATGGTGTGCGAATTGGTGATGCGTATAGCAACTGAGGGTGTAGATGTTTAAACCTATACTATCTGACTGACAAAGCCTATGGCGGAACTGTAATATGAATGTCGTTGGGGTGTGACTGATGTAGACGGTTTAGCATGGACCGAGGGGTAACGGTTAGCTTCATCTATGGGGTAGTGTGCCTTACGGATAAGTGCATCCTTCGGGAGCACTAGACTGATAGGTGCATCCTTCGGGAGCACTAGACTGATGTGTGCATCCTTTGGGGAGCACTAGACTGATACGTGCATCCTTCGGGAGCACTAGACTGATATGTGCGTTCTACGGAACCACTAGACTGTTATGTAGGGTACCCCCGAATAGGAAGTTAACTGTTGTCCCCTAACGGGCCCAGTAGTGGGTCCCTTACTGGGTATGTTTATACTCACCCTTTCTCTTCTTTAACTTTTCAGGTAGGGGCACAGCGAGGGGCAGACCAACGAGAGGCAGGAAGGATGCGTGAAGGCCATATGGACGCGTCTGGTTTTCTTATCGCTTCCGCTATGTATTTTGTCAGAATATTTTGACGTGTGATTTTGAACTGGTGACTTGAGTCTTTATTTGTGACTTTTTGATTGATTTAAAATAGGGCCCGAAACTGTCTTTTGTAAGGTTTCTAATGTTTTAATGAATCGTAACTGGTCCGTTTCAAATTTTATGTTGAATGGTCGAGTTTTGGTATTTGGTAGTGACCTAAGCTTAGTCCGGAAAGTTGGGTCGTTACAGTTGGTATCAGAGCATAAGTTTTAGGTTCTGTAGACTGGCTTATAATGTGAGTCTGTGTTTTGTGTCCTTATGGCTGAAACGATCCTTGCCGCTCGTCAGGTACGCTCCCATGAAAGTATATGTATAACTCTACATGCATTACCTTACCTAAGTTAAACTGCAAATTCAATTACCATTTATGACTAAAGAGATCGTTGGTGGTTGTTAGGGAAATGCCGCCAAGGAGAGGTGCACGTAGGGGTGGCCGAGGAGGCCGAGGAAGGGGAGCAGGACGCGTTCAGCCTGAGGTGCAGCCTGTAGCCCAAGCCCCTGACCCGGCTGCGCCAGTTACTCATGCGGACCTAGCCGCCATGGAGCAGAGGTTTAGAGATTTGATTATGCAGATGCGGGAGCAGCAGAAGCCTGCCTCGCCAACTCCGGCGCCAGCTCCAGCGCCAGCTCAAGCACCAGCTCCTGCTCCAGCTCCGGCTCCAGTACCAGTTGCGCCCCAGTTTGTGCCGGATCAGTTGTCAGCAGAGGCTAAGCACCTGAGGGATTTCAGGAAGTATAATCCAACGACGTTTGATGGGTCTTTGGAGGACCCCACCAGGGCTCAGATGTGGTTATCATCCTTGGAGACCATATTCCGTTACATGAAATGCCCTGAGGATCAGAAAGTTCAGTGTGCTATTTTTATGTTGACTGACAGAGGTACTGCATGGTGGGAGACTGCAGAGAGAATGCTAGGTGGTGATGTGAGCCAGATCACGTGGCAGCAGTTTAAGGAGAGTTTCTATGTGAAATTCTTCTCTGCTAGTTTGAGAGATGCCAAGCGGCAGGAGTTCCTGAACTTAGAGCAGGGTGACATGACAGTGGAGCAGTATGATGCGGAGTTTGACATGTTATCCCGCTTCGCTCCCGAGATGATAGCGACCGAGGCGGCCAGAGCTGATAAGTTTGTTAGAGGCCTCAGACTGGACATTCAGGGTTTGGTCCGAGCTTTCAGACCCGCTACTCATGCCGATGCACTGCGCCTGGCAGTGGATCTCAGTTTACAGGAGAGGGCTAACTCGTCTAAGACCGCTGGTAGAGGTTCGACATCGGGACAGAAGAGGAAGGCTGAGCAGCAGCCTGTTCCAGTGCCACAGCGGAATTTCAGATCAGGTGGTGAGTTTCGCAGCTTCCAGCAGAAACCTTTTGAGGCAGGGGAGGCGGCCAGAGGGAAGCCGTTGTGTACCACTTGTGGGAAGCACCATTTGGGCCGTTGCTTATTCGGGACCAGGACTTGCTTTAAGTGCAGGCAAGAGGGTCATACAGCTGATAGATGCCCGTTGAGACTCACGGGGAACACGCAGAATCAGGGGCAGGTGCTCCACATCAGGGTAGAGTCTTTGCTACCAACAGGACTGAGGCTGAGAAGGCAGGCACAGTAGTGACAGGTACGCTCCCAGTGTTGGGGCATTACGCCTTAGTTTTGTTTGATTCGGGTTCGTCACATTCTTTTATCTCTTCCGCATTTGTGTTGCATGCCCGCTTAGAGGTAAAGCCCTTACACCATGTTCTATCAGTATCTACTCCTTCCGGGGAATGTATGTTGTCGAAGGAAAAGGTGAAAGCATGCCAGATTGAGATAGCAGGCCATGTGATTGAAGTAACGCTGATAGTCCTGGATATGCTGGACTTTGATGTAATCCTGGGTATGGATTGGTTGGCCGCTAACCACGCCAGCATAGATTGTTCACGTAAGGAGGTAACGTTTAACCCTCCCTCGATGGCCAGTTTTAAATTTAAGGGAGGAGGGTCAAAGTCGTTGCCTCAGGTAATCTCAGCCATCAGGGCCAGTAAACTGCTCAGTCAGGGTACTTGGGGTATCTTAGCGAGCGTGGTGGATACTAGAGAGGCGGATGTATCCCTGTCGTCAGAACCGGTGGTGAGGGACTATCCGGACGTTTTTCCTGAGGAACTTCCAGGGTTACCTCCTCACAGAGAGGTTGAGTTTGCCATAGAGTTGGAGCCGGGCACGGTTCCTATATCCAGAGCCCCTTACAGAATGGCCCCCGCAGAACTGAAAGAACTGAAGGTACGGTTACAGGAATTGCTTGATAAGGGATTCATTCGACCGAGCGTGTCACCTTGGGGTGCGACAGTTTTATTTGTTAAGAAGAAGGATGGATCGATGCGTCTATGCATTGACTATAGGGAGTTGAACAAGGTAACCGTAAAGAACAGATATCCCTTGCCCAGGATTGACGATCTATTTGACCAGTTACAGGGAGCCACAGTGTTCTCTAAGATTGATCTTCGGTCGGGATACCATCAGCTGAGGATTAAGGATGAGGATGTACCGAAGACAGCATTTCGTTCCAGGTATGGACACTACGAGTTTATTGTGATGTCTTTTGGTTTGACGAATGCTCCGGCAGTATTTATGGACTTGATGAACAGAGTGTTTAGGGAGTTCCTAGATACTTTTGTGATCGTGTTTATCGACGATATCTTGATATACTCCAAGACGGAGGCCGAACATGAGGAGCATTTACGTATGGTTTTGCAAACACTTCGGGATAATAAGTTGTATGCAAAGTTCTCGAAATGCGAGTTTTGGCTGAAGCAGGTGTCTTTTCTGGGTCACGTGGTTTCTAAGGCTGGGGTCTCTGTGGATCCAGCTAAGATAGAGGCAGTCACCGGTTGGACCCGACCTTCCACAGTCAGTGAGGTTCGTAGCTTTCTGGGTTTAGCGGGCTATTATCGATGGTTTGTGGAGAACTTTTCTCGTATAGCTACTCCTCTTACTCAGTTGACCAGAAAGGGAACTCCTTTTGTTTGGAGCAAGGCATGTGAGGACAGTTTCCAGAACCTTAAACAGAAGCTAGTTACCGCACCGGTTCTTACTGTACCTGATGGTTCTGGCAGTTTTGTGATTTATAGTGATGCTTCCAAGAAGGGTTTGGGTTGTGTTTTGATGCAGCAGGGTAAGGTGGTCGCTTATGCGTCTCGTCAGTTGAAGAGTCATGAGCAGAACTACCCTACACATGATCTAGAGTTGGCAGCAGTGGTTTTTGCTTTGAAAATATGGAGGCATTATTTATATGGTGAAAAGATACAGATATTCACGGATCATAAGAGCTTGAAATACTTCTTTACTCAGAAAGAATTGAATATGAGACAGCGAAGGTGGCTTGAGTTAGTGAAGGATTACGATTGTGAGATACTGTATCATCCGGGTAAGGCAAATGTGGTAGCTGATGCTCTTAGTAGAAAGGTATCACATTCGGCAGCACTTATTACCCGACAGGCCCCATTGCATCGGGATCTCGAGCGGGCTGAGATTGCAGTGTCAGTAGGGGCAGTTACTATGCAGTTAGCCCAGTTGACGGTACAGCCGACTTTGAGGCAAAGGATCATTGATGCTCAGAGTAACGATCCTTATCTGGTTGAGAAACGTGGCCTAGCAGAGGCAGGGCAAGCGGTTGAGTTCTCATTATCCTCTGATGGTGGACTTTTGTTCGAGAGACGCCTCTGTGTGCCGTCGGATAGTGCGGTTAAGACAGAATTATTATCTGAGGCTCACAGTTCCCCATTTTCCATGCACCCAGGTAGTACGAAGATGTATCAGGACCTGAAGCGGGTTTATTGGTGGCGTAACATGGAGAGGGAAGTAGCAGAATTTGTTAGTAAATGCTTGGTGTGTTAGCAGGTTAAGGCACCAAGGCAGAAACCAGCGGGTTTATTACAACCCTTGAGCATACCGGAATGGAAGTGGGAAAACGTGTCCATGGATTTCATTACAGGGCTACCGAGAACTCTGAGGGGTTTTACAGTGATCTGGGTTGTGGTGGATAGACTTACTAAATCAGCGCACTTCGTTCCGGGTAAATCCACCTATACTGCTAGTAAGTGGGCACAGTTGTACATGTCTGAGATAGTGAGATTACACGGAGTGCCAGTGTCGAATGTTTCTGATAGAGATGCCCGTTTCACCTCCAAATTCTGGAAGGGTTTGCAGACTGCTATGGGCACGAGGTTAGACTTTAGTACAGCTTTCCATCCACAGACTGACGGTCAGACTGAGCGTCTGAACCAAGTTTTAGAAGATATGTTGCGAGCGTGTGCATTGGAATTTCCAGGTAGCTGGGACTCCCACTTACATTTGATGGAATTTGCTTATAATAACAGTTATCAGGCTACTATTGGCATGGCACCGTTTGAGGCCCTGTACGGCAAATGTTGTAAATCCCCGGTTTGCTGGGGTGAGGTTGGTGAGCAGAGATTGATGGGCCCTGAGTTAGTTCAGTCTACTAACGAAGCGATTCAGAAGATTAGATCACGCATGCATACCGCTCAGGGTAGACAGAAGAGTTATGCAGATGTGAGGCGGAAGGATCTTGAGTTTGAGGTAGGGGACAAGGTGTTCTTAAAGGTAGCACCTATGAGAGGTGTCGTGCGTTTTGAAAGGAGGGGAAAGCTGAGTCCCCGTTTTGTTGGGCCGTTTGAGATTCTGGAGCGGATTGGCCCTGTAGCTTATCGCTTGGCGTTACCACCATCACTCTCGACAGTTCATGATGTGTTCCATGTCTCCATGTTGAGGAAGTACGTACCAGATCCATCCCATGTAGTGGACTACGAGCCACTGGAGATTGATGAAAACTTGAGCTATGTTGAACAACCCGTTGAGGTGCTTGCTAGAGAGGTGAAGACGTTGAGGAATAAAGAAATTCCCCTGGTTAAAGTCTTATGGCGGAATCACCGGGTAAAAGAGGCTACATGGGAGCGTGAAGATGACATGAGGTCCCGTTATCCCGAACTGTTCGAGGAATAAAACTTTCGAGGACGAAAGTTCCCTAAGGAGAGAAGAATGTAACGCCCCGAAAATTCGAGGTAAAATTTTCTCGTTTTATGTAAATTATTCGGAAATCTAAAATGTTGGTGTAAGTTGATATAATAATAATATAATATTAATTATATTATTATTATTAATATTTATTTTATTTATTATAATATTAATATTATAATTATTATTATTATTTAATATTATAGTAATATTATTATTTTAAAACAATGACATTATTATTACATAATATTAATTTATTATTTATTTAATATTAATATTATTATATATTATTATTAATACTTTATATAATTATTATTATTATTTTATAATATAATTATTAGAAGTATATATATATATATATATATATATATATATATATATATAATAAAACTTTTTTTAAAAAAAAACCCTAAAGAGACGCGCGCCCCCCCCCCCCTTTTTTTCGTTTTCGGTCTCTTCTCCACCGCAGCGCCGCCGCCCATCCATTTTCTCTTCTTCCTCCATCCTTCGCCCGACGCCACCGCCCCCCTTTCATTTTCTCCTTCTCCTTCGTTTCTCCTTCGTCTGTTTCCTTCTCCTTTCCGTCTTGCGCCGCCCGTGTTTCTCCATCCGCATCTCACCGACGGGAAGCCACAGCGACAGCCGTCCCGACCGTTCTTCTTCCGGGTTCCGCGTGCACGGCCAGCCATCGGGCGTCTCTGCCTCGGTGGTGCGGCGTCGGTTGTCGCCATACCAGCATCGACGTAATGGCAAGCCATTCGGCCATCGTACCGCCGTCGTTCGCCGGAAGAAAGGACCATCAAAACCGTGGCTGCCGTTTTCGTCCAACCCGACCCGGTTCCAAGCTGACCCGACCCGAAACCGCTTCCAGTCCGAGCCGAGTGAGCCGCGTGAGCCGAGCCGAGCGAGCCGCGTGAGCCGAGCCGAGCGAGCCGAGTGAGCCGAGCCGAGTGAGCCGAGTGAGCTGAGCCGCGAGCCGAGTGAGCCGAGCCGCGAGCCGAGTGAGCCGAGCCGCGAGCCGAACTAAGCCGAGCCAAGCCGAGCCGAGCCGAGCCGAGCTGAGCCGAGTCCAAGCCGAGCCGAGCCGAGCCACCTAAGCCTTCCTTCCTCCACTTCGGGTCACGGTGAGTCTTCGGTAAGGATTGTTTTGATGAATTCCCTAATGTTACTACATCCAATTCGAGTTTGAATATTGGAATAAGATATGGGCCTACTTTTCTCCCTTGAAGGTAGTAAGGAGTTGACGCTTAAGTTCTCGGGTCCCGCGGCAGGCTTGTTTGGAGGTAGTCCTCCTTTCCTTGGGTAAGTCAACGGGTGTCGTTTCGGACCTTTTAAAGCGACTTCTACTAGAGTCATCAACTAAAACCCTTGTGTTATCGTTCAGGTTGATCCGTTGAGCGTGGATTCGATCGAGGGGCATAACCGAGTATCAGGTAAGGGTTTTCCTACTACTGGACCCCGAATCCAGACTGAAAACGTAGTAATCCACAGGGGATTACACGTTAGTGACTGTACTGAATAACTGTATGCGTGTTGACTGTTAAGTACTGATATTATATTTAGTCTGATGTAAAGATACTGTGACTGCTAATTGTGGATTGAGATTTTATGTTGATGGACCTTAAAGTTACGGTTCAGTATGTAGTAAAACATTGATCTGGATGTTGTTCATGGAGTTTGGACGGGGAAGAACAGTGAGTCCGGTTTTTGGTTGGTTAGTTGATTGGATCTAGGGTTTTCCCTAATGGTGTGCGAATTGGTGATGCGTATAGCAACTGAGGGTGTAGATGTTTAAACCTATACTATCTGACTGACAAAGCCTATGGCGGAACTGTAATATGAATGTCGTTGGGGTGTGACTGATGTAGACGGTTTAGCATGGACCGAGGGGTAACGGTTAGCTTCATCTATGGGGTAGTGTGCCTTACGGATAAGTGCATCCTTCGGGAGCACTAGACTGATAGGTGCATCCTTCGGGAGCACTAGACTGATGTGTGCATCCTTTGGGGAGCACTAGACTGATACGTGCATCCTTCGGGAGCACTAGACTGATGTATGCATCCTTCGGGAGCACTAGACTGATATGTGCGTTCTACGGAACCACTAGACTGTTATGTAGGGTACCCCCGAATAGGAAGTTAACTGTTGTCCCCTAACGGGCCCAGTAGTGGGTCCCTTACTGGGTATGTTTATACTCACCCTTTCTCTTCTTTAACTTTTCAGGTAGGGGCACAGCGAGGGGCAGACCAACGAGAGGCAGGAAGGATGCGTGAAGGCCATATGGACGCGTCTGGTTTTCTTATCGCTTCCGCTATGTATTTTGTCAGAATATTTTGACGTGTGATTTTGAACTGGTGACTTGAGTCTTTATTTGTGACTTTTTGATTGATTTAAAATAGGGCCCGAAACTGTCTTTTGTAAGGTTTCTAATGTTTTAATGAATCGTAACTGGTCCGTTTCAAATTTTATGTTGAATGGTCGAGTTTTGGTATTTGGTAGTGACCTAAGCTTAGTCCGGAAAGTTGGGTCGTTACAAGTGCACTGACGAATATCGAGAAGGACAAAATGAAGATAATTAAAGATGCTCTTCCAATCAAGTTGATCAGTTTTCTGATGACGTGCTGTCCAACAAATGCAGCTACAGCGGCCACAATGGTGAAGTAAAGAGCTGTGCAAAAAACATTACAACCTTGCTCAGTTAATCGATAGATTGCAAACTTTAGAGAAATGAGAAAAGGAAATTTCTCTTTACATTTTCGTATACACATATATTCAGAAAGAAAAGAAAAAAAATACCTAACACAACGGGTTGGGCGTGCGGCTGAGCGAACGAGTGTCGGGTTGGGCGTGCAGACTACGACTGATGGCGAACGGGTTGGACGTGCAGCACTGCGGCTGATGGCGAACGGGTTAGGCGTGCGATTGACGGTAAACAGCTGAGGAAAAAGACAGATCTGTGCGTGACGACGAACGACTGAGGGGGAAAGGAGTCACCGACAGCAGCGATTGCGACGGCCAACTGAGGGAGAAAATGAAAGATGATCTGTGCGTGTGGATGTGGAATGGGTCTGGACTTCGACTTCGAGCGTGAGCCGCGAGGAACTGATGAAGAAAGAAACCTAAATTTACAAAATTATATAATATATATTTTTTATTTAAAGAGGGAGTCGGTTCGATCGGTTTACCAGACCGACCGACCTCATAGCTTGAACCGACCATTTCAACTCGGTTTTCAAAATATAAAACCCGAAACCCGACCGCCCATACTATTTCCCGCCCGCCCGACATCGGTTCGTTCGGTTTCGATCGTTCGTTTCGGTTTTTCGGCCCACCATGCTCACCCCTACTACCCATATTAAATTAAGTTGGGGATCCAACAAAACCTAATATAATTATTGTTTTAATCCTTTTATCACGCGATATCTATAATTGAATATAATGTATGAACAAAGTCACCTTCTCTAATTCAATTGCTTTCTCGATCAATAAGCATACTGAAATAATAAATGAGATTAATACCTTTATTAATTCATTTATAGCACGACCATGCATTTTTACATTCACACTTAATCGAGGAACCCAGAGATATCTCTCCATAACAAGAGGGATAAATTCCATCTAGATTAATCATTGTCAACTACATAATTCATGACGTATTCGAGTACAACTTTTATAATTATCCGGTTAAAGATAACGTTTGATTGCATCAAAATATATTAATTCTTATGTTTGACATTGATAATCTCAAGTCTAAGTTAGGAAATCCAAGAGAAGTTTGGTTACCTCTTAAGCATGCTAAATGCACTATAGCATACCTTTGACATGCCTTGTTCATCAAATTTTAAGGCTTAGTATTGCCCTCATCCTTGGTCGACGTCAAAGAGGTTGTTTTAGGTTTTTGACACAAACCATCCACTTCTCAAGGCCCAATTTGGACATAATACTCTTTATACTGAGAAGGTCGACCCTAGGCTCATTCTTGCCCAAGGCCTAAAGCAAGGACGCTAGTTTAGGCTTTTGATCCAAATTAAATGGTCTTCTTTTTATGATCCAAATAGACTCTAATACACACTTCCTTCACCAAAGAAAGAAGGTTGGTCAAGGCCGAAGTCAATCAAGCTACTTTTGCTTAAAGCCAACTAGCCATTTTTCTTAAGGTTATTTTAGCTTCTCGGCTTAGTTGCTTGTCTATTTACTACTATTCTTTCTGGCTCGGTAGCTTCCTCTTGTTCGTTATCCAGTTTTACCCTTTAGCCCAAAAATCACCCATAATAAGTATCAAAATATATTAACAGATGTATATAGTTTAAATTCCTAAAAGAACAAAATGAAAGAAAATAACAAAACAAAACGTATGTACTAAAAAATCCACACATAGAAAAGAAACTAACAAGAGTAGAATTTGGGAGGATCATCATAAAAGAAATTCCAAATATAGCATATAATTAATTTGAGAAGATATTTTATATGTAAGATTGCTGCCAATAGAAAACCTCTTTGTTTTCTCGTTTTAATACAAATTACAGGATTTGAACCTGCTACAATAGTTCCTCTGGAGTGAGAATGATGATTCCCCCTACAAATCTAATGGAAGAAGAGATGAAGTATCCTCTCCCCTTGGTCTCACCCATCTTGCATGACTTTCGCTTCACACCTCTAAACAAATAAGAAGATAATACAAGAATGAAATCGCAGTTTGATTATGTAGACTTCCCTCATCTTCTTACAGTCTCGCATATTAATTCATACCTTTTCAGATTCAACTTCATCTTACCTTTTGTCTGCAACCATATTTTTTCTATTCCGAAACTGACTCTATTTATATAGTGATAAAAGCACTTCACTCATCTCCTACACTAGACTAAACTAGGTCTCATGAAAAGTGTGAAGCTTAAGGTCGTTTCACATCTTTCCAGTGGAGACAAATTACTCTGATTATGGAATAGAAAGGAAAGGAAAGGAAAGAGTTAGCTACTAACCTATCCCATTTTCCGTCAATACTTCTTAGTCTTCTTGAGTGACTTATAAAAGTCATAATCCGACTCACCCCCCCCCCCTCCCTTTTTTAATGTTCAAGGGGTAGAAGGGATGTTGAAGAGCTATTCGTCTGTCGAAACTAGGACTTCTAAGTCTCAAAGTCAATAAGTTTGACTCAGGATACCTATGGGTTATTGATCTTCTAGAAAGGCCCAAAGCCAATCCCAGAGAAAGAGTTAAGCTTCATCGTACTACAATCCATTCTAGTACTTTCTAGAGGATAGACTAAAATGGAAAAGGGAAGAAGCAAGAAGAGGGGATACGAATGAAGAAAGGCTCAAGCGAGCTTGGTCGTCCACCTAGGACGAGCCTACGTAGCAATTCTCTATGCCGACCCTTGGTTTGTCTATCTCGCTCCTCTTTGATCTCCTTGCTTTATTTCAAATCTCCCCTTTCCTTAGGGAAATCCTAGTCTTAGAGACACTGAAATTCTTCGTACTTCTTTCTTCACCAGTATTTCCCCTATTTAGAATCAGAGTGACGAGATTCATTCGTCTTCTTTTCTAGCTTTCAGTCTCTAACAAAACTACCAATGCATTCTCATACCGAATAATCCTACTTGGTCAAGTTGCATCCTATCAGGTCTTGCTGAGCTCCTCTCTCTTCTGCTCGAGCTACTTTCTTCTACAACCTATCAGGTCAATCAATCCGAGTCATAGCGGCTTCAAGAATGAAAAGTTTGTGTTTTCCCTTGAACTCAGACTCCTCAAGTATATACATTTATCAATTTTGAGTTAAGCTTTTGTCGATTTTTGCTTTTTTCTTTTTTTTTTTTTTAAGAAAACTAAATTATAACTTTCAAATTTATATCTATAATTGAATGAACATTTTTTTTTAATTTTATATTTGAGGTTATTGACACATTTCTATCTTAAAAATTTAGGGTTTTTTATATATAAATTTTGTATGTCATAAGAGAGGGCGTATCTATGAAGGGGCACATGAGCTTTGTAATGAGACCTAAAATTTTTCCAAATAATGTTGTAATTTTGGAAAAAATATACATATAAAAAGTTCAAAAACCAATTAAAATAAATTGAAAATTGAAAACAATGAAAATGGAGGGATGAGACTGATAATTACCATTCTGATTTTTAGAAATTGTTTTTAAATTTAAAAAAAAAATGAAAAGAAAAGGACAGATAAAAAAATAAAAATAAAATAAAAAAGAAAAAGGGACCACACACAAATTGCCACTCCTACAAGGAGGAAGTAAACAGGAATTTCCATTTTGTAAGGTTTCAGCCTTCCAAAGCTGACCAATTATCTATTTATTCCCCCCCTCTCTTCTTCTTCTTCTTCATTCATCTCCATTCATCTTCATTCTTCTCTCTTCTTCAACTTACTATTTCTTCCATCTCCATCCGCCATGGTTCTCTCCAAAACCGCTTCTCAGACCGATGTCTCCGTCCATTCCACCTTCGCTTCCAGATATGTCCGAACCTCTCTCCCAAGGTAATATTTCTTTCATCCCCCCATCACTCTTAGATCCCTTCATCCTTTTCCTTTCTAGATCTTCATTTTACTTAATAATCCTTTTCCTGTGATTCATTCTGTTTCTGGATCCAATGTTCTTTTCTGTAATTTTGTTGTTAGATTCAAAATGCCGGAAAATTCGATCCCCAAGGAGGCTGCGTTTCAGATCATTAATGATGAACTCATGCTCGATGGAAACCCTAGGTTAAATTTGGCGTCCTTTGTTACTACCTGGATGGAGCCTGAGTGTGATAAACTCATCATGTCTGCCATCAACAAGAATTACGTTGATATGGATGAATATCCTGTCACCACAGAGCTTCAGGTACGTTTCTTTATCTCTCTCTTCTTACCTTTGATCAAAGCATTTAATTCCATCGATTTTTCGTTTCTCTCCGTCGACGCTTTTTTCCTTTGGATATTCTCCTCAATTGCGAATTCCAGCGTTCGATCCTGGCGGAAATTTTGGGTCCATATTAAATAATTATGAAAAATAATTGTAGTTGGATTTTTATAAATGGCTTTGTTTTTTGTCAAAAAAAGATATCCAATTAAATGTTTGTAAAATAATAGTTTTATAATCAATCAATTTAAATATTGGAAATTTGAGTTTTTCTTTTTTTTTTCTTTTCTGTTCAATTAAGAAGTTAAATGTGTTTTTATATGATTTGTTATAGTTTGGCTCATGACACGTCATTTAGTTTCTAAATTTAGATTCAATATTTTGACCAGATTAATTTTTTAAAAAAAAGTCTTAGACTATAGATATATATATATATATATTTTTTTTAACCCCATATGGAGTGGAGGGATGATTTGTATTCTGAAGGTTTTACCTGGACAATATTTATCTTAGAATAAATTTGCAGAAGTTAATGAAATAAATAATTTTCAATAGAAAACTGGTTTATTTAAATAAATAAATAAATAAATAAAAGAATTAGGGTTATTGTTTCCTTGAAAATATTAATTTTGAGGTGGACATACATGTATTAAATTTTTTTAAGTTGATGTGAATGTATGGGTGGGAGGTTAAAGAAAAATAAGAGAAATGATTGGATGTAACTATTTATTTTATTTAAGAAAATAATATTATTAATTTTATTTTTAAATAGAATCCTGCTGTCCGCGACATGTCTTCTATAAATAAATATAATAATAACAATAAATTAATAATAACGAATGAGTGTCTCCGACACCCAAAAGTCAATCTCCTTTCCTAACAAAAAAAAAAGTATACTTCTTAATAAATTTGAAGTTATAAAATTGTAAATCTTACTAAATTGAAATAAATTTCAAATATCTATAGAAAAATTCTAAAGTTTCGATATTTATGACCTAAATTAAAACTAAATTTAAAATTCTAAGAATCTTACTTATGATATTTTGTTATTTAGAAAATAGATAAAATTTAAGGAAAACTTGAGATAACTACGAAGTTTTTTTTTTCTTTTCTTTTCATAAAAAATGAACCATTTGATTGACTTAATTCCATCGTGAAAAATTATAATATTATAAAGAGTATTTTGAAATATAATATATAAATTAAAACTATTTACAAAATAGCAAAACTCATTTAAGATTTTTTTACCATGTTTTTAGTTTCAATTTCTTGTTATTTATGACAATTCTTCGAATAAAAGGGGTGTTTGTTTTTCCTTTTAACCTCTATCGATTAAATGCTTAAAATTTTCAATGTCTTATCAACCTCTTTTAATTACATACTTTTCATCCACCATGGTTAAACTTTTTTATTTTTTTTTATCCTAAACTTCAGCCATTGACCAACTATCCTAATCGATCCAAAACATTAAGTTTTTAATTTTTTTTCCACTATCAAAATAGTTTGATTAACATAAAACATACAAATTTAATTAAGAATATTAGATATGCAAGTTTCTGACATTGATCATTTGAGATAATTAGTGAATTATTATAATCTTAGACTGATATAATAACTTATGGATGATGTACAGATTTTTAAAAAAAAAATTGGTGTAAATTATTTTAATTTGATAAAAAAAATATTAAACATTATAGTAAACAATATAGTAAAAAAATAAAAATAATAAATATAAAATAATAGAAATGGTAAAAAAATAGTAAATGGAATAATTATTGTAAATGAGAGAATTTGAAATAGGTTTGAGTGTAACTAATAAAGATTTAAAATAGTATTTAGTTTAGTAATAAAAAAAAAGTAATTATTATAATATTTAAATAATATTTACTGATAGAGTGGATTAAAAAAAAAAAAAAAAAAGTTGACCTGAGGGTTATTGAAGAGTAGTAAAAAGAGATGAGTGTGAGATTATGAAACAAATTTTTGGGAAACAGAAGAAAAATAAATAAATAAATAAAGTGTCACACACTATTGTAGTGAAGGAGTAGCGTGCACTCCTCGTTGCACGTCACGTCTCATTCCGTCACAATTCCATTGTTTGCTTTGTCTAATTTCTTGTTTCAATAAGTAATTTTCTTTTCTTTTCTATTCACTTTGTCGGCCCTTCTCAACTCAAGACGCGGTTTCCAATTTTTTTTTAAAAAAAAATTATATTCTTCAATATTTATTTTAAAGTACATATTAAGCTCATTTCAATTCTGTTTTTAAAAAGTAATTCTCAAGTTGAAAAATAAAATTAAAGGGTAATTATCGCCCCAATTTAATCTTTATAATTCCTAATTTAAAACCAATAGTAATACCTACAATTTAATAAGCTTCATAAATAGTTTCTCTAATGTCTGGGATTTTTATCAAACAATAAACGATATTTATTGTATATAATTATAAAGATTATATTTTAACTTTTTACGAGTTACATTTTAACCCTTTTTTTTTTCTTTTTTCAAATTTTAAATACTAAATTTATAATTTAGTTTTAAAAAAGAAACAGAGTTGTTCATGAAAATAAATAGCAAATAACTAGTTTGATTTTTAGGTTTCTAATTTATAAACATGGCTTATATCTATTGATTTCTTTGTTTTGTTATTTAATTTTATATGAATTTTTCAAAAATCAATGTAAGTTTTAAAAACTTTGTTTTTAAAAAAGAAAAACTTTCAAAACATTATGATTTTTTTTAATAAAATTTTAATTGCTCGGTTAGAAAAGATAAAAATCATGATAAATACTTTTTAAAAAAGAGTATTTCTCATATTTAAAAAAGAAGAAGAAGAAGAAGAAGCGTGTGTAAGAAAAATGAAGGGCATAACTAGAATTTTGAGTTTAAGCATATTGTGGTATGTAATAATTTATAGGTTTGAAGTTTAACCAATGAGTTGTGAAGTTTGTGAAGTGTTTAGGCTCTCCTCAATAATTGCCGAGATTTAAGTGAAGTATGGAATTCCAACCCATTGTCTCTCTTTTCCTATACTCCTTCTGACTTCTGAGGGAATCCAAAATTACAATCTTGTCCTTATAATTAACATTTTAAAAAAGTAAAAACCGTAAATTTTCTCTTTAATTTAAAAGAAACCTTTAAAATGGAAGGATGGATAATATATTGTATATCCAACTTTTGACCTTACCTAACTAATCCCATCAACCATGACCCATTACACACCACTACACACCCCTATTTTCTTTTTCTGTTTTCCCTTTCATCATATTCTTTTTTCTTTTCTTTATTATTACTGTTTTACTTTTCTTTTACTTTATGAAATTAAAATATAAATGTTTAGTGGTGAGGGAACTAAGTAATGTTTTTTCTTTTCATTGAACAATTTTGACATTTCCCTTCTCAATTTTTTTTTTTTTAAATGATAAGGATTTTTCTTTCCTCCTTTAAATCTTTTTTTTTTCCGGTTCTCAAGTGCAATGCCTGTGTGGGGAACTGATTTATAGATTAAAATATAACCTTAAAAAAAATGAAAACCCTCTATCACATATAGGAAAATAAAAGAAATTAAAAAAATAATAATCTATATACTTTTTCTTTTGTTTCAAAAAAAAAAAACATATTTCATACCTTATCTAAATAATACTTCTTTAACCATTTGAAAGAGATATTTGTTAAAATTTTAAATGAAAATGTGTACCTACCTGTGACGTAAACAGGTCGTATTCAAGTTTCAATTTCGGTTGTAAATCACTATCATACTATCTGTAGTTTTGTTGTTTGCTAACTTTTGAAAAAGTAAAAGTATCTTTAAAAACAAATGCAATATTGAAAAATGATTTTTAGAGGGAAAAAAAAACTTCTAAATCAACTGTATTGTAACTATGCCATTTCTTTTTTGATTCATTTGAATTAACTTACTAAATACTTAAAAATATATGTTTTGAGCAATTTAAAAGTCATTTCATCTAGATTATGGTCAAATGAACCATCTTATTATCTATTCTATTATCTTCTTAAAATGTATTTTGAGTATTTGCTTTCAACCACCTCCTTTTTCAATATTCTTATATTTACTTCAATAAAGAAATATCATAAATTTTATTATCACTTAAATGGATGTAGACATTTTATATTTTAACCAAGTTAAAATGTTTACTTATGATTTTGTGACATTTTCTTGCTTGAACTTTTATGTCCATATTCCTGTATAACCTATACTAAATAAGTCCAAGGATTGAAAGTAGTTTTTTCTATGTGATTACAAATGATGAGTTTTAGGAGTAAGATTAGTAATAATTAATATTGTAACTATTTGTGTTGTGTTAAATGTAAAATGCAGAACCGATGTGTGAATATGATAGCACATTTGTTCAATGCCCCATTGGGTGATTCTGAAACGGCAGTGGGAGTTGGAACAGTGGGATCGTCAGAGGCCATAATGTTGGCTGGTTTGGCTTTCAAGAGAAAATGGCAGAACAGAAGGAAGGCTGAAGGCAAGCCCTATGACAAGCCCAACATTGTCACTGGTGCTAATGTCCAGGTTTGTATTTAATCATTAACATTCAATTCACTAATTCATCCTCTAAATAACAACGTTGCTTTTTTTTTTTTCTCTCTTTTTTTCTTCATTTTTTTGTTTTAAAAAAAAAAAAACTTTGTACTACAGAGCTCCAATTCTTTGAATTACCTCCTCTAATAAGTTCTGTCCACCCTAGACTAACCCAAAAAGATATATGTTTTCTGTCAATAACAACGTGTCTTGTTTTCGGTTTTTGAAAAATAGAATTGTTTGGCAATGGTTTCTTTTTTCTAAATTATTATTATTTGAAGACCTTTTACTTCTAAAATGCATAAACGTAGATGTAACACGAATCTTTATCAAATTTTATTTTAAAAACTTATTTCCAAGTAAAATTTTTACCATTTTAATTTAAAGATTCAGAGAAGCAGAAACAATAAACGACTAATCAACCATGAAAATCTTAGATTTTATTTTAAAACAAAGAAATAAGCTATTGAAATATTAGCAAACAAGCTCTAAATTTTGATCAGGGACTTAAAACCCATCTTAGAGAGGATATTTCTAAACATCTGAAGCCTATATGCCAACAGTTAACCCTTTGTTTTATGCATAATCAGCAATGATTTGCTAACATATTGCTGTCCTAAACAAAAAAATTAAATATGAAGGTATGCTGGGAGAAATTTGCAAGATACTTCGAAGTAGAACTCAAGGAGGTGAAATTGAGGGAAGGTTACTATGTGATGGATCCAGAGAAAGCTGTAGAGATGGTTGATGAGAACACAATCTGTGTTGCAGCCATCTTGGGTTCCACTCTCAATGGAGAATTCGAAGATGTAAAACTCTTAAACGATCTCTTAGTCGAGAAGAACAAAGAAACTGGGTACAATTTCTTCTCTCCATCTCTGCTCTTTTTCTTTTTAAATGGGATGTTCAAATGAAATCAAATCTGAAATTGAGCATAAATTTTAAACAGATGGGATACTCCTATTCATGTTGATGCTGCGAGTGGAGGGTTTATTGCTCCATTCATTTACCCTGAGCTAGAATGGGACTTTAGGTTGCCACTTGTAAAGAGTATTAATGTGAGTGGCCATAAGTATGGGCTTGTGTATGCTGGAATTGGTTGGGTTATCTGGAGGAACAAAGAAGATTTGCCTGAAGAACTTATCTTTCATATCAACTATCTTGGAGCTGACCAACCCACTTTCACCCTCAATTTCTCCAAAGGTATATAATATATACCTTAATCTATGCTCATTAGAGCCTAATTTTTGTTTTGCTTGATGATTTTGAAGCTGAAGTTGTGTTTTTAACTGTAGGATCTAGTCAAGTCATTGCTCAGTATTACCAATTGATCCGTTTGGGTTATGAGGTGAGATTCTCCTGTAAACAATCTTTTTATTTATTTGTTTAACTATTGAATTCGTATTAATGCTTTGTGTTTTTTTAAATAATACGTTTTAGCTCCTGAACTTTACGTTGGTCATCCTTAGCATATGAAGGACATCCGGTAACATGACAGTTATGACCTACTACATGTATATTAGTTTCATGTCCGTTTGATGAGACAAATAGAACACCGCCGAATACTCTTATACACAGAAAATTGAAAAACATTCAAAATATATAATATCATAAGAAAAGTAACAAGATAACCTAGCATTTCAAATTATTAAGAAAATCCCACAAAATTCTTCACACACTCGAGCCTCACTCTCACTCACCGTTTGTAACCCAAACATGTACCAGAACCATACATACTTGAAAACTTGACGGAATAGTCTTAAACATTTATAGACCAAAATAGGATCCTACAACCAATGTGGTGATTTGAAAGCAGAACTTCATCAAGAGAAACAGAATCACCATTTAATCTAACATAGTAAAACCATTTTTGTTCACCAGGGATACCAAAACGTGATGGAAAACTGCAGAGAAAACATGATTGTCCTAAAGGAAGGACTCGAGAGAACAGGGCGGTTCAACATCGTGTCGAAGGACAATGGAGTTCCACTTGTGGCCTTCTCCTTGAAAGACAACACACGCCATACGGAGTTTGAGGTATCAGAAATGCTGAGGAGATTCGGGTGGATTGTACCAGCTTACACCATGCCTCCGGATGCACAACACATAACTGTCCTTAGAGTCGTGATCCGAGAAGATTTTTCTCGCACGCTTGCTGAGCGTCTTGTGAATGATATTGAGAAAACATTGCACGAACTCGATAGCCTCCCATCGAAGGCTGATATGAAGACAACGGTGGCTGGAGAAGAGACGCAGAAGAACAATGTTGTGGTGGCGAAGAAGAGTGCTCTTGAGACACAGAGGGAGATCACAACTGCTTGGAGGAAGTTTGTGATGGAAAAGAAGAAGACGAATGGAGTTTGTTAGAGATGGAAAGGAAAGGATTATATCTACTATTGATATATGTATGTGTCAATTGCGAATGGATGAAGATTGTATTTGGGAATGAGAGTGTCTGTCTGTTTGTTTGTTTGTTTGTTTAGAGTTCTTTTTTTGTGTATTTTTCATGGTTAAAGTTGAATACCTTCACATTACAATTCAAGTGCAAACTTGTCATCCTTGTTTTCCAAGTTTAACTAATATTTTGAACAATACCAGCCTAATTGTTGCTCACCCATGTGTTCCAACTGTCATTTCATTTTAATATTTATTTCTGATTTCATTTTTATACCCTTACAAAATTTAAGTTATATTATAGAAAGTATAGTGTTTCAATATCAACAAAATTTGAATGCTAAAAGTTAAATATTTATACTAGTGATTGAAAACTAGTTTTTTCCCTTTTATTGTCGTAGTTAAGGGAACAATTGTCTCTATTTCTATCATATTTCTTGAAAAATATCTCTTTTTTCCTATCTCTAATAATTAGAAAAATATTGTTCCTCAAAATCTTCTCAAGTTTCGATTAGTTTGAATTGAATCGAGTTACCAAGATAGTTTCTAACTCAGTTAATTTAGAATTGAGTTGAAAGTATAATAAACCCAATCAGCATGCATTTCAACCCAAATCAAGAGAGTGGATTAATGACAAGATAGAGATAAGAGAGAAAACAGAGCTGGTAAGAGAAATGATTAGACAAGAGGAAGTAGAAGCCAAACATGAGAGAGTGCTGAGATTATCCCCACTATGAGATAAGCCAAAACTTTTCCTTTCTTTTCTTTTCTCCAAAAGATTAAATAGTTTACATTTAGGATGGTAACACTGTAATTTATGCCTTCTCTACTAAATTACATCATAGTTGTTAATGTTTGATTTTAGTTAACTTGGTTTTTTGGCCTGGGATTTCATCTTTATCTTCATTTGATACTTATTCAGTTAGTATTATATGTCTTTTATCTCCTATTTGTGCATAAGTCTTGCAATTAGTTATCATGACAAATCGAAAACTTTGAACCTCCATTATATTTTTTTCCTTCATTTCCAACTCAACCCTCATTTCAGTTTTTCACACAATTAACACCAGTTTTAATATTTTTATTGTATCGAATTACATTCCGATCTTCTAAATAGATCTCGAGGGACCTTTGACATTTTAAGGTTGGGATCTTGAACTTTTTGGTTCATTGGAATTCTCTTTCTACTATCGCTACTATCAACCTGCTAAACCATTTACGAATCTATGTTTAATCTTTCTTTTCCTTTTTTTTTTTTTTGGTTGAATGATTTACATGTGATGCATTTGCTATGAAAAGCCAGGGAGCCACTAATTACAACTCACAATCACAATATATTTTATTTAATTTAATTCACAACAAATGCTAAAAGAACACAAATTCATTGTCCATTCAACCGAAAAGAACAAAAAGAACACCCGATGATTGCTCTGGCTATGTACAGTAAACTTTGAACAAATGAAAAAGAAAAGGGAAAATAGAGGATTTAACAATTAGGCTTTGGAGTTTGACAATGCCAATGGCTTCCCTTTCACCACTGTTACTGGACATGAAGCATTTTTCACCACATAGTTGCTCACACTCCCAAGCAATACCCTGCCATTAAAGAAGAAATCACTTTCATAGAGTTGCATTTAACACTTGGTTGCAAGTTCCATAAGATCAAATCACTAGGCAATTATATATATATTTGATTGGATAGAAAAAGAAGAAACGGATGATTACTTTTTAATAGAGCCTAAACCTCTGCTTCCAAGAACAAGTGAGTGCAGATTAAGATCATCAACAGCCTCACATAACTTCTCTCTTGGATCACCCCAATAAACCTTAGCCATGACTTTTACCTGTAATCATATAACTCAAATCTCTCATTGTTTATTTCATCAACAAAATAACAAAAAAATAAATAAATAATAAATAAAAAAAAACTAAATAAAATAAAATAACAGAGAGAAAGAGAAACAAACCCCTTTAGTTGTAGCCAAATTGTGAAGAATATCAAGGACCTCAGCATCATTACTCAATCCATACTGCTTCTCCAACTTAATCTCTCCAAATTCCTCGAGAGGAATCAAAGCTAAGAAATTAAATAAATCCAACCAAATGAGTCATTGTAAAAACAAGCATGTAAAAGAAGGAAATTTGAGTGAAACAGAAAAAGAAAAGAAAAGAAAAAAGGGGTATACGTGAGCCAGTGTCTTGGAAAAGGAGCTTTGTGGGAGTATCAGAATTAGGAGGCTGAACATGTATTAAAACTAAGTGATCTCCATCCTTAAGAAGATTATTAGCAGTCCATTTCAAAGCTGATTTGCTTGTTGAAGAATAATCCATGGCTACCCCAACTCTTCTATTTTCACTATTCTCCATGTTATCTGTTGTATTTTGATTATGTTTTTAGAGTGTTTTGTTTTAGGAAGATGATGGATTTTATAGGAATGGTAGAAGGTTCTTGAAGGTGCTAGTTTCTTTTTTCAGGACAATATTCCACAACCCAACTCAGGAATATTTGTTCTTTTCTTCTCTTTTATCTTTTTCTCAGGTTTATATTATTTCTTTATATGTTCATGCACCCTTTGCTTACGTTCTCATACTTTTCATTTCTATCTATTTCACACACCTTAAACTCCTTTTTTTTTCTGTTTTTTACCTACAAAATGGAAAAATTAATTGCTACACAGATTTTTTTAGTCTGCAAACCTATTTCAGTGGTTAACTCTATGGTAGATAAATTTTCATCAGTTATATGGTCTATTATAGATACTCTTGTTAACAATACTAATTTTAACCTTTAAGAATTGGATTTAAATTTTAATTTTATCCTGTCATATCAATATTGATTATTATATTTACAAATGCCCCTACTTTTATTTTGGTCTATGTTTTCTAGAAAATATGAGCATAATCGAGAGAAAAATGATAATTTTCTTGAAGTTCAAAAATGCAAATTAAAAGTACAAAGACCCAGAGAACGTAAAAGGCAATACTGATATTAATAAATTATTAGATATTAATAAGACTATGTCAAAGCTGAACTTCGTATTGACTTCCTTGACACATCACAACATTTCATCGACTGAATTTAAACAAAGAATGCAAAATAATTTATAATTTACAGATGAAAGTATATGATTCTTTTGAGAGAATAGAAATTATTGTCCACACAGAAGCAGTAATGAAGTCAAACTTAACCTAATACACAGCCACAATGGTTGCATGAATTACATTTTGCCTGAAGTCTTCAAGGCATTCAACTGATAAGATAAAATAGATTTGATCGGGAGAGGTGAGATGATGAATAAATACTATAAACTCAAAGTGGCAAATACATTGATTTTTCTTCCCTTTTCCAATAAAAGACTAAGATCTGTTTTCTAAGTGAAGATAACATGTGATTGAATACAGTGGAGTGGAGGTTCCTTGTATTTGAGACCATTCATCATTCACTATTTCCAGGAACCACCCAATCTAATCACTTCTTCACCACTACTATCTCTTCTATTAATTTTGCTCGAATCCCCTTTCTGCTCGCTCACATCACCATATATATCTTTTAGTTTTGCCAGATTGCTCGATATCACAGATGCCTTCTCCGTAGTTCCGCCCCTTGCAGGACTTTGCTCTCTCTCGTGATGTGTTTGTAGACTTCGACCTCTGCTGCGGCTCCTACTTCGGCTACGACTCCTTCGATAATGCCTGGTGCCACCATCACGGCTACTCCTTTCAAAGTCCCTTCTACTCTCTCTGTCACTGTAATGAGTCCTTCGATCATAATCATAACTTCGTTCTCTGTCCCGCTCTCTGTCCCTTTCCCTATCCCTGGCTTTCTCTCTTTCTCTGTCTCGGTCCCTTTCCCGATCTCTATACTTCTCTCTGTCCCGATCAAGTTCCCGATCTCGGTCCCTATCCCTTCCTCTATCTCTGTCCCTGTCATAATCTCTATCCCTGCTCCTCTCCCTGTCGTAATCTCTATCCCTGCTCCTCTCCCTGTCGTAATCTCTATCCCTGCTCCTCTCCCTGTCGTAATCTCTATCCCTGCTCCTCTCCCTGTCGTAATCTCTATCCCTGCTCCTCTCCCTGTCGTATTCTCTATCCCTGCTCCTCTCCCTGTCATATTCTCTATCCCTGCTCCTCTCCCTACTATCTGGATGTTCACGACTTTGACTACGGCGATTGCTTGGAGATCTTCGTAGATCGTCGTTGATATCTCTATCATTTACAGATGATGGCAGCGTACGACGAACAGGAGATGAATCCCTAGTTGAGGCACGATGTGGAGCTCGTTGTCCAAAGGAAACTGAAAGTGAAGCTTTAACAGAAGGGGGCCGCCGTGCAGTGTCTTCAGACCCTATTCGATGTGTTTCCCCTGTCACGCCCGAGTGCTTGCTTGGAAGCTTCAACTTTTCGAGATTAGATACAACTTGCCGCAAGACAGGAACCGGAATACGTGGGAAAAGGGTGTCAAAGTAATACTGCAATTGGCAAACAAAATGTGAGTACCTGTTTAGCTACAAAGTCAGAAGATTAAAAATAGCAATATGTCTAAAGGCATATGTGGTTCATATGTTCCAGTTCAAACATGTTAAATAATGATCATTCCGCTCGCTCGTCGGCCAACACAATAGAATCATTAATACCACCAGAGAGAAAAACACAAATTTTTCCGTTCAATAGATAGAAAGACAAATAAAATAGCTTAACGATCATTCCATTCAGTTGGCCAAATGCAAACCCATATTTAGTCTCCATTTATCTCCTCCATTATTCAATTCAGCGAAGTCAATAACCACACTTTTCAAATTACAAAATGTGATAAAATAAAAAGTAAAACCTTGGACTCATATTTTATTTTTTCATCTAATACACTTGATTCATCTCTTTTGACCACATACTACAACAGAGCAATAACATTCCTTAAAACATCATGGTTTGGAGATTCTTTAAGGCTATGTTTCATCGGTTGTGGGGTTAATGTCAAAGTATCTCCAGCCGGATTTTTGGTTTGGAAGTATATGTGGTGTTATCTTCCCAAGTCTTCCATATTTTTTCTTTTCAAGTCTTTTGTTTGTAATGGTTTCCTTTATCTTTCATGGTCTTTCTTCTGTTTGTAACCAGATTGTGGAAGCTTCGATGCTATTATTTGTTTCTTTTATTTTTGTTTCATTGTAATTTTTAGCGTTAGTCTCTTTTCATAATTTGATGCATTCAAGAAAAAAAAACACTTTATTCATGATCTGAACATGTGAGGAAAATAATTAGTTATAATCTCAAGGCCAAAACTTCCTTTCCACATCCCATTATGAAAGTTCATGAAAGGGCAGAGCTCTAGAAGGTGTCTCAGGTTAAAGTCAAAACACCCATACTCCATCAATCTACAAGGAGCATAGTGGGAAATAGAACTACAAGAAAATGTTATATAAAGAAGTCAAGAAACTATTGGATACATTAGAAAAAACAAATAACAATAAAATGAAAACAAGGTCAAAGTGGACAAGACACCAAAGAGCTCATTATGAAGTCAACTTCACCAGCTCAAGTCAGAGAACATGACTTTGAATCACCATGATAAGCCAACGAAATATGAGACGTTTTAACGGAAATGAAAAGGATCTAATAACTTCAATTGGGAGGGAAGGGGTTACTGTTATGCTGTAGTTCTTCTTTTCCTGAACTTTTTTGCATCTCCTCCTCTTGGTGAAAATCTCTAACTCTATTATAGTCAATATATAACTCTTAATAATATCTTCCAACCATGAATGGACAATGCAGCATTCCCATGGTTAAACACTAGAGAAATGCCAACAGCAACTGTATATACACACAATTTATCATGTCTGTGACGCAAGGAAGTTAAAAAAAGGAAAAGAGAAAGATATAATCAAGATACGTGATATTTAAGGGGAAATGTTGGTATATAACCTGACCTGTCCAAGGAGCAAATCACGCACATAAACACCCATTGTAGTCATCCGTCCATGGGATCCGGGTGAAAATTCCTGAAACACATCAAGTCAGTCATTTCTTTTCCACCTTTTATAGCTTAAGATTTTTATTAAATCCATTAAAAAGAAAAACATCCAAAATGCCATAAACTTGTGAGGAAGAATTTTATTTTCTGTTATTTGTAGGAAAGGGAAAATGACTACAAACAACAACTGAAGAACCAGTAACCCTCTGAAAAAAGCTTAAACATGGAAGTTACAAGTAAAATCCCCAAATTGTTGGAATAAGTGAACATAGACTGATAAGGGCGTTCGCTTCCCCTTTTTCATTATAGGAAACAAATTTCACTAGTGTAGAATTTACTAAAAAAGGCACGATACTGAAACCAAAAGAGTAAAAAATAAATCTCCAATTGGTCAAAAGAGATGATAGACAATAAGAGCTATAGAAGGATGGCAATGAGTGTTTACTTGAAAGGACCAAAGGAGACAAGAGAATTTAGGCACTTCCAAACTTACCCCAAACTATTCCGAGAAAAACTGCCTAAGAATTTTTCTTAATAAGAAACTAAACTTTCATTCTATAAAAATGAAAGAAGTACAAGGAAAAAAAAAACATAAAACAGGTCCCAAAAAGCATAAAACAATGATTACAAGAAGAAACTCCTATCCGAAAGAATAAGACCAAGGTAGTGATTACAAAAGCTTAAGTAACGAATGCCCATTAAAATACATTAAACCTAGCGGCTAGCAACCTCCTCCCAAGATCTATTCACCTCTCAATAAATCCTGCTCTTTCTCGCTAGCCAAATTCGTGAAATATAGCAAAAATAGAAACATCCATGTTACAGAACGGTACACTACACTTATTCTAAAACAAAAAGTTCAAGAGAGCCTCCTCAAGCATAAATCTGCAATTTCTGCTAAAAGCAAAACCAATCCCAATCGACTGCTAAGGGAATAAGCAGACTAGCAACCTCATAGAAACGTTCAAAATCCTCGAACCGCCTCTAGAGAATGTGCATTGCGGGTGCATCACAAACGAAAAGTCTCTTGAGATGGTCTTGGATGTATACTCTCCCATGCAAAATTGTCACGCAAAGAACTTAGACTTCTATGGATATCTTGACAACCCAGGCCAAGCAAAGAAATTAAAAGGTAGCATAAAATGTGGAAAGGCAATTTACAAGAGAAACCCTCAATCATTCCAGCCCAAGGCCCCATTACGTAATTCTAATTCCCAAACTCCCAGCTCCACTTATTCAATTATCAATGTATATATATTGAAGGTATCAGAAACCAGAAAGCATCTTACATGCATCCTAACCATAATGCTTAGTACCATCGACGAAATTAAATTAACAATATAAATAATAGTAATATTAATGCTAATCAAGGTCCTATATGCATCACATACCTCATCATCTTTAACATACGGTTCAAACCAATTCCAGAGAGTCTTTGGATCTGCAACATATCTTAAGTAGAGAAATCCAATCTGAAAAAATTAATTGAAGAGATGACATCAAAAGGTAGAAGAACAAAGTGTATAATAGAGTTAGAACCATAACTTCTTAAACATCGGACAGCTAAGGGCATCATAATTATCGGATAAGAAAACAAATTATGCAGAAAAAAGGCATGCAAGAATATAAGTAACCACATTAAATTCCTTTCATGTATTCTGACCTTATTAATAGCATAAAATAAAAGGATGCCATTTCCATACAGAAAACATGGTGCACTCATCAAAGAATATCAATTTACAGAAATAAATCCAAGGGATTGAAATAATCTCAGTGTCTTTAAAAAATAAAAATGAAAAAAGGTCACCTCAAACCTTAGATAACTGCAAAGCAAAGCAAAGGCACTATTAATTTATAGTGTGAGAAAGGGCACAGCAACCCAAAGTGACAAGGCTCATCCTTTGTTCATAACATCTGGTGAGCAAGGCAAGAATGTTACCGAGCATATGCATGTATCAGACAGTTTTATAAACTAAAGAAATAGAGTAATGCAGGAACTAGCATAAAGGACAAAAGACAAACAACAAAGATCTCAAAAAGAATTTCTAACATAAAGTCCATTCAAAATTTCAATCCAAATAAAATCACAAACATTATCAACTCATAACAATAAATTCAAGAGAGATAAAGAGAGAGGAAACCTGTACTCCTAATAGAAGACTTGTTAAAATGGGGTATTTGAATGAGAAAGAGAACCCAACTACAGTATGATCACAAGCCTAAAAGAGGAGTTGTTTATTTTCATAGAAAAAGTTGAAACTTTTCAAGTGGACATTTAAAACAAATCAAACGTTCTGCAATTGCACACGGCATCTTACCATTCTAAAATCCATAATAACCAACAGCTCTCAAGACATATTCATTGGTGATTTTGAGATCTTCCAAAAAGTGATCCTTGATCACTTTCCAAACTTACGGCTAACTCTGATCACAGTAAGTTATTCCACGAATACTATTTTCATTCTTATTGCTTCAAAACAATTAAGGTTTTATGACTCATGCCGTTCTTTTGAATGATAAATTTTTATTGTATTTAGATGCTTACGGAAAAAACACTTTGATTTGAAGGAAAAATATTTTTGTAATAAGACCCATCACAATAAAATTCAACACTAAGCTTTTTTACTAGACAGTTGGTGGCACTTCTTCAAGAAAACCTACAACTGTTTCAAAATGTAGAAAACCTCATGACAACTTCTACCTAATCTAATTCATACATCAGGATCGAGCTTTTCGGCCCAGATCTTCTTGCAATTATTCAGTTTTATTGTCAATAAGGATAGTTGGAAAACTTCTCCAGTAATCTTCTTGGCAGGGAATTCAGGAATTGTTAATGGCAGAAGAAACCTTTTCTGCTCACAAAGTGAATCCTTTTCCCTTGTGTTAAGGGAGAGGATGAAGAGAAATGCTTATGCCCAGTACCAATGATACTATTTCTAGTACGACAGAACCATCAGACCACACTATACATGAGTCAGGACATAATGGAAGTGATAGAACAAAGAAAGACTGGGAAAGAATAGTCTCCAACATATTTTCAACCAGCAGACTAGTTTGGATTAGTAGTTGTTCTAGATCGCATTGACTAAGATCCTCCAAAAGAACAAGTTTTTTCATTAAACATCTTAAAGTTGAGAGAGAACTAAAATTTCGAAGTATAGATAGAAACTGATTAATCAACTAGCAATCCTAAAATGAAACGGAAACTTGCAAAGAAAATAACAACACAAAAGCAAAAACAAAGCAATCCAGATTCTCCAAAGATCCATGAATAGACCTACCACAACATAAATAAAGCTGGAAAAAATGCATTATAATGTAAGTTTATGTTGAAAAGATAAAGAATTTAATCAAGCTCATGAATGTCCTCAAGACAACTACTATCTACAATCTACAGGAATCAGACCTTAAGAATACACTTCAAAATCTACCGCTGGCTGTCCAAATTACTGCAAGTTAATTAATTACCCTAGTATACCATTTACAACAGCTATATTTGGTCCAACTTGTTTGTTACTAATCCATGTTTCAAACTAGATAATACATTAATATTTTCCCAGGGCACAGTAAAGATTGTAAAAGTTCATGCAACATAGGAGAAAATTAACTCTTAGAAAATGGATACATTGCATGCTATCCAGTCTTCATGTCGATCATGATGTGATTTGTTTTTGTTTACATTGGAGATTGATCTCTGTTTTACAAAATTACTGTTAAGTTTCTCAAGTAGCCTGCAGTAACTTTGTTGGTTGACCGTGAACACAAGTACAAGTACTATCTCTATATTTTCTTAATATAAAATCAGAATAATTTGACTCCACTCCACATTGGTTTGCACCACATTACATTTCCAAAAAATGAATAACTAAATCAACCATGATATAAATACTAAATAACAATATAATACGTCTTTACTATAAACATGATTATTAAAGGTCAAAAAGGATTTCACCTACCGCTCTGATGTAAGGAGAATCCTCATGCTTTAACAGCCCATGCATTTGCTTAACAGTCAGCTTCATGGTGAAAAACTTGTACAGAAGGCAGAATGCTGTTGAAGGGCCACGGCAGTTACCAGTCATCCATGGCTCCACGTGATCAACTTGGTTATAAATCTCATCAACGACTTCATGGTATGTTTTCAAACGATATAGCTCCTTAAAGTAATCAGAAGACAGAATATTCATACATAGAACCTTCTCCAGCAAAGAATCAATTGGCTTCCCGCAAGTCTTTATCTCCATTTATGGGTTATCAACCAGACATCTACCTACGGGGATGAGAACATACAACTACATTTCAAATTCAGAGAGTAAAAAATAATATAAACTCGTTTTCTGATACTTCTAACAGAGCCTGAAGAAATAGTGAAGAAAAATAAAAAATACAGTCAAAATGTATACAAGTAATGCTTTCTATATAAACACATAATCAATTCAGTACAGTCACTATAACATAACTTTCATATCAGTCACTAGGTTTCTAATCTCAAATTGAGTCAAGTAGCAGGAAATCTCTTACCTCGATTGAGTCTCGTAGTAGGAAATTCCTTACCTAGAGATAGCTAAATCCTTACTTAAATTGAAGTCCAATGAATCCTATAAGGGTTCAAGTACTATAATGAGTAAAGTTACCCAAACAAAACCCAATTCCAATTTCTAAACCCAATTCCAATTTCTACAACTTACCCAGCAAAAAGGAGAATCGAACTCCAACCAAACTCGTTGTATAATCCTTCAAGAATTTAATAGTAATGAACCCGATTAATCAAACATTTTATTCCAACGTTTATACTTAAATCAGCTATGGAAAACCCTATGAAACCCACCGCTTTACTCTTACCAAAGATTCACAGCGAGGCAAAAAGTGCAGAGACAGCGCGAGACGAAACCGGCTGGACTTGGGTAGCTTTCGTGGACGGTGGACGAAGAACGCTGCAGCCGGGCTTCGCGAACGGAGACAGATCTGGCCGGCGGAAACTTGCTCAACGGCGCGTCGACCACCCGAGACGCGTCGGCTCGGCTATGGGAATGCGACAGAGGGATGGACGGCGACGGTTCAGGGCTGCGGCGGCGGAACTGAACGGAAGACGAAAATGAGGATGAGGCGGGCGGCGAAACAACCTTCACGCGAACGGGAACGAGACGGCGGCGACTGGGCTTGGGCGGACGGTCGGACGAGGAACTTGACGGTGATGGGATTCGTGGACAGAGTACGGCGCGGCGGGGAGCTCGGTGGAGAGAAGAGAGGTAGGGGCGGCGGGCGGCTGAAGGGTGAAGAAGAAGAAGAATAAGATTGGGTCACGCGTGAGGGTTCTCCCTTAAAAAAAAACATATAATAATAATAATAATAATAATAATAAAATATTATTATTATCTTTTCCTTCTTCTTTTCTCTTTCTCACCAAAAACAAAAACATAACACTCAATCGAATAAAAAATCTTAGGTGCGTTTGGGGGAAGGGTTAGGTGGGTAGGTTTATGTGGATTTTGTGATAAATTTTATTTGGAAAAATTGTTAAATGGGTTGGGTTAATAATTTTTTTTATGTGGTATAATATTTTTTAAATTAAATTGTAAATATCATGAAAAAATTATTGCATACTTTTTTACGAAACCCTCGAATCCGTCTTATTCTCCTATTTTATTTGTTGTGTGTGTAATGTTATTAAATTAGTACATACAGTTGTCCAAATTAAAATTTATTTCTGAACATATTGTGAGAAATTTATTACAATTAATTTTTTAAAAAAACAAAAAAATTATTGAATATTTCTAATCGGCAATAGCGAAGTCATCCAATTTTAAATCTATATAAATAGCCGTTATAACGCTTTTGGGAAATTGTGACTATTTTCCTTAATTTAAAATAAACATTACGAAGGATGAAAATAAGTTCTTCACAATAGGAAATGCATAAATAGTCAACATCATAGACAAAAAAACGTAAGGAAATAATAAGCAACCCAGGTCAATAGAAACATAAACTATCTCTCTATGTCTCGTAGGAAGACTCTACAAAATCCCTCACTCTCATCCTCAGGCATGAGTACGAAACCCCGAAGGTCGTCCATACGAGACAAAAGATGCCTTTGCAATAACGCCCTATGTAAACTTGTAAGTTCTGACATCTCACGCAATATGCGGAAAAATTCCGTGCGCACATGATTGTCATTTGCAAGGTTGCGTGCTGGCCACTCCGCAATCTGCCTGAGTTGCTCGTTTGTTTGGTCGAGCGCCAGATGTATCGCTTCAACATCGAAGTCTCGCTGACTTCCCCTCTTCCTCTTCGATCCACTCGATCCAGTCCTACCCTCTGAAGCGCGAGAAGGTCGGGATGCACGTACATCGTCCTGCGAGAGGTCAATTCCCTAGCTGTACACGGGCGGAAAGTCCTCGTTTCCATCCCCCATATCAAATCTGTCATATCCGCCACCAGACTCATTAGACCCCACGTCCGCGAATGTCTCAGCGAATCGACCGGTCGCCCTATCGCGACCGAAGACATATGTAAGTTCGTCGTAATACGGGAATGGTTTGTTCAGGAGTTCCTTCGCTGCAGGATGCGACTGCGGGCACAAAAAAAATCACGTATGAGTACTAATTGAAAAATTGTTAACTAAATGTACATTGTGAACGTTGTATCACGTTTAAATTATATTCCATACCCTAACCCAATTATCAAATAATTCCTTCTCCGCAACGATACATTTCTCTTCATCGTTCAACCCAAAGCCACTGCACGATGGGCCCCGCATTTCGGCAATGGCCTGGAACGTTCGCTTCAGTGTCTTGATCCTACAATCAATTACAGTTGTTGCTCGTACCTGACATCCAGGTAGTTTCTCCGCCATCATGCGTACCAACTGCGCAGTTACTTGTTACCGGAACAGGTCTCTTTATCAACTCCTCATACAGTCGAAGAACAGCCAACAATACGATGTTGAAATGTCGAGATACTGTCTCACCGGATCGTACAAATTCTCGTTGTATGACGCGGTTCTTCACGTCATGAGCGAGGACGTGCAAGAACATTGCTACCATTTCCTCAACATCGACAATTTCAGTTGAAGAAAGACCAGCCACATTTCTAAGTAAATGGCATAGAATTGCGAATGTTCGCCTATCCACATAGCTCCAACGTTAGTAAAATCTGACGTTGGGCCAACGTGAATGCAGTTAGGACTCCAATAAGTGTTTGTTCATCCATTACAATGTATGTAAAGTTCCCTAAAAAACATGTACTAATTAAATTAGTACAATATCGATATATTGTGAAAAGATATGTAAACTTAGTAATATCCGTATTTAGTAAAACCATAAACATAGAACAAAAAAAATAGATTATGAGTGACGAGAACATTGAAAATTATACATAAATTTAAATAAGTTGCAAATGGAAGTTTATCCTATTTTCCTAATATTTTTCAACTCAATTCCTTTTAACTAATTTTCCTTTGTGTTTTGTTTTTCTTAAAACACCCCTAATTTTTAAGCCTAATTTTTTTGAAAATCGAACAATAGTTTGGAATTTGTAATTTGGAATTATGACTTATAATTTTATTTTATTTTCAACAAATTTTACAATGTATTTTAGTTCTAAAATAAGTATTTTAAAAATAGAAATAAAATTGGTTGAAAATAGAAAAAAGAATTTAAACAAAACATAAAAAAGGTTAAAAGAAAAGAAAAATATAAGAAAAAAGGAAAATAAAGTTTATGAAGAAGTTTATGAAGAACTTTGAATAAGTTTGAACAAATATTTATAGAAGACGTTTGAAGAAGTTTCTTTTTTTAAAAAACCAAAGAAAATTTATAATGGAAATAAATTTATTTTTTTTCAATATTTTTGATAAATTGATATCATTTTCATTTAATAATATATAATTGAGCGGTGTTCAAAGAAATATATGCAACTAATTAATTATCTATCCTCTTTCTCTTCCGCAATTTAATTTTTTTAATTCACTTTTTTAAAAAAATTATTGTTATCTATGGTTGACTAAAACATCTTAATAAATTTTTGGGTAAAATATAATTTGTATTTGAATTGTATGTTGAAAAAAATTAAACCTAATATAAAAAAAATTGTTATTACTATATAGAACTAAACCCTAAACCCAATAGAAAAAAATTTGTTCTTAGTATATAGAAAAAAAATTGTTACAAAACAGAAAATTAATATCAATACTCTTTCTCTTCCGATATACATTTTTCTTTAAGAAACTTTTTTTAAAAAAATTATTGTTATCTATGGTTGGCTAAAACATCTTAATAAGTTTGTGGTTAAAATATAATTTGTATTTGGATTGTGTGTTGAAAAAAATTAAACCTAATAGAAAAAAAAAATGTTCTTACTACATAGAAAAAAATTAAACCGAATAGAAAAAAAAAATATTACTATATAGAAAAAAATTGTTAAAAAACAGAAAATTAATAGGATACAATATGTAACAAAATTAAACCGAATGTTCTATATACATATTATAAACGAAACAAAATGTTAATTATAAAATTATACAAAACCGAAAAAAAATAAATAAAAATAAAATACATTATCGAAAGCCTACAAACGGCTATTACAAGAGTACCTTTTCAAATATTTTCGAACTCGTTCGTCGCAACGTCCTACATAAGACAAGAAGATGATTATTATTTGTAATTAAAACACAATAAAAAACGTATGAAAAAAAAATAAATATACATACCTTTTATGACGAAAAATGTTACTCCAAATGAAGATTGAATCGGGAAACCGAAAGAATAAGATTAATTTTAATTTAGTAGCCTCAGAGTTTTGATTCCATTCAAAATAATGAATAGAATTCCATCATGGTTATAGAAAAAAAAAATGACAGAAAGGTATACAAAACATATCACAAAAACCACACACTAAAAAGACATGGAAGAGACAACATACATGGTAACGGTAATGAATACAAAAGATAAGTTACAGGCACAGAGAGGGTACAAAAGATACATGGTAACAGTAAAGAAGAAGAGGACTTACAAAATATAAGTTAGAACCACAGAGAGGATACAAAAAGAGGGAGAAGAATGCAGTGAATCAAAAGAGGAAATGTGGTAATATATAGGGGAAAGATGGGGCAAGTTGAGAGGACTTGGAGGGAGGTAAACCAAAATATAAAGACCAAAGTACAGCCAACTGCAACATATCTATCAATAAAAGACAGGCCCTATCTCTCTGCTACAACTGACATAAAGCATAGCAAAGTTCAAAGAGTCAAAGGCTATATACTGAAACCTATACCAAAACCATATACTACAAAAACATGGAAGAGACAACACTGGACAGAAAGGAAGAAGAGACAACACTGGACAGAAAGGAAGAAGAGACAACACTGGACAGAAACCAAGACCAATTGAAAGTAAATGAACAATGTAACAATACAGAATAGAAGGATTGTAATAAATTTTGTAAGCAAATGTGAAGTCAAAACCATACACTAAAAAGACATGGAAGAGACAACACTGGAAGGTTAAAGCAATAAAGACATGACAAAAGAATACAGAGAAGAATACAAGAATTGTAAAAAAATGTAACAAATTTTTTAAGGAAATAATATGTAACAAAAGAATACAGAGAGCTAAGAATAGAACAATTGTAAAAAATACAACAATTGTAAGAAAATTGGTAAGAATACAGAGAAGACATAACACAATTCTAACAGAATTGTAACATGGCCGGAGAAATTGAACCAATAACAGAGAACAAATAGGTGCAAGAATACAGAAGACATGGCCGGATATATTTAACCAATAACACAGAACACATAGGTGGAAGAATACAGAAGACATGGCCGGATAAATATAACCAATAACACAGACCACATAGGTAAAGCAACGACATGGCCGGAACTACATACATTCATTACAAAAGAACACATAGGTAAAGAATACAGAACACAGAACACATAGGTAAAGAATACAGAACACAGCTACATACATTACAAAAGAATTCAGTATTACACAAATTCGAACTCATCATCGGCTTTAAAAAAAAAAAGTGGATTGAAAACTCCAATACCTCCCTACCAAGCTTCAATGGCAGAGTGAAGTATCTATCTTATTGCCAAGCGAAAGACCGGACAACATAATCGAACCACGGCGGCAAGGAGGTTTGAAGGAGCCAAAACCCACAATTCCAAAAAGGAAATCGTGTTCGGAGCCAACGAAATCGCCAGCTTCAACGAACACAGAACTCCTTTCGGGAGTGAGAGAGACGGATGAGAGAGATGTAGAGAGAGATTCGGCGTAACGAAATCCGGTTTCATCGCGAAAACGCAAGGGCAGAATGGATTAAAGGATGAAGACGAAACCCTACATTCGTTGAGGGAGAAGACGAAAGAAAACAACTATCTCTCGATTCGTTGAGGGAGATGAAACAAATGGACAAAACGATACGAAAGGAAGGAATGGATTAAAGGATGAAGATGAAAAAAACCAAATCGACCGGACAACACAGAACCAACACAAACCCTAGATTCGTTGAGGAAGAAGACGAAAGAAAACAACTATCTCTCGATTCGTTGAGGGAGATGAAACAAATGGACAAAACGATAGAAAAGGAAGGAATGGATTAAAGGATGAAGACGAAAAAAACCAAATCGATCGGACAATACAGAACCAACACAAACCCTAGAAAAGTTTAGGGAGAAGACGAAACGAAACATCCATTCTTTGAGGGAGAAGACGAAACGAAACATCGATTCGTTGAGGGAGATGACAGAAAGAAGAGAAAATTGGTAAAAATTTCGATGAAGAAGGGTTGAGGAAAAGATTGAAATCGGTTTGAAGGAAGAAATGGAACACGGATTGCGGGGAAGGACGAAACCGGATTCACGAAAACGGGGAACACGTGTATCGCCGTTGGAAGGGGAAGACGAAAAACGTGTTAAGGAAACCCTACTAGGGTTTCCTTAACATTGGGCCCAAACGGGGGTTAGGGTTAGGCTAACCTAAGCCCACAGCCTTAACCCTAACCCCAAACAGCCCCTTAATAACATAAGATGATTATGTTGAGAGCATTACCTCGAAATCTTAGGCGTTACATTCTTCCCCCCTTAAAGAACTTTCGTTACATCATGGACAGCAGAGAGTGATGATGGCAATGTCAAACGATACGCCCCAAGGCCAATTTGCTCCAAAATCCCAAACGGTCAAACAAAATGAGGAATCAACTTCCCTTTCTTTTCAAATTGTGAAACACCTTTCATAGGTGCTACTTTCAAGAACACTTTATCTTCAACATCAAACTCAAGATTTTTCCGTCTCACATCAACATAACTTTTCTGTTTACTATGTGCTGTTTGCATATATGCTCTAATTTTCTGTATCGCCTCATTAGTAGATTGAACTACCTCAGGACCCATCAATCTCTGTTCACCTACCCCATCCCAACAATACAGAGGATCTATAACATCTACCATAGAGGGCCTTAAACGATGTCATGCCAATGGTAGCCTGAAAACTATTGTTATATGCAAACTCCATCAAATGCAAGTGAGAATCCCAACTACCTAGAAACTCTAATGCACAAACTCGCAACATATCCTCTAAAACTTGGTTCAAACGCTTAGTTTGACCATCACCTTACTATAGGTTTAGAAACTTTTGCTGTTTAGCATCTCTCAGGCTGGCAGTAAAGAACTTTGTATAGACATTCTCCTTGAACTGCTCCCGGATTATCTTATTAACGTCGCCACCTAGCATCCTCTCAGTAGTCTCCCACCAGGCGGTGCCTCTGTCTGTAAAAAAGAATACAGTGCACTAAACCTTCTAGTTGTTAGGATACTTCATATACTGAAAAATAGTCTCTACAGAACTTAACCACATCTGAGCCTTGGTGGGGTCTTCTAGGGATCCGTCAAATGTCTTAGGGTTATACTTCCTAAAGTCTCTCAAGTGTTTAGCCTTTATAAACAGCTGATCTGGCACATTCTAAGGTTCAATTTGAACCCTGAACAAGAGCTAGTAGGGCAGGCTGCTATAGTGCTCATGTCTGTATCAACAAGTCTTTGAACCTTTGCTCCATTGCACCGAGGTCTACATGAGTGACCGGTGCAGCAGGGTTGGCAGCTGGAACTATAGGCTGACCTTCAGGTTGGACACGTCCTACTCCTCTTCCTCGACCTCCTCGACCATCTCTACGTGCACCTTTTCTTAGCGGCATTTTCCTAATAACCACCAGTAACTCCTTTAGTTTTAAACAATAAGTCACTTCGCAGTTTAACTTAGGTAACGTTATACATGTAAAGTTATACATATAATGTAACGACCCAACTCCTTATACTAAGCCGAAGTCATTACTAATTTAAAAAATAAATAAAATTTGTAAATTTAAAATAGAAAAATAAACCAAAACCTCGAATTTCTCATTAAAAGCATAAACAAATGTATTTAGAAATAAGTCTAAAAATAAAATCCTAACTCGGGCCCTATCTAGTTTTAAAGAAATAAAATAAAAATAAAAGAAAAAATAAAAATGCAAATACTGGAATCCGAACAATGACATAAAGCGGAAGAAAAATGATCCCTATGGCTCGCCACAGTCACTTCTTGTCAGTCGCCAACTTGCCTTTGCCTTTACCTCTACCTCTGCCAGAAAAATTAAACAAGAAAGAGTGAGTATAAAAATATACTCAATAAGGGACCCACTACTAGTCCTGCTGGGTGCCTGTTAACTTCCTATTAGACTCCTGTAAAGTGGTACCCCTGAACTGGCACGTTCTCAAACACGTGCAATCTGTGATTCCGTAGGGATATCTCTAATCTTCAGTGACCCAAAGGAACACCTAGGACAAACTGGTCTGTAGTGTACCTGAAGAAAACACTAAGACAATTGGGCTGTGAGTGACCCCGTCGGATCACTCATAATCATGTCTATGTCAATGTCATACTGGACTGGTGATCCCGTCAGACTATGCAGTCATAAAAAGGTGGTGATCCCGAGAGACACCCATGTAGGTACAACTCTAATAGAATAAGCTAACAATAACCCTATCATAGCATGTAAGTGTCATAATATTATCATAAACAAGGTATAACATAACAATCATAACATACTCATCCGAGATACCCTAATCATAAACATAACACAGTCGTCCTCATCAACATACTAGTCATATCATAACATCAGTCATCAGCGTCAATCATCATTACAATGTCAGTCACTATCAGTAACATCGAGTTATGCAATTTAGCTATCGTCTATGCATATACACATGCGATCTCTTAATTTCAGTCGAAAGTCTAGTAGTGGAGTCTTTTATCTGGAGACTAGCTTAATCGAATTCTAACAGCAAAAATCACGCTTTCCAAGCAGCGAAGTTCTAAATAGTTAGAAAACATCAAATTTAATAACTTAACCTTCAAAGAATTAAAGGTCCAAAAATCCCTTCGAGGTAACTTACCCAAGATCAAGGTTGAGATCAACTTAGCCTTAACTGGGAGAATTCCTTAGTTCCACCTCGAAACGAGCAAAACGGCCCTTTAAAAAAATAATTTAATTTAATTAAAAATTAAATTATTTAAGGTCTAAAATTACATCTTTGTTGGGTATGCCAAAAACCCAATCAAAACTTACCAAAAGCAGGTGAAAAGGACTAAAAATTGTCTTGGTGGCGCAAACAGCTTGAAAAACAAGGGAAACAGCTAGGCGGCTCGGCTGGGGCACTAGCACGTGCGTGCAGCTCAGACACAGGAGGGCAACTCGATGCGAAGGGAAAGGCGGCTCGGGTAGTTGGAAGACGCAGCTTGCGCACATACGGCTTGACGACTGGGGGTGCGGCTCGGGTGGTTGGAAGACGGCTTACTGTCGGATTGACTCTGGTTTGTGGCTGATGGCGGCGACGAATGGATGGTGAAGCGCCGCGACTGACAGACGCGGTGGCTTGCATGGCTCAACTGTTGTTCGACGATCGATGGACAAACCGAGGGCAGCGACGGTGCTTCGCGAGCGGCGGAGGAGGAATGATCCGCGACTAGGCTTTGGCTTGGTTGCTTCGGACAACCGGCTGACCAAGGCGACAACGCGGCGGAGCTGAATGACGGCTAGGGTTGCGAGTTGCAGCAGCCGACGGGTGGAAAGAATGGCAGCGGCGAATTTAGTTTGTGAAAGAAAATTAGGGTTTTCTTTGGTGTTGCTTGAGGAAGAAGATAGGTGAATAGGGTTTCCATGTTTTCCAAGGCTATTTAATGAAAAAGATATTATTATTCATCTTTCTTTTCCTTTTCCAAATATCCCTCTTTTCCTATTCCTTATTTTTTTTTTCCAAAAGAAACAAATTTTCTCCCTCTTCATTTAAAACCGACAAAATCTTCATTTTAAACAAAAAATTCCACCAATCACATCAACCTTTCTTCAAATAAAATATCATAATTATCTTTTACTAAATAATAATTATATTTTCTATTATATAATTATTTTAAATTTCTTTCTCTCTCTCTCCACAAAATATCTTTCTCTAAAACAATTATCCTTACATAACCATAATATCTACCTCATAATTATTCTAACTTCAATTAACAATTAATTATACAATCAAATATAATTAATCACATTCTCTCAAATACAAGGAATAAGATATTTTTCCAAAATACCTAATAAATTTCAATTAAATATCAGAAATTAAATAACGCCAAAGATTTCAAAAATTTTAACTTAAGATAATCAATATAAATTACCTTAAATTTTTGGGCCGTTATATATAATTCATGAAAACGTACTTGACGAGTGGCCAAGGATCGTTCTAGCCATAAGGACACAAAAACATAGACTTACATCATAAGTCAATCTGCAGAACCTAAAACTTAGGTTCTGATTAGGTTCTGATAACAACTGTAATGATTTCAGCTCCAATTTTTCAAACTAAGCTGAAATCATTACTTTACTACTAAGACACTTCATTCAAACATAAAATTTATAAAACCTGTTTAAAAATCATTAAACATCAAAAAATATATCAAAATCGTCTTCAGGCTCTATTTCAAAATAAATTCAGACATTCATAACATCGTCTAGGAAATTATCAAAAACAAAACAAATGAATAAATATCTTAAACATGACTCATTTTCTATCCTTAAAAACAATTAAAATTCAATAGGTTTAGCTAAAGCATAAAGAAAAAGGCGTCCCCATATGGTATTTACGAATCCTTCTCGCCCCTCGTCGGTCTACCTCGCACGTTACCTTTACCTGAAGAAGTTAAACATAAAAGGGTGAGTATAAGATATACCTAGTAAGAGACCACTATTGGTACCGTAAGGGGTAATAATGGTTAACTTCCTATTAAGGGGTACCTTGCAAGATATAGTCTAGTGATCTCGTAGGACGCACACATCAATCAGTCTAGTGATCCCGTCGGATACACGTATCAATCTAGTGATCCCATCGGATACACATATCAATATAGTGATCTCATCGGATATACATATCAGTCTAGTGATCCTGAAGGATATATAACATGTGGTGATCCCGTAGGACACTGTGCCTGCAAGGTACGCTACCCTATAGATAAAGCTGACAGTTACCCCGCAGTCCATTCTAAACATTCCACGACAGACATATAAAATACATCCCAACTATTAGTTCAATCTCTATGCATAGTCAGTCAGACAACCTAAGTTCAGTAAATAGTATCTCCATCACTATACTTATATCTAGTCCACACGTTACAGTCACGCTACCTAAGATCCAATCAAACGCGTAAACCATAACTACACCTAACAGTCACATCATCTAAGTTCAGCCAACACCACAGTATAACCATATTGTCATACATACTATTAATACAACAACCCATAATTCTTCAACAACACAACTCATTAAAAAATAAACTATACATAACAGTCAGAACGTATGTAATTAGTCAAAAGTGTATACAAGTAATGCTTTCTATATAAACACATAACAATCAATCCATTACAGTCACTATAATATAACTTTTATATCAGTCACTAAGTTTATAATCTCAAATTGAGTCTAGTAGTAGAAAATCCCTTACCTCGATTGAGTTCAGTAGTAGGAAATTCCTTACCTTGAGATTGGTGGTCACTAAAGAAAACGTAAACGAGTAAAGCGGCTAAAGTTAACTGAATCCAATGACTTAAAATGATTTTTGGCAAAGAATCATGACAGAGATGAAAATGAGAGCAAAATAAAAAGCAGAAAGTGGAAAAAGGTAATGATAAAACCTCGAAAGAATCGAAGGATGGAGCGAAATTGAGCAAAACAACAGGCGGAAAAACCAAGAAAAAGATTGTTTGAGAATTGTTCGAAAAGTGGGAGGTGTTAGCTAGGGTTTTTGAGCGAGTAGGGTAAATGGAACGTGTGAAAGATGAGAGAGATAGAGAAGAAGAAAAGAATCTTTAATCGATTGGGTTATATTATTATTATCGTTGTCCCATACCAAACGATATGATGCTTTAAATGAGTTGGCAAATGTAACGTAAAGTTTTACATCGATGCCCATTTAGTTGTCCACCCACTCGACCTAATTGACCTAACTCATCTCACTAGTCTAATTTTTATTCTTTGTTTATTTTTCCTTTTTTAGTGTACTTGAAGATGTTGTATTGTTATAAGAATAAATTGACTTCGTAGATAGATGTCAATGTAGGAAAAAAGTACCATGAAAAAAAATGAGCAATAATAAAAATATGTCATACACAGAAAAATAAAGCAAATACAACTCGAACAAAAGTTTCACAAAGAACACATCTTTATATTCTCTCAATAGAAGCTCCAAGTCAGTTATAACAATAAAGAAAAAGCTCAATTTGAAGAATTAAACTTATCAATTATGGAAGACGTAAAGTAGTGTCATGGACACGTAACTTACCCTTGCACTAAATATGAAAATAAGAGTATATTAAGCAACTCAACCACCTACACAAAAATAACAGCATCTAATGGAGCTTCGCATTTCAATTTGATATCCTATAGGAGCACCTTCTACGTAAACGCATCTCCCTGGATGATTTTGCTAAAAGGACACTCAAAGAATGAATTTATCCTTTGACTCAATTTTAATTTATAGTCTTTAATCTATCAATAATTATATCTACCTATATTTATATCTATATTTATATCCATATATATACACGATATATACTACATATATGCTATACATACTATATGTAAAAAGGCCTATAAGGAGAAACTTTTTCTCTTCATTTTGCCAATTTTATTTTTGTAATTCTAAATGTAACATTAGTGATAATTTTTTCAATTTTAATACTTAGCAAATAGAAATTCAAAAAAAAAAAAAAATTGTAAAGTCACATGATTGGTTAAACTAGTTAAAAATTAATATCTAAATGTTAATTACAAATTAACAAATTACCACCGTATGTTCTTTCCTTATAGATATTAATTACACTTTATTCTTTTTAATTCCAAAATTATTTTAGCTTTCTAAATTTCATCCATTCTTTTAAAAAATTAATTTTTTTGTCGTTACAAAACCATCTAATGTGAATTTAAAATAGAATATTTGCATGTGCCAGATACCAATTACAAAAAGCAAAGCAAAGAAGGTTCAAAAGATTTTTACCCTAGACCTTCAAAAGCTAGCAGATTCAAATAAAGCAACAAATAATTTTGAGCAAAAAATTATGTACAATGTTAGTTCAATGAGTTAAGATGAGATCAAAGATGGTATGGAAAAAGTTTTAGAAAAGTTATTTAAGATATTGTAAAGACTTTATATACTTTTTTTTTTCAATCTTGTTTTAAGTTCGTAGGCCTTGTTTTTTCAAAAGGCATTTAAGTGTATTTAAATTGACCTTTTATTTAAATATAATAAATGAGAAAAATATTTTGATATATATGGTAGTTTTGAAAATATTTATTAGATCATTGTAGTTTTTAATAGATCGGGTGTTGAACACCCGACCTTTATTTAAAAAAAAAAGAAAACAAAGGTCGGGTCTTGAAGACTAGACCTACTTATATTTAAAAAGACAAAATAAAATAAAATAAAGATCTGGAGACCAAACATATAAAGAATTCGAATTTGACGCATATGTCTTGCGTGAATGCTTCCTCTACCTTGCATGAATGGTCTTTCACGACCATTCCATAAAAAATAACTCCCTGTGAACATTTTTTCCTCTCTTTAAATCTCCTTCCAATCTTCTTCTTTCCCACATATTTTCTTCTTCTTTTTTACAAAATTTATTCTTTTTCTTCTTTCCAGCGAAGTAGATCTCCCTGATCGATGATAGAGTATGTTTTTCTTTAATTTTATTATCATTATTATTTTAATTATTGTTAGATTTTGTTAAATGGAAGTGTTCTAGATTTATGTTCAATTAAACATAATTTTGTTATGATTGTTTTAATTTTTGTTAGATTTCGTTAAATTTAAGGGATTTAAATTTATGTTTAATTACTAAGCATAATTTTGTTAAACATAATTTAGATAGATAACACTCACTTATATGGTAAATATCGAGGCAAGTTGCTAATAGCCACATCCGTCGACTCAAACGGATATCTTCTTCCACTTGTGTTTGCCATTGTAAATGAGGAGTCTGCAAATTTTTTGGGGTGATTTTTGCAGCACCTCAAAAAAGTTATATTCCATGATGATGTACGTTTCGTTTTAGATCGACATGCTGGCATTATATCGACTGTGTTATCCAACAAACGGATGGACAGAACCTTAGTGTCACCATAGGTTTTGTTCTCGTCATATTGTTAGCAACTTTAATAAAAAGTTTAAGTTTAATACATTGAAAAATTATGTATATCGTGTCGGATGTCAATTTCAAATTTGAAAATTTAATAAAGCAATTGAAGACATCAGACAAATTAATAGAAACTGTTTGAGCTTTTTCGACGATATTGATATTGAGCAATGAACTCAAGCACATGGTGGCGAATTTAGGTATGGATGGATGACGACAAATTTATCAAAGTGCATGATTGGAGTCTTAAAAGGAGCTCAAATGTTGCCGATAAATGCTTTTGCTCAAGCAACATTCTATAAATGCGTCAATTATTTTGAGAAAAGAAGAGAAGAAATTAGAGTTTCATTGAAACATCGAGATAAATACACCCGATAATAATTTATAACATGTAATTAGTTTTAAATAAGTCTACGATACTAAGTGAAGTCATTTAGTAGGTACGCACTTGATAAAATCTTGAAATGGGCTGCAAGATCTAGTAAACATGAGGTGCAATCATATGATTGACATTAGGCGTGTTTCATGTGAAAACCGAATGCCATAACCTTAATATAAAAGGAGAAAATATTCAAATATTAAGGTTGAATGCTTCAGAATGATACTGTTCATGTAACAAATGGCAAGCTTTTGACATACCATATTCGCATTTTATGGCGGTTTGTTCGCGATTTAACATGAACTACGAAGATTTCATTGAGGGCTACTACAAACTTTCAACGTATGCTTCATGTTACTATTCTCAGCTTCAGCCTGTACCACATAAAGATTCTTGGATCACACCTATTATGCCTGTCTTACATCTTGACCCATAATTGTTGAGAAAACTCGGTCGACCGAAGAGTTCACGATATCATAATAAGGTGGATTGGAGTAAACAAAGTTCTCAAGTACAATGTGGATTTTGTGGTCAACAAGGTCATAATCGAAGGAAATATCATTTGCTACAGAGACGAGCACCTAATAATTAAGAAATTGTGTACTTAATTTTTTTTCTATGTGTACCAACTGGTTCGATAAACTTATTTTATATAATCCACTATGCAGCATTTTTTGTTATACATACTTATTTACTTTTTAATTAATATTTTCTGTGTAGATTATGACTTTAAACCCATGACCGATTGATTCTAATGTTCTGTATGATCAATCTTTTTATTGATCTTCAATTATGTAGAACGATAGAATGATAGGTGAGTTAGGTTGTATACGTAGAGAGACAGTAGTCCAACGCAATATCCCACTTCACCGTAACATATTGCCTCTACTCCAAGTATTTGAATCTTATGAGGTGGCTAGATTCGGTTACATCCAATTAGATTGACACCTTATTACTACACTCGTTGTGAGATGGAAATCGGAGACACATACATTTCATATGCCTACTGGAGAGTGCACTATCACCTTACAGGACTTAGAAGTATTGTTAAAGATACCTGTTGTTGGAGAACCTGTTATCAGTCAAGTGCATGAAGACTGGATAAATTTATGTCAGATGTTACTTGGTGTGGTCCCACTTGCTAATAAAATAAAGGGATCAAGATTAAATCTCACATGGTTAGCGTCACAATTTCCAGAACTTGTTGATGATGCAGAAGAGGAAATCGTGATAAGATATGCAAGGGCATACGTTTTACAATTAATGGGTGGAAGTATATTTTCTGATAAATCAGGTAGTTTTGTACATCTGATGTTCCTAGCACTATTGGGTGATTTACATAAGATGGATCGATACTCGTGGGGTGGAGTGTGCTTGGCATGATTGTATAGACAACTATGTGAAGCATCAAAGCGAGGTGTTTGTGACATTGCTGGTCCGTTGATACTTCTTTAAATACGGGCTTGGGAACAATTTCCCATAATAGCTTTACAGCTTACACATGGAAATGATCATCTACTACCTAGACGAGCACTTGGTTCACAGTATGCTATTTTATTTTAACAAACAATAGTTTAATACTAGATGAGTGGTATAATTAAATAAAAATCTAAAATTTACTTTATTGATACAGTTGGAGAGACCAATTTTGTGTAATTAGATCAGCTACTCATGTAGTTAGTCAGTATAGGTACATGTTTGACCTTCTTCAGCGTGATCATGTATGACGATACTGAAATTTTAATTTATTTATCATTAGTAAACATATATTTATTTATTTTTAATGTAATGTGTGATGTTTCAGATTATTTGGGAGCCTTATAAAAATGTGATTGATAATTTGCTAAATTTTTGTAAGAACGATCAAGATATATGGTGGACCATCAATCCTCTCGTATGTTTACATATTGGTAAGTGACATCATCTCGATAAGGTGCTCAGACAGTTCGGCCTTAAACAAAATATCCCATCAGTATGCAATATTGAGCCACTTCTACATAACATTGACTTGAGAGTTACAAATTGGTCTAACAGGGTTGCACATGTAGTAGTGCGATGCGATCTCGTAGAAGATTTATGGCAATAGGAGTTTCGATTTAGCAATTTGATATGAATGTGACTCAAGAATACATCCATTGGTATAATAATATTACAAGGCTCTACACATCACTCGACCAGGAGCAGCCGTGGGTCATCTGGTACATATTTAAATGTTGTATAATTACTTAAATTATTTATTCAATTAAACATTTCTATTTTTTTTTACAATTTATGAGAGGTACATAGAGGAGATACATAATATGTACGATCTACCTATTGTATCTCCACCAATTCATAGGGGACGTGTTCGAGTGGAAGAAGATGAACTCAATGAAGTTTACCATAATGTGGAAGAAGTGCCTCCTATGACACAAACACAGAGCCAAACTAGTTATGGTAGTCCGATGATGATGATGCCAATATTTGGAGCAGATATTGTGATTTTGAGGTCGGTACAGGGTATTATGATTTAGGGGTCAGTCCATCGTCTTCATACATGGATGTTGGTCCATTAACTTCTTACATGCATGGACACGGATATTTGTATGATGAAGCACCTACAGAGGTATCAAATCGACAAGAGTACCAACAAGAACCAGAGAACCGAGAACAACATAGAGTTCAGAGTCGACGTCGACAACCAACTCGAAATCAACGACATTCGGGTTATGGAACATATTGATTTTCTTTTATCAATTAAATAAATGTAATTTGGTTATTAAAAATTATTTTAATTTACATTTAATTTTTCAATTATGCATCATTATTAAAAACGATTCATCTAATTATTTAATTACTTAGAAATATCCAAATAAATTTTAATATTGAAAAAAATAACATAATTTAATTTTTTTTACAAAACTATTAAAATGAATACAAATGGAGACATGAAATTTAAATTAAAAAAAAGTATTAGCAATGTCTTGGATTCAACCCAACACATTGGAGAGAGAATGTCTTGGGTTCAAGAGAGAGAAACTAAAACTACCACATTCTTCTAAATATTTTCACAACGGCAATATATCAATAATTATTTTCAAAAACTACAATATTTATTCAAATTTGCCTATTTGAATGGCTATTAGGCTTGCACTCCATGCATGTATTTTCTTTTATTAGCATTCAATTGTATGACTACTGGGCTTTCATCCCATGCATGACTATTTAACCTATAAAATGGTTTGTAATGCTTTTGAAAAGATAGAATATCAATATTAAAAAGTTTGTACTTTATTCAACTCTTTTAGTGTTATCTTTTTCAAATTTTGTTTTAGATTTGTTGTTAAAAATCAATTCATTGGACCAGTCTTCAAACTTTCTTGTTTTGACTATTAGGAACCACATATTACGAGCAACAATGAAATTTAAAATTAAAAAATTCCTTCCACATCTTCTACAATATTCTCGTGTCTAATTTCATCAACTTGTGTCATTACAAGCTTGCCTGCTCAGGTCACTCACTCGCAAAGACAAGCTCTAAACTCCTTTGCCACTGAACCTTTCGACCATAATCCAACAACCATACTTATAGGAATACGATATTAGAGGAATATTAAGGGTATAGTGTATTAGTAATTAGTTAAGGGAGTTGGTTATGAAGTTCAGTTATAAATAGAGACAAGCATAAAAAGGAAGATAACCAATATTTTGGTGAGTGTTTTACAGCTTGGGAATGCTCTTAAGATTAAAATGGTCAAAGTACCTCAAATTACATGGTTTGGTTTATCACTTTATCTTGTAGTTTGGTTACGGATAATATCTTAATATATTCAAAAATCAAAATTTCATCTATTAGATAAAGCTCAATGTAAATTAGGGAAACTTTCTAGGCTACAATTTTTTTACGAGAGAGGATTTCAAGAGGGTCCAAGGAAGAATGAATGAACCATTAAACAACAAAAAGTAATCCAAAATGGGGTACCTTTGAGTTGAAAAGGAGACAAACTTCCAACTGTACAAATGCTAAGAAATTATGTCTAGAAGATCGCTAGATAGAAGACTTGAAGAGTTGGATGGATGACTACATTTTATATATTTGAAGACATTTCCTAAAAATCCTACTACAACTCTATCTCAATGAATTGAAAGCCACTTTTGTATAGTTGATCTAATTGATTTTGGTGGCTGTGCTTTTGTATATCCTTGTTGTATTCTTCCATTTTCTCTAAATGGAAGTCCAATTTCTCACCAATAATAATAAAGTTTTATCCCAACATCCATGTCTTATTTCCATAATTGTATGTATGTTTTCTTATTGGATGAAAACAATAACAATCCATAGAACAAAATATTTAAATTAGCAGCCATTTGGAGAATCCTTAGGTGTTGTGATGGTGCTATGGTAATGAAAGCAAATATTAGTTGGTGCTAACAAAAAGTTGCTCAAATATCATATATTGTCTTATCTCAGTTCAAGAAGTTTCCAGTGCATCTTGAAATTAATAAACGACAATTTTGACTCCAAAATATTGTTGAACAACTGCCAGTTAGTTTACAACGATTTTTTTTGTAAGCAGTTCGTCAACTTTGAGGTCCAACCTTGGTTAATTAGATACAGTAGTCACTAAGTTTGATAGAAGTAAGTTTCTCAATATTTTCAATTACAACCAATTCAGTTATGCAAAAAAGTAACCCAGCCCATCCTTTATAGTTTGGCCTGGGTTATTCAGTTTCTTTAAGTTGTCCGGCTACTACAAGACCCTTACTAGGAGCATACATCCAAAAGTTAGTAAAGGTGCTGGTTTCCATAAATATTAATATAACTGACAAAACTTATTAAAAAATTGACTTCAATTGAGAAAAATGAAAAACAACCATGGATTGTCTTAGTGGTAAAAAAATGAGATATTGCCTATATAAACGGTTAAGAGGTTATGAGTTCATCCATGGTGGCTACCTACCTAGGAATTAATATCCTAAGAGTTTGTTTGACTTAAATGTCTTGGGATTAGACAGATTTTTCCGTTAAATCAGTCAAGATGCACATAAGCTAGCCTCGACACTCACGATTTTAGAAAAAAAGTACACAATAAAAAAAAGGGGAAGTCAACAAAAGAGCCTTATTCAAAACTATGCCATCATCTGGAAGTCCTTCAATATACCTCATTTCTTATCTCCAACTGAGTTATCACAGGAGTTGAGGGGGAAACACATTAATGAGCCTCCATGTTTATTTAATCATAGACTTGGTTTTCCATTTTAATACTAAAACCTACAAATAAGGTTTATATCTACGAAACCCAAATGGTTATATGCCTTGCCTAAATCTTTAACTAGTTAAGAAGAAATAGTTTTATTTCACAGATTATATTCTTAAATCCAAAAAACTGAAGATGGATTGCATAAAGTCAGTAATCCTGACATTACACCAAAAAAGGAACAGAAAAAAATGGATGAAAGCAAACAATTTGCAAACAAGAATTAAAGAAAAGATAAACCCAACCAAACTCAACGCCAGGGAGATGTAGTAAAGTAAAACAAAAGTATCCTAAAATAAGAAGTAAAACAGTGATATCAAATCCCCTACATAGCTAAGAGCCCATCAAATATGATAACTGCAGAATTACCATTGGATTTCTTAATTTATGTTCAACATGGAAATAAAGAGGTAAGAAGAGGCAAAAGCTTGGAAGCCCACCACTAGAAGCAACAAAATTTACGATAGTAGAAGAACCATCTTCCCAAAAAATGAAACTAACAAAAGTCAATAGCTAAAGTTGCTTCAATTCCATCGACCCAAGTAACTTTACCCCACATATAAACATCCTTCAAAGTACCCAGATTCAAAACTTGATTGAACATTTCAAAAACGACAAATCCAAAAGATACAAAAACAATCACAACAAACACATATCGATAGGAATCAAATTAAGTAGCGAAAAGTGTAAAGAGTGGGAAGAAAAAAGCCCTAACCTAAAGTTAAAAATTATGTGAAGTTGAAGGGAAAAGGAAAAGACAACAAAAAGAGGAATTCTAGCAGTAGGAGAGAAAGGATCTTGATGACACACTCCTTAGGTCTTTTATAAAGCTGATCCCAACTGGTGGCGGGTAGTGAACATGATTTTGGATTTCAGTTTTTCTCGAATATAATTTTATGCTTGGAAGGAATATATGGGGGTATATTCAGAATGTTGGGCTTTATTCCCTTTATCTTGGGCCTATACCAATTTATGGATTGGGCATTTCAAATCAATAGTTTGACCTAAATCATTTTTCCCTTATTAGTTTAAGTATTTTAAATTTTTTTTTGTTAGGATAATAAGGATATAATAAGGTCTTTAGGATCATTTTGAAAAATTGCAAAACTAATTTTTCTTTTGATTTTTAGTAAATGACACTTATGCCACGTACATGGTAATTTATAAAATACCAAAGTACTCACATTTCCGAACTATAATTATTACATCTCTCTAGTGTAATTAATATGTGTTATGCATTTATAAGTCTATAATTATTTTTGACGTGTTAGAGATATAACAACTCCTAGCATAACTACTTTCTAATATCTCGAGACTCAACCAATTGGTTGAAGATTTTAGCAATTTTATTCCATTTCACTAATTTCAAAATAACAAAATTATTATTTTTTATTAATTGAATCTCAACCGTTGATTTTATTTCAAAATAATTCTAATTGGTTGAATCGCACCCTTTAATAATTAAGAAATTAAAATTAGTTTTCATATTAGATCTTATTTTATCTTTGAATTTTGAATTTTTAAAAAATAGTCAATATGTCTTCATCCTATCGATTGAACTAATTTTCTGACATTAACTCTAAACTTTTAAGAGTATTGTCCAATGCTAGATGGGATGAAAATAACCGTTATCATAACTTCCATTTGGGTGAAGTGCATGTCCCATTGAACACATCTTTCGACCAACTTGTTTATCTAATTCAATCTAATCTTCTTTCCTCTTTTGAATATTTAATGGTTTCAACAACCCTAATGTCATTACTATTGTTGAAGGCAAAGATGTGTTGGGATTGTTTTCTTTATTTCTGATTCCTCCACTAATCATGTTTATGTTGTTGTCGACCATGTCCCATTTTGTTCATCAAATTTTCCTATTTCGGATTCCTCATCAAGAACTTCAAATTGCACATTTAATGTTGTTGAATTAGTAGATTTAGATTCATGTGTTGTAGACTTCTACATAAAAAAAGGTTCAATTTTTAGGAGCAAAGATGCCTTAAAGAAACATGGGGTTGATGTTAGTTATGATAAAGCTTGGAGAGCTTGTGAACTTGCATTAAACTCAGTTGATTGAAAATAATCCATGTAGGTTTTACATTATAATTACAATGTCATTAAATCATAATTATACAGTCTATCATCTGTTTATTGACCTATGGTTACTTTTTCATTTAACTTTTGAGTACATATAGAACACAAGAAGTAAATGATGATGACATATTCAAATATTATTTTATGGCTCTTGGGCTTCGCTTCATGCATGAGAGTGTTTTTCGTTTGGAATATTTATATATTTTATGTGGCAAGCACTTATGAAATTTGTTTTCTTTTAAACTTTATTGTGTTGATTATATATACTTGAAATTTTATTTATTTATATATTTGCAATAATAGTTACACTGTAATGATCAAATCATAATTTTTTTGTGTGGTTGCCTTTGTGTAATTTTTAAGTAATAACAGTTTTTTAAATGTAAATTATTTTTTTCCTATCTTTTTTGTTTTAGTGAGAACCCGGTAATTTATTTTTCAATAATTTTTATTAAATTCACTTATTCTAAAAATACATCATTCTCTATTTGTGTGTGTATATATATAATTAGTTAAGTGCCATTAATTCATACAATGGTGGAAAGGAATTAAAATTAAACAATCATTGTATTAATTGTGTTTAGAATGACTTTTGAACCAAAACATATTCATTTGATTGAATAACATTAATTAAATTATAATTTCTATCAATATTTGTTTAATTTGACGTCTATAATTAGATGTTCATCTGATTGAACAAATAAAGTACCAACTAAAATGATTTCGGGAACGTGCATGATATTTTATACAATACCAAAATACCTACATAAGCGAACTGTAATTATTTCAATATCTACGTTCTTATCAGAAGTTTCTCTAGTGTAATTTGTGATATGTACTTATGAATTTGTAATTAATTTAGAAGTATTCAACCCCTATCATAACCTCTTTCTAATATCTCAGATTTAACAAATTTGTTGAAGATTTTAACAACTTTATTCATTTTTTATTTCAAAATAACCATATTATTAATTTTATGGGCTAAATCTCAACAATTATTTTTATTCCAAAATAACCATAACCGGCTGAATCTCAGCTCTTAATATTTTGGAAATTAAAATTAGTTTTCATATTATATCTTAGTTTATTTTTTAAATTTAAATTTTTAACTCATAGGCAATCTTTTCATTGATTTACTATTTTATTTTTTCCAACAAAATAGGCTAAGACATTGTGTTTTTTAGATAAAATCTCCCAAAATCTTGTATATATTTGATTAATTAAATAATATAAATAATTTTAAAAAAATCTAATAAATTCTCCTCTAAAAAACAAAGAAGATGCAACTTTTGTACATTTGTTCTTCAAGTGAAGGTTTTTGTTCTTCAATCCCAAGTGTTTGAGATTGTAGGTTGTAGACTTTGAAGATCAACAATGGAATATGAAAATGAAGATAGTGTTTGCATGCTTCAAATGAGACTGTATCTTGTTTATATTCTTTTTCTTGAAAATGCATGATGAAGTTCAAAATGGAATTGAAACTTCAAGTGGAATGATAACTTGCAAAAGGGAGGGTGGAAATTAGGGTTTGCCTGCTTCAAGGTGGAAAGATTAAGGTTTGCCCGCTTGAAGAAGATGAAATCGAAAAGAAAAATGGAAGATGGAGATGAATCAAAGGAAGATGGAGAATTGAAAAATGGAAGATGGAGATGAATCGAAGGAAGATGGAGAATTGAAAAATGGAAGATGGAGATGAATCGAAGGAAGATGGAGAATTGAAAAATGGAAGATGGAGATGAATCGAAGGAAGATGGAGAATTGAAAAATGGAAAATGGAGATGAAGGTTCTAATTTTGACTGGACAAATATGTAAATGTAATTATGTTTCAACATTTATTAAAGTGTAATTATGTTTTATTTTAGCTTAAGAAAATAGCTTGCACTCTATGTATATAGAGGTATTTTGGGTTTTTGTGAATTTTTTGTCATTTTAAAAAAACGGTTTTGCTATTTTTCAAAATGGCAACTTTAAAATTTATATTCTTCTAGTTGACCATTTTTTCAATTAATTAACTTGGTGCTTGTTGATCGGACTTATAAGGTAAACTATATTTCATTCTTCACAATGTGCCATTGATTCAAGATCATTGCATGCAAATTGCTTCTTATGAATCTCTTCATTATACGCTCAAACAAGACAGTATGAATGAGTGTAAGTTTAAATTATATCTACTTATCTACATTAGAGACTTTGTAAAAGAGAATTAAGATAGATGTGAGATGGAGTTGTGAACTAACTTGCACAAAAGATGGGGTGAAGGAAAATCCATGCATTACTAGTCAATTAAGCAATCAAAGACCCTTGATGCGATATAACTTATTTATCGTGTTTGTGATTAAGATGCGCTCCTCTCAAAATCATTAAACGACACACATGGTCACCTCTTAGGATCCAAATGACCAAGCTGCGTTAAGTATGTTATAGAGCCTAATACCCACACTTGTTCTCATTTCGAGATACAAATGATGAAAGTTATCTCGCCAAGGTGAGGTTTGTTTTCAAACTCCTCCTTGTGCACGTTAGCCACATCCTTGCTACTTGCCATCTCGGGTAGTTGGTGATTTACACTAGCAAAGTGATGAAAATAGCTCAACTAACACGATAAGAAATATAAGCTAACCTTCTTCTACATCAAGAACTTATCATAAGACTTTAAAAGCTAACCTTCTTCTACATCAAGAACTTATCATAAGACTTTAACTACAAATAACACAAAGATTGATGAACAGTAAAGAGATGAAAGGACTGAAGAGGTATAAATATACGTCTTATTAAAGAATATAGGCCTCGAAAATATACAACACAAATAAATACAATGTAACGAAATACAAAAATGGAAAGAATAGAAATGACATTACAATTTAAGGAGGAAATGGAATGTGATCTTCTTCACTTAAACCTTAAGTTCTCACTCTCACACTAACCAGAGAAGATGAAGACAAACTTTACAGACGGTGGAAAGGCTATTCCTTTCCATCACTTTCTAGGGTCTGGCCACTCAGGCTATGAATGGGTTTATTCAGACCCGGACCAGACCTGTTTTTTTATGTGATTGAATTCTTTATATAGGCAGATTTAGGCGAGAAGTCTAATATTTTGAGCATGTCAATGCCAAAAGCTGTTCCTATGTTAAGTTACATCAACTTCATCTACCACTTTTATCTTCTAGCAAACCTCTTCTCACCTACTGATATGGCCTTCTTGCCTAGTCTTCGCGCGAGTTCCTCTGCGATTCGTTAGCTTCTTCTTTTTGTTCTTAATCTTGCATTTTAACACTAAGAACAAGGTGAAACAGACATGAAAGCTTATGTAAAGTGTATTTCCAAATATTTATGAATTTACAACATAAGCTACGTGTTTTGACACATTGCTTATGCATTTTGGTTACATTATTCTAGCTAAAAGGCTATAATAAGTTGTATTTCTACAAGTTACCACACCCCTAAATTTAGAATAATGTTTGTCTTCAAGCATCACTCCGAATCATGCTTGTCCCCAAGCACACTTCCTCCTCAAAGAACTACCTTCTCCTTGCATTTCAAAACTTCTTAAAATGCAATCAAGTTTTATTCGTTATTCAGAGTCTACTCTCATCGCGTACTTCTTGCTATGGAAACACTTCTAGGTTCAAAATGCGGCAAGCTTAATACTCAAAATACAATTGTTCATTCTCCATAAAAATCTTATTTTCAATTTTTAAAAACGACCAAGGTTCCCAAAGAATTTTGAATCCTTTTATTTGACAAAAGAATGCTTTTATTTATTTATTGGAATGTTTCGCGCTGAGTGGAAAATCATAGGTACTCTATGAGTTCGTTCCTCTCCTCAACTATAACTCTTATCACCTCTTATTACGCAACTCTCTACTTTTTACTTTTAAAGCTTTGCTTCTTATTTTTGGCAAGAGGATGTAACATAGGAGTTGTTATTTTTAGTTGAATGAAAGAATGACAAAAAAATTAAAGTTTTTTTTATACTTTTTGGCTTTGCTTTAAATTCACTCCATACTATTGAAGACTCATCAAACAACTTAGGATGTTAGTTTATTGGATTTGGGTTATTAAGATAAAACTAATAATATAATGAATAATACTTATTGAAATTATAATAATAACACTTTATTAATAACAGTCAATGTATATTTACTATTTACGAGTTTTAGGACATAAAACCCAGCATTCCCCCCTCAAACTCACTCCATGATCGCACTAACCCCACAACAACCCAAGCTCTAAGGATACAAAATCTAAGTTAATTGAAGGCTACATAATTGCAGGATAGTCAGAACGAACCATTTAAAAAGAATTAATCTATCCTCAATAAAAAACAATTAGAAATTTTTAAAAAATATTACGTACCTTAAGTTCAAGGTCCAACTCAATGCTTCGGGAGTGATCATGTGTCTTGCGAGTGGGTTCAGAGCCATAAACTTGCATATCCAATATCTCATCTAAACACTTCAATCTATCTATTCCTTCACTCAACAAAACTTCTAAATATTCATATAAAGCTAAGGATTGTGTAAAGCTTTATAGATATACCAAAGAATATATAATTGCATTTTTTTCATTAGGAGATCATTATATCGAACAAAGTAGGAGGATTCAAGCAAAATTTCCAAGTGTCCATGCAAAAAAGGCCCTTTCTATACACATAAATTTATGCAAGCAAGATTTGGAACTACTTCAAAAGTTTAGTTCATACAACTTTCAAATGTTTTATTTTAATGTTTGAAAGATAATGATATTAAATCAACTACAAATCTTCACGTAACAAGTATATATACTTCCACATCTCCACCTAAATAAAATCAACTTCTTCAAATCTCCACATAACAAATATTAAACTTCTTCAACAAATCCTCAAAACAAAGAAAGATTCTCCACTTAAACAAAATAAAACCTAAAAATTAAATAGGGCATGACAAGAAACCACATGAAAAACAAGAAATCTTAGAACACAAAAGATTCTAGAGAACAAATTAAGATTTTAGGGCAAACTTTTAATCTAACTTAAATAAATTACAAACTGAAGGAGATAGGGGCGGCGACAGTAACGACGAAATCAAACGACAAGGGTGGCACCAAAAGAGACAGGGCAGGCGACAAGGACGACGATGGTGCGGTGGCATGAGCAACAGTGGTGGTTTTCGACTGAGTCTCTCGTTTCCCCTCCCCTTCTTCGCAGATTTATGAAATACAAATATGGGGAGGGTTTTTAAAGGCCAACTCCCGACACCATCCAACATGCATCAGGAGTTATCCAAAAACTGCCGACACATTCATTAACGCATCGTTAGTTCTCCCTCAATTATTGATGCATTGCTAATGATGTTAGGAGTTCTCTTCTATCTCTTGATGCCGTCATGCAGGGTGTCGGGAGATATTGCATCTCTCGACTTGTCAATTGTTGGTTGGGAGATGCCTTATCTCCCGATGGTGTAAAGTGGCATCGAGAGATCCTGAATTTCTTGTAGTGTAAATAACTGATATAAAGTGATATTGTTGTCTACCCATGATGAAAATCTATCATATACACTAAATTCAAATCGACCCACCAAAATCACTTTAATTTCAATGCTTAACACTTGAATTTGAGTTGTTAAATATGATTAAGGATGAAAAAAAAGAATATCACTAAAATCAACTTGTTAAGTAAAATCTAAAATTACAATTATACCTAAACCAATTGTAAATAGGTGTTTAAGAAACAAGAAGAAAATAATCCACTAAAATAACGCTAATTCTTGTGCATATCATTTGAAATAGAGCTATTGAATTTGATGAAAGAAAAAGAAAAAAAAGGAACATCAATTGATCAGGACCTAAATCATCTATAAATACGCTAGAAAGAAGAAGGAAAAGATGTAAGAAAGAGAGAATAAGAAGGAATTAAAAGAAGAAAGAAAAGGAAGAAGAAATAGGTGTCGCTGATGATCAAAACGCCAACAATCAAGGAAGAAACGACAATCAGATAACTCACCAAAAAAACAAAGAGAAGAAGACCCACCATAAAAGTAGTAATCACCCTCCAAAATTTAATTTATAAAAATTCAAATTCGCAGAGCCAGCTTCCCCAAACCTCCATTCTTTTTTCTATAAAATGAATATAACTTCATTTTTAGAAGTTATATTCATTTTTGCCTTTAACTAAAATGAATGTTCAAAAATGAACAAAGAAATCCAAATTCAGTTTCATTTATATTTTCAAGTTAGATGCTTAATCCTTCTCATACTTTTTCCATTTCATCTATTTTCTATTTGTTTTAATTATTTCCGCCTTTTACAAAAAAAAATGGATCCTCAACATTCTCCTTGCAATTTGGCAACATCATTCACATACTTTGTCTTCACTCAAATACATCCTATAAAAATTCTCAAGATGTCATCTAATATAGAATTATTCAAAGCTAAACACGCTTAACTTTAAAGTTCCTATGATCGAGCCACCAAAAAGGAAGGGGCTCGATAAGGAAGGTGCACTTTGTTGGTATAGGTAATAACTTTTAATTATTTAAAATATTTCTTAATCTTACTTTCATGTCTTCAAGATCCTCTCATTAGATGTGATATCTCTCTCCTAAACTCGGGATGTTACATCTTTGTTCCTCGATTTTACTATTTTACAATTTTAACATGATTTTTTCATTAAATACTTACTTTCAATCATTGACTAGACATAAATAGTTATGACATAGATAATAAAATTTATCGCAATCTATAATATTTTGTTATATTTCTACAATTTTACCGTTTAAAATGGATGAACAATGTAATCATCCTTTTAGGTTTTGAAGACCCTTTTTTTCTCACCCCTTTCTTATGGCTCCATTAGGGTTGATACCTAGGAAGTGTCCAACTCTCCAAGAAAGTTAGACATCTTTAATAAAAAAAAGTTGGAATATTTTGTCATGTTCGAGGAAAAGACAGGAAAAAAAAAAAGTTAAATATTTGGTATAGAATTTTGGCATAGGTATAAAAATATACTACATTCTCACGCAATGAATTGAAGCTTAGAGTAAATAATGTCCAACAAAATAAATAAATAAATAAATAAATGTTTGTTTCCCCATACTAAAATAAAGGTCTATTCTAAGAAACCAAAAGATTCAAACCATAAAATTTCAAACTTTTTGTACTTTCAAAAATAATATCAATAATAATTTAACTTTTGGAAACACTTTCTAACTACAATTCCACCTAACGCAAGAAAATAGAAACCAATATCCAAAATTCTCGAAAGAAAATGAAAAGAAAAATGAGGAAAAAAGTGTTCTTAGAACAAAAGGAATCCAATTTGTCTAATTCCTTGAAAAGAAAAGAAATACATTTAGACTTATAGATTTTTCTTTAAGCTTTTAAAATAACTAGTTATCTGCAGGTTGATAAAAATCTTCTCAAGATCAATTTTATGTGTGTGAAATGTTAATAACAAAGGATTGTAAAGTTTATTAAGTAATTTTAATAATATCTAACATGAGAAATACAAATAAAAATAATTAAATAAAAAAATCTACCCATATATTATTTTAGGTTAATTTACAATAATATAAAATTAGTTGCACACATTGTTGGGATATTTAAAATATTTGGGACATAGATGTTGAAGATCATGTTTTCCTTGTATGCTTCTTTGATTCAAAGGAATTTATTTTCCTTCTATAAAAATAGAAAACTCTTATTATTACAGTAAATTTGATAATAAATCAAAAAGAAAAAAAAATAGAGATATGGAAAAAAAAAAATAATAATAATAATAGGGCACATGTCAATACATTTTTTAAATTGTAAAAGTAACAAATTTAAAAACCGATAATCTTTTGATAGCCGTCTAGTAGCCGTTGTTATATTTGTCATATTCGCAATATGAAAAAAAAATGTGCTATGAATGATTTTTTTCTAAATTTTTTTGTCACCTGATGCAATTTTCCTATTTAAAATCTTAATATAATATAAATGTCTTTTAAAAAATATAACAAAGCGGCAAAATATTTACATTGTATAGAACAATTCCGAAAATAGAAAAAGTCCACAGGTCTACAGCCCACAATGAAAAAATATCAAAATGCCCCGTCAACTACGATCGTTTAGATTTGTTCGTTTAAATTTGACTACATGATTGTTTAGATTTGGCGTCTAAACGATTTTTTTTCCAAAATTTGGTACACGATTCTTTAGATTCGGCTAAACGAATATTTTTAAGATTCTTTTGGTACACGATCGTTTAGATTTATTTACGGTCGTTTATTTTTTCAAGGTTCTTTAGCACATGATCATTTAGATTTGGCTAAACGATTCTTTAAAAAAAAAAAAATTTTGGTACACGATTGTTTATTTTTTTTACACAAACGTTTAGATTTGACTACTTCAATCTAGATGATTTTTTTCAAAATTCTTTAATCTTTTTGATTTGGTTACCCTAATTTAAACAACGTAAAAAAAAGAGGAAAAGAAGAAAGACGATGTAAATTAGAAATCGCATCGAAAAAAAAGAGGAAAGGAAGAAAAACAATAGAAAAAAATCGCAAAAATTACAGCGAGCAGGAGAAGAAAGACGAAAAAACAAACCTAAAATATTTAAAAAATGGCTAATTCTATGAATTTTGTTAAAGTGACCGAAAATATTTTAGTAGTTTGTTATATTTATGAAAATTTTCTTATAATATAACGTAGGAGAGATGTAAGATAAAAATAATAAAATGATAATATAAAATTTGATAATTAAAAAAAAAAAGAAAAGAAAAGAAAAAACTACATGCTCAACAACTTTACGAATTTTGTTAATGTTTGAAAAAGAGGATGGTTAAATAAAAAGAAAAAAGAAAAAAAAAAGAAGATAGAAATAGAAATCTGTAAGGAAGCGTGCGATAATGAAGTACGACATCCTTACTTCAGGTTTCATGTCTTCTGTAGTGTTGTTGTAAAGCTAATTTTGCTTCATCATTTTTAACACTCCCTCTTCAACCTTCTTCTAATTTACTTTCACATCTCTTATTCTCCCAATTTTCTCCCTTCAAACTCTTTCTCATTTCTTCTCAAAACACCCAATTCTCCTTTCTTCTTTCTTCACTCTAAATTTCACTTAAATTAATTATTATTCGTCCATTACAATATAATACACATTTAGTATATTATAAATAAATAAAGCTTATTGTATTTTTTCAAAATGGAAAAATATGAATATTCTGAAATGTAGAGATTAGGCTAAAGAAAAATACAGAAATATGTATTTATTTTGGAGATAGAAATAGTTTTTTTTTTCTCAAAAGTCTCAAAAGGAAAAAAAAAAAAGAAAAAAAAGAAAAAAAGAAAATTATGAAATGTAGAGATTGTTAGAGATGATTTGTGGGCCTAAACCTAGAAGCAAAGGGAGAGAAATTCCCTTTCATTTTTCCAGGTTGAGAGGATATAAATACCAAAGAAGTTTATAAGATTCCCCACCTTTTACATGCTGTTAGTAATGCCATACAAGAGCTTGCATGCTGACAAATGTGCTTCGGAATGAACCAAATTAATGTAGTTTACACCTAAAAAAATGGTTACATTAATTATTAAGTATTTGGTATATATTGAATATTATATTATTGTGTTTATCAATCCATATGGAGAATAAATTTAGTTAAATCATAATAATATATTTTGTAATAAGGGCTAAATTGTGTTACAAAATGTAAAATTACAAATGACTAAATTGTTATTTTTATGAAAATGAATGTTTTATTTCTTTAACTTCTTTAACTTTTAAACAAACATATGCAGGTTTGAACTTTCAAGTAGATATCTTATTATCACACTTAACTCTATTATATGTTCATGTTAGACATTTTTTTTTTGTGTTTTATAAAAAAAGAAAAGTTCATGTTAAGCTGTGGCGATTTCACAATATTGTTCCTACTTTTTAAGAATCAAACTTAGTTTTAAACAGTTTTTTCTTTTATTTAAATATGGGGTAATTTTTTAAAACCATGGAAAGTACTTTAAGTTACAATTAAAATATTCATCAAGCTAAGTTTTACTTTTTAGTATTTAACAACAATAAAATTTGTAGAATAATATATTTGAGTTCCATTTAAATCAACATTATTTATAGTGAACGAATCGATTGAGAATTAATATTGCACGTTAAATTTGAGTAACATTTGCAGATTAAGTTCAAGTGAGAAACCAAATAATGATTTTATCGTTGTTAATTGAGATTGATTTGTATTTTATAAAGTATATTATTTTTTTTTACATTTTAATGTCATGTTGAAGAAGAATCTTGTGTGTTGTTTATATTTCATATAATTAAATTATTGGAAAAAAATGCATATCTAGTTGATAAAGTTTGAAGTTTATATCTATATGGTCTTTAAAATTTTAAAACAAACAATTTTGTTCCTCATGTTTACTTATATATAAGTGGTAAGGTCCATGACTTAACTTTAAATTAACAGAATGTTTATTAGACCATTATGCAATGATGTGAAATGCTAATTATATTGGATAACATGTGAATTGTATCAACTTAATTGGAAAATCAATTAAAAGTAAGTAAATTTTCATAAATATAACACACGACAAAATATTTATAACAAAATCAAAAAGTCTATAAAGTCGACCATTTTTTTTAAATATTTCATTCATTTCTATTATCTCCTTTTCTCTCTTGCAATTTTTATTTTCTTTTTCTCTACTACAATTTTTCTTTTATTTTTTTAAAAGTTATTTGGTTCCGGATTGTGTACAAAATATAAAAGATCTATTTTTCTTTTATTTTCTTCAAATTGTTATTTGATTGTTCAAGATCGCATACCCAACCAAATCTAACAATTATAAAAGGTCTTGAAAAATATTAGATCTTGAAAAAAATTGTTGAGATATCGAATACAAAGGATTTAGTGGTAATATGAACCTTGAAAAAAGAAATGGTTTGGACTTGTTTGTATTGCAAACGTGATTGGGAAGCTTTAAAGCTGTAGGATGGAGATGCCCTCAGGATGTGTTTGGTTTGCACCGTTGGTGACTGTGTGCGTGGGTTGCATCCCACCATAATCGACTTGTGTTCTAGTTTCAATTCTAAAATAATTGTAAAATTACGTTAACTCACATCTCTCTTACTTTTCTTTCCTAGTTTGGGGGTTCTAATCCTCACACCCTTTTTATGGAATTTTGATCTGACGACGAACAGGAGATGATAACCACCGGTAGATGAAGAACAAAGCAATAAGTTACAACTCCTTCACGGTTCAAAGAGGTGTTTTTTCTTAAAGCATTTATATTTTTTTTTAAATAACTTATCTTTATTTTTAATTGATTTTCCAACCAATTATTCAATATACTAACATCAACATGGGACTATATTATTTGTGAAACTTTGGACACAAAATAGAACATACACTTTAAATCTAAATATAATAATGCAGAGGTTTAAAACCAAAAATGCATTTTGTCCTAAATTATATTTAAACTATAAGACAAGGAAAATATAGGGGAGAAATCCAAAAATAAAAGAGAAAACAAGAAATAGCTATCAATAACTATACATAAATAGTTAAGAAAGAAGAGGTAAATTAAGTCGAGGAAAATCTTTATTTATTGGCAAGGATTGCAGCTTAAACTAATTAACAATGATGAACGGTTAATACCGCCAAAACGTAACACCCTCCAAAATGCATGAATCAAACAATATATATTTATAATAACAATGACAATATATAGTTAGAAGTATAAGTTAGATTTGAGTTTGAAGTCCTAATTCAAAATTGAAAGTGAATGATGAAGTGTTTTTATCCGGAAACCGCCTTCCAATCTTAATTCCTAATTTACCAACAATTAATTTTTCCTCAAATTCCAGTACAAGCATGAAATCAATGTTAGACATAAAATCAAATAGGTTAAAGCAGAAGTGTTTATTAGTCTTGAAATCGGCTTTGCTGCTTTTCAAAGAGTGTTGACAACCTGTTTGAAAATAGGTTTGAGAAAAAGTGATCGATCCAAACAAGCTCGAACACTGTTAGGTTGCCGATCATTTAGGGTGCGTTTGGGGGAAGGGTTGATTTAGGGAAGGGTTAGTGTTAAGATAAAACTAGTGTTAAGTTAAACCTAGTTTTATCATAACCCTTGTTTGGGGGAAGGGTTTAAAAAGGTAGTTTTATGATAATATGTGTTTGGGGGAAGGGTTAGGTGGGAAGAGTTAATGGGGATTTTATGATAAAATGTGTTTGGGGGAAGGGTTAGGTGGGGAGGATTAATGGGGATTTTATGATAAGATGTGTTTGGGGGAAGGGTTAGGTGGGTAGTTTAATGGGGATTTTATTATAAAATGTGTTTGGGGGAAGGGTTAGGTGGGTAGTTTTATGGGAATTTTATGATAAAATGTGTTTGGGGGAAGGGTTAAGTGGGTAGGTTTATGTGGATTTTGTGATAAATTTTATTTGGGAAAATTGTTAAATGGGGTGGGTTAATTAATTTTTTATGTTGTATAATATTTTTAAATTCAATTGTAAATATCATAAAAAAATTAATGCATATTTTTTTACGAAATCCTCGAATCCGTATTATTCTCCTATTTTATTTGTTGTATGTGTAATGTTATTAAATTAATATATACAGTTGGCCAAATTAAAATTCATTTCTGAACATATTGTGATAAATTTATTACAATTAATTTCTTATAAAGATAAAAAAATTATTCAATATTTCGAATGGCCGATAGCGAAGTCATCCAATTTTAAACCTATATAAATAGCCGTTATAACGCTTTTCGAAAATTCTGACTAGTTTCTTTCATTTAAAATAAACATTAGGAATGAACAAAAGAAGTTCTTGACAATACAAAATGCATAAACCATCGAATACATGATACAGAAAAATACGTAACGAAATAATAAGCAACACAGGTCACTACAAACAGAAACTATCTCTCTATGTCTCGTAGGAGGACTCTACAGAAGCCCTCCCTTTCATCCTCAGGCATGAGTACGAAACCCCGGAGGTCGTCCATACGAGACAAAAGATGCCTTTGCAATAACGCCCTATCCAAACTCGTAAGTTCTGGCATCTCACGCAATATGCGGAAAAATTCCGTGCGCACGTGGTTGTCATTTGCAAGGTTGCGTGCTGGCCACTGCGCAATCTCCCTGAGTTGCTCGTTTGTTTGGTCGAGCGCCACATGTATCGCTTCAAGCTCGAAGTCTCGCTGACTTCCCCTCTTCCTCTTCGATCCACTTGATCCGGTCCTACCATCTGAAGCGCGAGAAGGTCGGGATGCACGTACATCGTCCTGCGAGATGTCAACTCCCTGGCTGTACACGGGCGGGAAGTCCTCGTTTCCATCCCCCATATCAAATCTGTCATATCCGCCACCTGGCTCGTTAGACCCCACGTCCGCAAATGTCTCAGCGAACCGACCGGTCGCCCTATCCCGACCAAATACATATGTAAGCTCGTCGTAATACGGGAATGGTTTGTTCAGGAGTCCTTTCGCTGCAGGATGCGACTGCGGGCAGAAAAAAATATGACGTATGAGTACTAATTTAAAAATTGTTTACTAAATGTAAATTGTTAACGTTGTGTGACGTTTAAATTATATTCCATACCCTAACCCAATTATCGAATAATTCCTTCTCCGCAACAATGCATTTCTCTTCATCGTTCCACCCAAAGCCACTGCACGCTGGGCCCCGCATTTCGGCAATGGCCTGGAACGTTCGCTTAAGTGTCTTGATCCTACAATCAATTACAGTTGTTGCTCGTACCTGACATCCAGGTAGTTTCTCTGCCATCATGCGTACCAACTGCGCAAGGTATCCTGGCCGAAATGTACCATTATCTGATTTCCAGCCCCCCATTGACACTAGCTCCATTAAACATTCGACAAGAGTCCCCTCCTCCTCCCTCGTCCAAACATGTCTCGGTGCACGATTTGAGGTTGACATACTGAGAATCAGAAATTAGAAAAAATACATGCAGTAAATAAGTAATTTCACCATTAAACTCCAAAGTAAAATAGGCATGATACAAATTATGGCACGCGTACAATACATATGCAACAGCCCATATTAGTTTTTACAGTACATGTTAGAGACGATAGAATTGCGACGAAGTCATAAAAAACTTGTTATCTAAATATGTCTTAGCTAAGCGTTACGGAACTGCCAATCGGTGAACATCGATGCGGCTAGGTTGTCGCGCCACTGAGACCACTCGTTTGTTGTCTCAATGTACTGAATGTCTTCTGAAGCGGTGGTCGTTGCGTACGTGGAGTCCCCCTCGTCCTCGTCCTCAACGTCGTCGCAATATGTCATTTCCCTGTTGATCAAATTGTGAAGCAACGCACATGCTAGAATGGTGCGACACTGGACTTGCAGGGGATAATACGATTTTCCACGAAGAATGGCCCAACGACCCTTTAGAACACCGAACGCGCGCTCAATAACATTCCTTGCCGAGGAGTGCTTCATGTTGAAGTACTCCTTTGCATTTGTTGGCGCATTTGCAGCACCACGCCACTCTTGCAAATGGTACCGCTGGCCTCTGTACGGGGCGAGAAACCCCTCCGCGTTTGGATATCCAGCATCGCACAGATAATAATATCCTGTTATTAAATGGTTTGTTTATGAACTTTAAATAGGTAAGTAAGAAGCGACGGTGTTTTATTATAAACATGATATACCCTTTGGCACTTGTAGTCCATTTTCTCGTGAAATCGCATCACGTAGGATCCGCGAGTCTGCTGCAGATCCTTCCCAACCGGCGAGGACATAAACGAAATCCCCTTTCGTGTCACAGACCCCAAGAACGTTTGTGGCAATTTCCCCCTTACGCGTTCTGAAAGTAGGCCGATCTCCTGCGGGGACGTTCACCTTTATGTACGTCCCGTCTAACGCGCCAAGGCAGTTCTGCAGGTTGAAAGGAACACAATGAATTAACTGCGATGTACCTAAAGGTCAATTATAGTGAACTTGTAGGATGCCCACCTCGAAACACTTCCAACGTTGATCATTGCAGTTACTTGTTACCGGAACAGGTCTTTTTATCAACTCCTCGTACAGTCGAAGAACAGCCAACAATACGATGTTGAAATGTCGAGATACTGTCTCACCGGAGCGTACAAATTCTCGTTGTATGACGCGGTTCTTCACGTCATGAGCGAGGACGTGCAAGAACATTGCTACCATTTCCTCAACATCGACAATTTCAGTTAAAGAAAGACCAGCGACATTTCTAAGTAAATGGCATAGAATTGCGAATGTTCGCCTATCCATCCGCGTGCTTTGCCGACACACAAGATCTGACTCGTGTATCATGCGAAAGTAAGCAAGCTCCCTAATTCTATGGCGTGTATCGGGCGGTGTATGTGGGAGACGCTTATTGTTGTTCATTAATAGCTCCAACGTTAGTAAAATCTGACGTTGGGCCAACGTGAATGCAGTTAGAACTCCAATAAGTGTTTGTTCATCCATTACAATGTATGTAAAGTTCCCTAAAAACATGTACTATTTAAAATTAGTACAATATCGATATATTGTAAAAAAATATGTAAACTTAGTAATATCCCTATTTAGTAAAACTATAAACATAGAACAAAAAAATTAGATTATTTGAACAATTGAAATCCAAACAATAAAGAAGGTTATTTCAACAATTTTTACAATCTATTTTAGTTGTAAAATAAGTATTTTAAAAATAGAAATGAAATTTGTTGGAAAACAAAATTGAACGAAACATAAATAAGGTAAAAATAAAATAAAAAAGTATGTGGTCAAAACATATTAATAACTTTGTTGTTAAAATACAATTTCATACAAATGTGTGAGAATAAAATAACTTTATAAAAAATTGAAGTTTCATTACTTTGAAATTAAATATAAAAATTGGTATTTATTAAAATGAGGCTTAAGAACATTATAATCGAAAATGGGAAAAAAGTTTGAAAATCACCAACATTTTTTCTTTCTTTAACGTCACAATATGCTACATAACGTATTTTATTTTTTCTTTTTAGGAAAAAACGTATTTTCAATGTATATTTTTTTTTTAACCTAATTATTTCACAATATGCTACATAACCTAATTATTTAGAATGTATAGGAATTTTTTTATGACTTCTATATTCCTCATAATTACTAATCTCAACATTTGATCTTGAAATATAAATTAACAAAATACAAAATATTTTTTATCTCTATTTTCTCAAACTATGTCCATTTTATAGTTCTTACAAGTTTTGGCCACGAACTATGAATTCTATATACAATAGTTTTTATTACACTTTGTAATTATTTGTTGGTAGAAAAATAAAAGTTATAATTTATGTTTAAAACGGTTTGGAATAAATTACGAAAAAAAAAATGTGATTAAACGTTGGAACGTGTGTACTAAATTTTGAAAGCGTCAAACACATTTGTACAAACTTTATTACTATATAGAAAAAAAAATTGTTAAAAAACAGAAAATTAAAAGGATACATTATGTAACAAATTAACCCGAATGTTCTATATACAAAATGTTTATTATAAAATTATACAAAACCGGAAATAAACGAAAAAAAAAATACATTATCAAAGCCTACAAACGGCTATTACAAGAGTACCTCTTCAAATAATTTCGAACTCCTTCGTCGCAACGTCCTACATAAGAAAAGAATATGATTATTATTTCTAATTAAAACACAATAGAAAACGTATGAAAAAAAAATTAAATATACATACCTTTTTAGGACGATAAATTTAACTCCAAATGAAGATTGAATCGGGAAACCGTAAAAACAAGATTCATCATAGTTATAGGAAAATAAATAAAGGACAGAAATGTATAGAAAACATATAGCAAAAACCATAGACTAAAAAGACATGGAAGAGACAACGTACATGGTAACGGTAATGAATACAAAAGATAAGTTACAAGCACATAGAGGGTACAAAAGACACATGGTAACAGTAAAGAAGAAGAGAACTTACAGAATGTAACTTAAAAGCACAGAGATGATACAAAGAGGAAGAAGAATGCAGTGAATGAAAAGAGGAAAGGTGCCAATATATAGGGGAAAGATGGGGCAAGTTGATAGGACTTAGAGGGAGGTCAACAAAAATATAAAGACCAACTGACATAAAGCATAGCATAGTCAAAGCCTATATACTAAAACCTATAACAGAAGCATACCCTACAAAAACATGGAAGAGACAACACTTGACAGAAAGGAAGAAGAGACAACACTGGGCAGAAAGAATACAGAGAAGATTAAAATATATTTTGTAACAGAACAATTAAATAGAATAGAAGAGTGAAATTAATTTAGTAAGGAAATGTGAAGTCAAATCCATAGACTAAAAATACATGGAAGAGACAACAGAGAGCATATACAGAACAATAGATAGAAAGAATCCATATACTAAAAATCCATATACAGAACAATAGAGAGCATAAAAATCCATAGACTAAAAATCCATAGAAAGAATACATATACAGAACAATAGAAGAATTGAAAATTAATGTAACAAATTTGAAATTAAACATTTGTACACAGAGAGCTAATACTAAAACAATTGTAAACAAAAAACAACAATTGTAAGAGTATTACAGAAATTTGAACTCATCATGGCCGGACAAAACAATACAGAAGACATAGGTAACAACAATTGTAAGAGTATTACAACAATAGAGCTCAACAATTGTACAGAAATTTGAACTCATCATGAACTCAACAATTGTAAGAGTATTACAACAATAGAGGTAAACAATAGAGAACAATTCAGCAATTCAGCAAAAAATATTACTCATCATCGGCTTTAAAAAAAAGTGGATTGAGAACTCCAAACCTCCCTACCAAGCTCCAATGGGTACGTGAAGAATCTGTCCTATTGCCAATCGAAGGACCCGAGAGCATACAGAACACCACGGCGGCAAGAAGGTTTCAAGGAGCCAAAAGCCACGATTCCAAAAAGGAAATCGTGTTCGGAGCCAACGAATTCGTCGGCTTCAACGAACATAGAAGCCCTTTCGGAGTGAGAGAGACGGATGAGAGAGATTTAGAGAGAGATTCGGCGTCACGAAATCCGGTTTCATCGCGAAAACGCAAGGGCATAATGGTTTAATCGAGGGAGAAGACGAAACCATCGAATGGATTAAAGGATTTCCACGGAAAAAACCCTAATCGACCGGACAAAATATTAGGAACAGAAACCATACAAAAATTGAGGGAGAAACCCTTTCGGAACGAGTGTATTAGAGGATGAAAGGAAGAAAACAAAAATCGACCGGACATTAGTAAAATCTACAGAAACCCTAGAAGACATGAGGTAGAAGACGAAACGGTTCGTGGTTTCCATGCGGGAAATGACAGAAACAAAGAAAAAGGAAAAATATCGAGGACTTTGATGTTGAGAAGAAGATGAAATCGATTTCAACGAAAAATCGAAAACGGATTGCGCTGAAGGACGAAATGAAATCGGTTTGAGGATGAATCGAATCGAGGAATTTGATGTTGAGAAGAAGATGAAATCGATTTCAACGAAAAATCGAAGACGGATTGCGCTGAAGGACGAAATGAAATCGGTTTGAGAATGAATCGAAGACGGATTGCGCTGAAGGAGGAAACCGGATTCACGAACACGCGTTATCGGCGTTCGAAGGAGAAATGAAATCGTGTTAAGGAAACCCTAACACTAGGGTTTCCTTAACATTGGGCCCAAACGGGGGTTAGGGTTGGGCTAACCCAACCCCACAGCCCAAACCCTAACCCCAAACACCCCCTTAGAATTTCGTATGCCATGCTCTACAACAACACCAGGTACAAACCTTTTTTCTTAAATAGTACTCTGTAATTTTGTGGAGATTGTCACACTCTACTAGTAAAGTAAAGAGGGGTTTTATATGCTTCAAGATAGAGTTCCTAAGTGAGTTAAAACGATGATTAATCGCAACCACCTTGGATAGAGTGCCCAACATCTCTCTTTTGCATTGAATCTTGGAAATGTAAGTTTCATTTGTGTGATTATACAATAAAACCTTGATATTGTATAAAATAATATATGTCAAAATATTTGAAAATGATTTTCACCCTAAATTTAATTTGATTATAATAACATACCTTGTTCGTGAATGGTCTTCTAAGAGATTGTGTTTCTCTCTTTTTCGATAGAGAAGAAAATAACTACAAAGAGGATCAATCTCTAGGATACCTTATCCATGAATGGTCTTCTAAGAGATTGTGTTTCTCTCTTTCTCGATAGGGAAGAAACTAACTACAAAGAGGACAAATCTCTCTAGGGTACCTTATCCATGAATGGTATTCTAAGGGATTGTGTTTCTTTCTTGATGAGGAAGAAAATAACCGCACAGCTATTATCAATCCCTAGGGTTCTTTATATAGACACATTTCATCAGAGTATTTAATTAGCGTATTATATTTTTACTTAATGAACCTAATAAAATAAGAGGCCCAAAAGATATGACAACATATGCACATAAGCTACGTTAATACTATTATTATATTTAAATAAATCTAACATTCTCTCACTTGACCCATTTGACATTATTTACTATACATACAAACATAATGCACAAAGATAAAACTTTTATCTTGATCATATCATGATATCAATGTCACGACAAAAAAAAAAAAAAAAAAAAGAACTACTAAAGGATCACATGGTGGTCATACAAAATTGCATCAACGTACTCCCTTCCATATATCACAGAATTACACTGTAATAATTTTTTGCTCTCCCGATGCATTTTTCGGGACATATATCAAAAAGTGACGGAAAAGAATCTCTCGAACGCATAGAGGTCAGTCAGATGACGGATCAGAAGAAACGTGTCGAGAGAGGAGGTCTTGTAATGAAGCTCGTCGAGAGTAATGACCTCTCGACGCTCTTAAGTACGACATTAGAGTGGCTCTATCCCAACGCCTACTAGAAGTGTCAGACGTGAGCCAAAACTTTTGACGTCTTTTTGCATTGGGAAATAATTTTTTCAATTATTATCTTCATTTTTTTGTAATTTGAGGTACTTTTTTGAGTTCTGGTTCGATTTAAATTCAATAAAATTTTCCAATAAAACAAACACAAAATTAATAACTACATTGAAATACCAAATTAGTATAAGTTACAAAATTAGAACTATATTTCATAAAAAAAAAAAGACTTACAATGTTCGTTTGAAACAATACATAAAAAAAAGAAAAATACATCATCTCTCATCGCCAAAGTCATCTTCGAACAAGTCTACACCTACAATCACATGAAAGTAAAATACATTGTTTAAACTTCAAATAAACCAAAATGGATACCTAAAACCAAATACCTTTTCATTAACAATAATCAAACTTATCTCCATGATCAACTTAATTACCATCCATAACAACTCATAGAAGTCATTCCAACATCAACCTATCCTATAAGAACTAAATGTAACAACTTTGACTCTTTGTAGAATGCGAACTTCTTACATAAAAACTAACTTTGACGTGACCCACGCCCAAGGTAACAACGATATTGAGACCTTGAAAGTGATGTTTAAGCCCCTCCCCTCCTCAAACTCACTCCATGATCAAACTACTCCATAACAACCAAACTTCTCAACTTTGACTCTTTCTATGTACAAATGTAAAAATAGAACCACTAAATCTTGACTCCTTACACATAAACTCACTTCGGCGTACCACCTAAAACATAACAATTACATTGAAACCTTCAAAGTGACATTTAAGTCCCCCTCCCCCCCTGAATTCACTCCATGATCAAACTACAACCTTATGGAGTGGGTGTCGATAGTAACTCGAGGATTTGATTTTGCCCACAAATAGTTAATCTGTACACTCAACTATATTAGAAAATAAACCACAATGCCTAATAACCTTACATGCGCATCCTCAGTTGCTTGATTCACAAATTGGCTACTGTTATTGACGTGGGTTTATTTGAATATCTCTACACGTCTCACCGGTTCACCTTGTTGTTCACTAAGCTCAGATTGTCCGTATAGGAATGACTTGGACGTGCTACTATGATTGTATGGTTGTTTCCTTATATTCATCTTGTTAGTCCTTGATTGCTCTTTCATGCTAACAACAAAAATGAAACATGAAGTAACATTACTAGAAGATGTAAATGATACATGATTGCTCCTACGCAAGTACTTATAATGCAATAATGATACATTAAAAGATGTAAATTACCTGAAATAGTTGACTTAGATAATGGTCGCATGTCAATCTTCCAAACGATTCTTCAATCTAGTAGGTGGTTTGACACGTGCTTGCTTAGAGTTGCCACATTTCTTAAAATGTTTGTGCAAGTCTCCTCTGTATTCTTTGAAAGATGTTAACATTTGATGTTCAACGAATCTATTAAGTGTATGATCTATGAAATCAAGCACGAAAGAGAGCTATAAAGGAAAGAACAAATAAATTAGGTTTATGTATATGCAGGTTAAGATGTAAGCTATAAACTTACTTGTAAAGTGCCCTTAACAATATTAATATATTCTGGTGGAACATCTGCAAACTTAAGGCATTAAACTATAAATGCATCTCTCACGGCAACACCGATAGTGTTGCTGAACCGAACAACATGTAGAGAGATTGACTTCTCTACTCCTAGTGTGATGGATGTTGGTATTTTTTTCATGTTTGTGGATGTATTTCTCCAACTCCATGTTTTGGGAGTGCTCACATGTCTTACGAGTGGGTATAGAGCCATCTAAGGGAAAAATAGTATTAATGCAAACTCAAGCAAACTTATAAAGTGCTATCCAAGTAATGAGACTAACCTGAAGTGTGACCCACCTAGAATCACGTGTGAGTGTATATGTCTAACTCCTGGAACAAATCATCTCACTCATGAAAACTGTTGGGGAATGATGTGTCATAGTACCTGTGGACACAAAAACTAAAATTAAACAAATGAAAACATTTGAAATTAAGTTTAAAAAAAATTAAAGAAATACGTGGATACGTGGTTTGTCATGATTTGTCGTCGCCTGATCCATTTTGAGGAGATAATTGTTCGTCATCATTTATGAAGTTATCAACGAGATGTCGAACAACTGGTCTTTCCACCACTGTATGATCAGCGTTAACTCTACACAGAGTGTCCTTCTCAATGTCCTCATCCACATGATGTCTGACTATAATTTCCAATATTTCTAACTATTTATTCTCAACATCTTCCACTTTGAGCACATCCCATGCATATACATTTTTTTTTTGGAGCACTTGAACAACTTTCCAACTGGTGCCATTTTTTAGGTCTTTGAGATAAAAGACTTATTGTGCCCAGATCGTGAGAATGACTAGTTTCTCAATAAACCAAAACAATTCATGAAAATTCTCAACAATCACAAATGTGAAATCTATACCATTAGACCATATAATTGAAATGCAAGTAACATGTATTTCATAAAATTACTAGATATCCATAAAATAAACTAGCTAATTTTCATTGATCAACTGTAAATCAATGTTTCTACAAAAAAAAAAAAAAAACAATATCTAACAATTAGAATCATATAAGACATAACCCTACCGAAATTGACATCGTATCATGAGATACTTAAACTATCAATATAAAAACTACCAGTTCATTGAAATAAAAAATATGTATCATATGTAGCATCCTAGAAAGTTACACTACTTAACTCTCATCACATCCAATTCAGATTGAGTGTAAGGTGCTTATCTCGTCAATTGTAAATGAAATAAATATAATTTAATAACTAGATTGTACTAAGTGTAAGAATAATAGCTATAAGCTAGAGATGGTGCAAGAAATTAAATGCATATCACGTCTATAATTGTGACGCTCTTTTGTCTTACATCACATATAGTACCTACATTTTGTACTGCCTGACTATTGAGCATACTATATGCACATATATATTCAAAACACATTTTAAAATAAAAAATATATTTAAACCAAACACATTTTTTCATTTACTTGGAATTTAACTACTCATACCTTAACAGAAACCCAAGTAAGAGGTTGAACTTTTGTGTTTGTTTCAACACAAAACATTCTTAAGACTTTGAATTAAAATGAATAAAAAAGTATAGCAAACTACAATTTACATAATAAATATACACTTAATATGAAATAACTGTTAAATACTTACGTAGATTTTAACTCATCTTGAACACTAACCATGTATTAATGAATCTAGTGCATACATCGTATTCGTCCGTAGTGAGATAATAAATAATATCCAATGATATCTATATAATAATATTTCAATCAAGTTAATAAAATAAATTTATAATTAAAAAACATAAGAAAAATAACAATATTTGTTTTCTAACTTACCTGCAATTAAACGAACATATCAATAGTTTATTCTTGAATCAATACCAATCTATTGCACAGAGATCGAGCTTTATGTTCGTCACTACCTGAACCTTTTAAAATTTTTCCAGGATTCATGAATGCATATTCCTAAAAAATACTTGGGTCATATTCATATAAGCATCTAACATTAAAAAAAAAAAAAAAAAAAAAAAAAAAAAAAAAAAAAAAAAAAAAAAAAACTTCTAAGATTAGAAATATGCATCTAAAATACCAAAAATAAAATTTTGAATTTGTGCACTTACATCATATAACTCAAGATCAATGAAAGAACTAGTTCTTTCATCAGAAAAAGTTGTTTAATGTTGTCTTTCATCACGTTTCAATTGAATCTATACCCAAAAATCTCTTCAGTATTAACTGAGATAGTAAAATATTCATCTTTCATATCATGTTTTACATGCCTCAACACGAATCTTAGTCGTTGGTAGTTTTAATTCATTCATTTTCGATTTTTTTCCCTTCAAAAGTTTTGATTTCACGAGATTTTTTACTAGATGTCTATAAAAAGAATGTAAAAAATTCAAATGAAAACATGCTAATGCAAAAATGCATATTTTGAAATTAAAACTTTACTTTTTTTGTTGTTCTATAAGTATAAGATGTTTTGGTCATGGAACATATGAACCAATTGCATCGTGTACAGAATAAATGCTTCCAACAATGGGCATGGGCAGTGGAAAATGACTATCACTTGAAAGTTCAACGAGAACCCACACATATCCCCCGCTTCAAGTTGTACTCCAAAAACTACTTCATCTGCACTTATTCTTTCGAAAACAGTTCCTGCTGCAATAATGTTATCAACTTTTCCAACAGCAGTACTACATGATCTCCCCTAAAAAATTATATTTATGCTCAATTTATCATCAATGTTGAATAAATCATGAAGAAATACAATTTATAAAATTGAATTAAAACATAATGTTTACCAAATCAATTTTTTTTGTGTGATGGATGGACGTTGAGATCAGTTATTTCTCACTAATATTCTGATTGCATCCAAAGTGTGCACGTAAGCTTGTTTCTCCAGTTCTCTTCAAAGTCTTTAACTTAAGCATTTCTTTGGCCATTTTGAGAAGTAATCATATTTTTACATAAATACTCCTAAAATTTCAGAATGCACTTCCAGCTTTTTTTCATAATATATTTCTTGGATTTTGGATTTGTTACAAATGATTTCTAAAAATGATAAAATAACATATATAAAAATAACGTCATATCTCACTATATTATATTTAAGAATAAAAGAAGTATGCCATACCTGAATGTTGTTTCAAGTGCATGTCCCGATATAACTCACCATTTGAGTTGCATTTCATCAATTCATTCACCACACTCATTGTACTCAACAACCAAACAGTTCGCATCAGAACTAATTTGTGTCAAATGAACCCATCGTGGTAGGACTGCACACACTCCTTTGACTAGATGTCTCTAAAATTCAATCAACCTGGGCTACACATCCTCGTCGCCTCCGTTTGAGAGATGATAATCACTACTATAGTTCATTAGTACCTAACCTGTCATGAGAACGTTGAACGTTAAACGAAGAAGAGTCCATGATGGTGAAAAATGATGTTCGACAAACGGTGGGTTGAAAACCTTCTCTACAAAATGATTGACTGAAGAAGATGAAAAAACTGAAGAAGATGAAAAGCTGAAAAACGACGGGTCGAAAACCTTCTCTTAAAAAAGAAGGGCTCACGACTGAAGAAGATGAAAAGATTTTGGGAGGGATTTTAGGGTTTTGAATTTTTTGGGTTTTTTTTAGGAAAAATTTAAAAGATTTGGTTGATGTTTTGGGATTGCGTTTTAATTATGGTGTACTTCTTTTTTTCACAATTATTTTATTTTAGAAGGTGTCATTTGTACTAGGAGAGGGCATTTAAGTCCTATTTGTAAGCTTTTATTATTTCAGTTTTTAGTTTTTTTTTTCATTTTTATAATTAATTAAAATAGATTTTTATTAATTTTACAAAGTAAACTTGAAATTTTGTCATTTATCTAGTTGCCCCTTAAAAAGCCCCCTTATTTTTATTATTATTACTACTACTGAGACACAGATCTTCTACGTTATAATAAATGAATATCTAGGTTGTAATCCATAATTGGTATGGTTGTAGTCACATATTTGACAATTTGAGCATAACTCAATCATACTCATTTAAGTTTTTAGGTTAATCGATAATTTAATATATATAGTATCAAAGCAAGAAGTCGTTTTTTCCTCTTTAATTAATATTGATTTTTTTCCTTATTCAACCTAACAACTTAATTAAGCTCTCAAGTCAATCGATGATTTAACAAACCTTCAAATCCTCTATTCGAATTTCTCTTGAAAAGTGAAAATTCTCTATTGAAAATATAGAAAATATATCATATATGTTTAATTAATGTTACTTAAAAAAGAAATCACAAATAAAAACTAAGTAAAGAAGTTTTGTTGGTAGAGAGAAGATGTGAAGATTCATATAAAAGGGAAACAAAAATTGTATAAGAGGGAGACTTAATCAGAAGGGTTTGTTGTAAATTTGTAATATATTGCATAAATTTCTACCCATGGTGGTGATGTTCTACCCCACACATATTTTACTTTGCCTTTTCATTTTTCCCTCCTTCACAAGCTATATATATGTATGTATATGTATATATATATATATATATATATATATATATATATATCACCTCACTTCCATTTCTATGCCATTCATCAACATTCTTTCTTTGCGCTTCTTGTTCTAAATCTCATAGCTCTCATTAAAATTGGAGATGCCTCAAGTGAAAGTAGTTCCTATAAAGGTTTAGTAATTTGCCTCTGTCTTCTCAAATCAATCTTATAGTTCTATAATTTTGTACCACAATTGCAGTGTGGGAGATCTTTAGGACAAAGACGGTGTTAAATACCGTTGAACTAAACTCATGTTGGTTTCGTTCTCACCGTCAAATTAATTTTATATGTAGTGATTGTTTAATTGACAAAATATATTATTTATATATAGTGATGATTTTTTTTAGTGTAGTTGATTAAGTGAGTGGTTAATGATCGAGAATAGCCTTTCCTTTTATCTCTTTGGCATGATCGATTTTTTGATTTTTGTTTCACAAATATGTGGGGAGGGGAGAATTTATAAATAATTCTTAAAAGCTTCATATGTGAGAAGCAATAAATGGAGTTTAGTATGGAAAAAAAATGTATTAGAAATTTTCGGATATATGAGGTTTAAAGATGACAGCTGAAACCTAACTTTTTGGTTGAGTTATATATAATGTGTGTTGAACATTTTGTTAAAGAAAGAAAGGATGGATTTAAATCTTCAACTACTTTCTAATGAGCACTTTTTAATTATTTTGATCCTATATTTAGAGTGATGATATCAAAGAGAAGTTTTGCAACAAACCCAAGGTAAAATATCTATCTCTAGAATCAGAAATTATAAATTTCTGACTTATATTGTTTACATTAATTCATGGTAAGAAATTATTTGTGTATCACCCGATACCAAATAGTGTGAACGGAGGTTCAACTTTTCTTGGTCTAGTTTGAACACTATCTATCTCGTTTGATAACCATTTAATTGTTTGTTTTTTGTTTTCAAAATTAAATCTATTTCCTCATTTTTTTTTTAATTAGAAGAGTTGATTTTTTTAGTTAAAATTTAAAAGAAAAACAAGTTTTGTTTTGGTAAAATGTATATAACAAAAAACTTATAAAAAATGTAGAGAGGTGAAATAGATGTTTATAGATAAAAACTAAAAGCAGAACGCAAGATTGGTTATCAAATGGGACATTTCATGAACATTTGAATATTTATGTGTCTCCAAGATTCGGAGTTAACTATTTATAACTTTGGTGAGATTTCATATATGAATAAAGGTTATGATCAAAGAAAACACAAGGCCACATGATTTCAAATTGCACACCGAACAAAGGGCCATCAAACGTGCAATGTTCAACTATTCGGTAACTATATTATTTGATGTTATCTTCGAGCCTGTTTGGAATAACTATTATATGGAAGCCTTTATTAGACCCTTACCTTATTTGAAGTTGAATTGACGCAAATCTATTATGGCAAAAATTTAATGGATCTACAGTATAGAACTAAGGGAGCGTGTTTGGGTTTTAACACGGTTATTATAGTTTGTGTTTTAGGTGCAAACTAATTTAATCTAGATTATAAGTTTGTGATGCCGATTTTTTTAATCTAAATTAAAAATAATAAACAAAATATGAAGATAGAATGAATAGAAAAATAAGGAAGACGGTTAAAAAAAGGCATTTGAAATAGCATATTTAATGGTAAGTTATACAATAATTAGAATTAAACAGATACCTATTATGATTAGAACCATTAACTGTGAACTAGTAATTAAAGAAATGTTAAAAACCATACTTCTAATACATGTATTTTAATGAAAGTAACAATTTGAGTTTTAGTTTTTAATGGTTTTTAATTTTGTAAAAATATCTTTTTTTGTCTTAGTCTCGTGATATAATCACTGTGGTGAACAATTTTATCGTTAAGATTTAATATGGTTTTTCTAACTTTTGTAAATTGATAAAATTATTAAGATAAACTCTAGGGTATTTTCAAATTAAATTAAATATAACAAAGATTTTAAATTATTTACAAAATATAGAAAAATCTATTAAATTTTTTATCGCTCATCAACTTTTATCTAATGTATTTATAAACTAGAAGAATATAAGTCGATAAGTTAGAATGATTAAGACTTAGCTTTGATAAAGATTCTTCAAAGCAAGACTAATTAAACTATTACGATGGTTAAGAGTGCAAATTTTAAAATATTTTGGACTAAATTATTACAAACTAGGTTCAAGTGACCACATTTTTTGGTTAATAAAATAAATATCTTTTTATTTAGGAACCAATGTTTTTGACCATACTTAGATAATTACAAACAAATTCCTATATATTTTTAAAATTAAAAAAAGAAAAAAATGCATAGCATAAAAATGAGTGAAATGCAAAAAATGTTATGTTCAACTATCACTCTGGACCTAAATTTTTCAAATTAAAAGCTATCATTTATGTTATAAGTTGTTATCACTCAAGCTACTGAAGATGATAATGTTTTATCTGCCACCATTCCAAAAGTTTCATTCTCAATTTTCTCAAAATTAAGCTGTCATTGATAGCAACTGGTAACTGCTATAACTAGATCATTGATAGATGGTAACAATTTTCAATTTAAGAAATGTTCTATCAATTGATATCATTGATATTGATTATCAATGATAACCCCTAAAAGATAGACTTGACATTTTAAAATTTTTTACCAATTGACTAATCAACATTTGCTATTTTTACAAATATCTTATCATTGTACTATACTTTGAGTTTATTTCCTAAATTGTGTTATTTGCTATAATTATCCTATTTTTAATATAAAAAGCAAAGTTCTTATTAAGACAACTATTAGCAGCTTATGGATAAGAAAAAATGATAAAATCGCAATGAATAACAATCTTAAAAGAATTGTAGATATAGAAAATATACTAATGATAGATTCCTATTAGCAATTGATTCTATCACTAGTAGACCAATAAAATCTATGAAAGTTGAATCTAAGTTTTGGCATGTCTATAAATTCTGTTATATATTTGCAATTGTCCTTAAGAAAATGGATGTTCTTTGAGTTGCAACCTATCTTTATGCAATCAATATATTTGTAGGAGAATATTTTATCATAAACATTCTTTTAGTTGGATTCTTTTTATTTATTGTCAAAAATAAAATATTTGACAAAATATTTATACATCATAAATAAATCAAATATAATAAATTTTTTATCTTATTTAATGAAAGGTAAATAGTTTGTCAATCTAAAATGTGAATCGATGAAAAGGAAAAACGCGATTAGTCAAATATCTACCTTAATGTGTAATTGCATTTTTTTTGTCACATAAATGGCAAAATGCAATGGGTATATTTTTTTATTAAAGTTTAATTATTTGTTCAAATACTAGTTTAAGTATTTTTTTTTTGTTCCCTTTTTAATTCACAAGTGTGGAGTGATGTGAGAAACTCATGGGTAGCATAGCATATACCCAAAAAAGAAAAAGAGAAAAGAAAAAAAAAAGAAAAAAAGAAAAAAGCTAGCTAGTATAACTGTTGAGCTAAAATTAAAAAAAAAAAAAAAAAGAAGAAGGAAAATATAATTGTGTTGTTAATTAAATTAATTGGTATATTGGGAATATTTCAGGTAGCAACAAAATTATTTGTGATAGAACAGCAGAAGAAACAAAAAGAACAATTGCACAAGGTTTCTTTCTTTTTCTTTTTTTTTTTTTTTATTTTTATTATTATTATTTTGAGAGCTTTTTAGAAGAAGAAAAATAAATAAATAAATAAATAAATAAATAAATGATAATAATAATAGTAATAATTTGAAGGGCATTTAATTAAAGAGATTTTGGGTGAAAATGAAGCAGATGATAGAAGAGGAAGAGATTCGTTTGCTAAGAAAAGAAATGATTCCCAAAGCTCAGTTAATGCCTTTTTTTGACAAACCCTTTTCTCCTCAAAGGTAACCCAAACCCTCCATCCTCTTATTCTTTCTTTTTCTCCATTTTCTACACCTTCATTTTTTCTTATATATATATATATATATATACTTCTCTTTTACCTTAGTTTGAAATATATACCATTATATAGAAGTAATATTATTTTAATGTTGTTGTTGAAAATGGTAAAATCCTACTTCGAATTTTGCATGAAGGTAGACATTTGATGCATAAAAGGATTTTTCAATTTCAAACTAACAAACATGTGAATAATTTAGGTGAATTGAAATTGTTAAAATTTCGAACTATTTTTGCAAATAATTTTGGATGATTTTCCAAATTCTATGTTTCAATTTTCTTCCTTATTTGAATTGATTTTTCAAATTACATGTACAAAATAAGCCAAATTAGAAAACATTATTTAAAATATTTTTTATATTTAAAATTTATGACAAACTTAGAACATAAAATAATGTGCCATATCCACGAGTTTCGTGGTACAACTTATACTAGTCAACAACATGTGCATCAAGGTCAATTTTGTGTAAATCATGTACGAAGAAAAGTTGAAAAATAAAAATGAAAATGAAAGTATATATAGAATCAACGTGATGAAATAAAAATAATATCAAAATAAACTAAAATTAAATGAATTATTTAATTTTTTTTAAATTATTGATAGATTTGAATTGTTTTTTATTTTGAATTCAAGTTATATCAACAAAATTTTAATTCAACTGACGTCAATGTACGTTGAGATCAAAATACTAGGTCTAGAAATCAAATCTCCACATTTGATCAATTTGTACTAGAAAAAAAAGTAGAAAAAGAATTTTATTTTCATCTATATGAATAGAAGTAAATATACAAAATTTGAAGATAAGGTGCATCTCCATTTAATTTAGAAAGTTGAATGAAAATATACCTAGTTTTTAATATTCTATTTCAATTTTTTTTTTTACAGATCAAAAAGACCATTGACAATTCCTAGAGAGCCAAGTTTCCGTCTAATGAGAACCAAATCTTGGAATTGCTTTCCCAACACTGAATTTGAGGCTTAATTAATTGGATCAATCCAAAGGAGATTCATGAGAATTTCTGTACCTCTCTTATTTCTTTACTTTTTAATATCATGTTTATGAATCAAATAACAATTCATATTTTATAATTAATATGACCAATCTTATCTTTATAATTATTATACTAAAAAATTTAAATTCACAAGACCATGCCTCAATTTATTTATTTGTACACGTGTCTTGTTTAAGAAATTATAAATTTTAATTTGAAAAGTTATTCTAATGTGATAAGTGCTAATTATTATAATTATTTTGAGTTCATTTGTTAGCAATATTTCACCTATAACGTGTCAATTATGATAAAAAGATAGATATATCGTATGGTTGAAATAATATCTATTTGGTTATTTGTAATTAAAAGTGGAATAATAAGCTCCAACCAAATTATGAAGTCCCTAGGACCCAAAGTATAAGTTTTATTGTTTTTTTTTTTTTTTTTTGGTTCATAAGGTATAAAATCGATGTTTTCAACGAAAAGACCCACAAACTTTTTAGACCAAACAAAAAGTGAAGTTCACAACTTCCTAATAATTTCTATTTTATTGGGCCAAATATCCGAACTTTTACTTACTACTATGTTGTCATTTCTCAAATAAAGTCTTTTTTATGTAGAATAGCAAAAAAAATCATAATTAACCATAAAATTATATAAATTTCAATACCAAATGACTATGATTTGGGAAAAATTAAGGTCTTTGTTGAAGTTTGTAAGAATATGTGCATTTGGTTGTGATGTTAAGAACGAAAAGATAGGCCACCACACTTAGAATGAGTTTATAAAAGCTAACTTATAAACTCAATTAATTTTAAAAGAAAAATGAATTGAGTATTTAATGTGAGAAGATGATTAGGAAAAAGAACAAAGTGCAATGGGCGTAGAAGTTAAGAATATAATAATAGGGTCTAGGGATTATGTTTCCAACTCTTGAAATTCTCCAAATATGAGAATACTTTTCGTTGCCATATTTTTTTTTCTTTTTTCTAAAATTAGATCTATTTCACAAATATGGTATTTTTGAAAAATATTTATAAAAATAGTGTAGTTTGGAAAGAAATGATATAAATGGGGTAAATGGGCAAAGAAAGAAGTCGTGTATTGGATACCAGACTTCCATTCATTTATGTCAGCCTATTTTGACCAGTTTGATCCACGTTGAATGTGACTTAGATTAATGAAGTTGTGTACTCATTACACAGACTTTTTTAAATTTAAAAAAGAAACATATTTTAAAAAAAACTGAATTAACGAAGCTTTGAAATTCCAACAAACCCGACTAAATTAGAAATGAGAATTTTTTTTAATCAAAATTACGAGATTTGAAATTATAATTGATTTTAAATTCATTGATTTTGTTTTACATCCAAACCTGGAAATTTATTTAAAATCACAATTGATTTGAAATCCTTTCAAATCCTACGGTTTCACACAAAGTTTTTTATTTTTTACAAATTACAACACTTTCTCTGTTGATTTTAATTAATTAATTAACTTTTTTATAATTTTATTATGAGTTTCTCACATACTAACCTTTCATTGAAGGGACCATTAACCAAAATAATGTTATTTTGCAAACTTATTACCAAAATAAGGTTGTTTGCAAACTTATTACCAAATTGTTGCTCTTTTTTTTTTTTTAATTTTTTTTAATAGGGCGAGTCTTCACTTGTTGTTTTAGTAAGAAGTTCAAGTAGGGCGAGTCTTCAAGACTCGCCCTTCTATATTTTTAAAAAAAAATTCAAGTAGGGCGAGTCTTAAGACTCGCCCTATATCAAAAAAAAAAAAAGAAAAAATTGCACAAGACTCGGCTAAAAAAAGGCTAAAAAAATGTAGAAAATTTGGTATGTATGTTGGAATTAATATTTGGAAGATTGTAATGAATAAATAGAACTTTTTATTGCTATTCAACAAGTGGGTTGTGTCTATTATTTAGCCCATTCAATTAAGTCAAAATTATAAATCGTTATTAATTGAATCTTACATATGTATATATTCAATAGAAAAATATATATTTGTCGTTCAACATGTGAATGAAAATCTTGAAGAATTAGGATTTAATCAAAACCTTGAAAATTTATAATTCTTTTTTGGCTCGTTTTGGATTTCGTATTATAAACTTAGATGATCTGGTATACTCTCCATGCACTCTTCACCATACAAAAAATTAAAATATATTTTTCTATTAATTGGAGGCCGTAAATTTGTAGTAAGTACTTTTGATTGTAAAATAATTAAATATGAATCAAAATGTTTAATACAATAATTTAACAATTTTCATTCAAAGGAAAAAAAATCAATGTGTTCCACAACCTGGACGTCGACGATTTCTAGCTGGTTGTCGTCGTCGACTTTGAACTCTCTGTTGTTGTATTTCCTCCTGATTCTCTTGTTGTTGTTGCTCATCTGATTGCCCGGGTACTGCTGCATTCTCTTGTTGCTGTAGCTCATTTAATTGCTCGGGTACCGCTGCAGGCACTTCGTAGTACAAATATTCATTATGTTCTCCACGACCACGCCCGTGACCATGCATGTATGAAGACGATGGATCGCACCCTAAATCATAGTATTGTTGCCCAAAGTCCGTTGATGATTGACCTGCCTCTGAATTGTAATATCCTCTTCCAAAGTCTGACGATTGACCGACTCCTGAATCATAATATGTCGTTCCAAATGTTGGCATCATCATTACTGGACTAATGTAATTATGCTCGCTTTGTGCCTGTGTCATTGGAGGCACTTCTTCCCCGTGTTGGTCAACTTCTTCCAATTGATCGGGCTCTTGCACTAGAGGACGTCTCCTCTGAACAGGAGCAGGTACAATAGGGACATCGTACATATAGTGGATGTTCTCCATATACTGCTCGTTATCGTTGCATATATTTAGAACCTGTTGTGGATCATCTGCAACATTCCGAAGTCTAATATTGTTTGATCTCTGTAAAATATTAAAATGAATTAGAAATCATTGAAAATAAATTAACACTAAAAACAACTATACAATTTTTAAATGTATACCAGATGACTCATAGCAGCTCCCGGTTGGGTGATATAGAGCTTGCTAATGTTTTTGTACCAATGGATGTTTTCTTGAGTTACATCCATATCAAACTGCTCAATTGGAGGTCCCGTAGCAGTAAACCTTCTGCGATTATGCCATCACATCACTAAATGAGCAACTCTATCTGACCAATCAGCAGTCCTCAGGTCAATGTTGTGCAACAGTGGTTCAGTATTACAGTCACGTGGAACAACTTGTTGAATACCGAACTGTCTAAGTACTCTATCAGGATGATGCCACTCACCAATGTAGAAACATATGAGAGGACTAATCGTCCGCCATATGTTGTGACCGTTTGTACAAAAATGTGGCAAACTATCTATGACAGTTTTGTATGGCTCCCAGACAATCTGAAACAAATTGTATGAAACAAATAACGTACCTATACTGAGAACTTAAAAAAATATGGAACTTGAAATTGAAGTTCAGCATGACGTACCTGACTAGGTTGAAGAAGATCAAACATGTACCTATACTGAGAGACTACATGTGTAGCCGATCTTGTCACACAAAATTGATCTCTCCATCTGTATTGTTGAAGTAATACCCGAAAGGAGGTTGAGAGGAGAAGAAGAAGGGAGAAATTTTTCGTGAAGGAGAAGAAGAAGGGAGGATATGTGAAGAAGAAGAAGAAGAATGGTAGATTTAAATGGTTAGCAAAATCCTCTACACCATAGGATTTTCTGCCACCATCCAATCTCAACCCTTCATTTTTCTCCTTCTTTTCCTCCTTTTTCAGGTGACCATCCTTCTTCTCAGTGTTCTCTGGCGTGGCGTGGCGTGGCGTGACATGCTTTTCCTGCCACTTTGGTCACGGGTTGCATGCACTCTTTTCTTTTTTTTTTTAAAAAAAAATGAATGAGGGCGAGTTTTCAAGACTCGCCCTCTTTTCTACTTTTTTCTTTTTGAAGACTCGCCCTCTGTCTCACCCTCTGTCTTTTATAAAAAAAAAATATAGAAGGGCGAGTCTTGAAGACTCGCCCTATTAAAAAAAAAAAAAAACAACAACATTTTCGTAATAAGTTTTGAAAGAACATTATTTTGGTAAATTGTTTGAAAAAAAGCATTATTCTCATAATTTATCCTCATTGAAGTATCTTTTTTCTTTATATACACGCACAAATAGGTGTGTCCATGATGAAATTTCATCATCTCCTTCCATAAAATGCATTGAACTATATGAATTTGGAACTTCTCCTATTAACACCTATAATTTTGTGTCCAATAAGTTCTCTTATACACACGCACGCTCGCCTTTTACAATTGTATTCTATAAGTTTTTTGAAGTTTAAAAGGTATATCTAATTGATTATTGAACTTTTAATTTTGTGTTTTGTGTCCAATAAGTTCTTAACACCTTCAATATTCTTTTTTTTTTTTGGAATGGATAAGTTTATTACACTTATAAATTTATTAAACTTTGAAGCATTACTTAAGTTTGTAGTATAGTCATAGCTTTTGTGCAAATAAAAGTGCATTTTCATATAATTCTATATTTAAAATTGAAATTTATACGAATTAAATTTTTGATTTACAAACTAAGGATTTTCTTCATCTCCTTCTACGACATCATCGTCTTGTCGTCGTCTTCTATGTCGAATGCATCTACGACTTGTGTCGGCAACATTGAGTCGTCGAGTCTGTTGAATAATTTGTTCTATATTTTCCATGGTTTGGTCACACATTGAGCTCAAATCTTGTAAATTGTTTTCCATGGAGTAAGCATGTACGTCTTGAACAAAATTATTCTGAACGATTGCAAATAATTTAACTAAAAAGTGTGCATGCTTGTATTAAATTTATAAAACAAATGATACTAAAATTCTTACCATGCAATAATAATAAGCGTCTAATAGTCAACGAATATTAGGGAAAATAGTTATGTCGTCTTGTATGTTGCTATTGCTTCTACACGAAAATTATTTCGCAAATGCCACATTTCTATATGGTCTGCATGAATCCTATGCCAATCTTGATTGTGCTTGCCTCTTAAATCAATTTGGTGTAGGGTCAGGCCTGTGAAGCTAAAATCTGATAGCATTTGCAGCATACCAAACTTTTGCATGCAACACATGGTTTGGCCGATGCTTCTCAACGATATGAAAGTAAATCATAGGACCTACGTAAGTCTCCACCACTTGACCATTATGACATCGATCATGAAGCAATGTCATAATGTCGGTCGTGTATGATGTCCAATTAATCTGTTAAAAAAACAAACATAAGTAAGCAACAAAAAATATACCTAGACAACATTCGTATAATATTTTACTACCTGAGAGTGTATCAGTCGATCAAATATCATTTGGTACGTCAACAACATATTTCTACCTGTTTTTGATAAAGGTAGAGTATCGCTCCGTCTAATATGTGAAAGAAATTAATAATAAGTTATAGATAGTGCAAATTTTATTTAAAAAATAATATATACATAAAATAATACCTAAAACTCAAAGGCTGACCAATGGAATCTATAGTGCTATTTATGGTGCAACAATATGGAATCTGTCATATGCCCACACTTGCAGCAACATTAATGGGCCAGCAATCTCTAAAAACTGTGCATTACTAGCTCAACACAATTTCCTATACAACCATGTGAGGCATGCAACTCCCCAAGCATACGTACGGTCGAAATTGCTTAAAAGCGAAATAAACATACAATGGACCAGGGTGTTTGATTTGTTAGTAAACAGATTGCCTCCAATTAGCAGCTTAATGTATGCACGAGCGTATCTTTGAATACTCATAACATCAGCATCTGGTGGTAATTCTGTGAATTGTTCTGCCAACCATGGAAGACTCAACCGTTGACCTTTCATGTCAGACGGTAAAACTTTTAAGAAATCTTCCCAAACTTTCTTCTAGTTATAAGCCAACAATCCTAGTAAACTCACCATCCACTGGTAAACCCCAATTGGATTGCAACATCTTGTAATATGATCGTCCATTCCCCACAAGGCATATGAAAGATGTGGGTCTCAAGTCTCTAACACTGACCAAAATAGTGATCAAGTGACAATCCAACTGCATGAATCCTATCTGGAAAACCCCAAGAAATCCACCAGCCTCTAAGTATGGCATAATCCACTGATCGGAAAGGATTAAGCATTGGACAACTGCCTCTCTCCTCTAACAACTCAAGACAATTGTGGAGGAGGTATCCCACACATACTGTGAGTGATGGGACAGTTGTAGGTATAGCTGGATAGGATCAATCTGACCGTGTCCATTGTGCAAATAACCTAAAAATTATTTCACTAATAACATAGATGTATTTCAGTAATAACATGAAAAAGAAAGTTCAACTACATAAAAGTAATGAATAAAAATTATTACATGTCAATTTATGAAACAAAATTTCAAAAGCATAAAATTATTTAATTACACAATACAATAGTACGAATTTAGCTTTCAAATTTACATATCAATCCACTAAAACTAAAGTATACATCAAACCCTAAGATATCCATCAAACAATAAAATCAAATAATTACATAAAAGTAGTACATTAATAATTCCAATTCTCTAAAATATACACATCAGTGTCTTGAAGAAGAAGAAGCACGTTGAGAACAAGTACGTCTATTATGTCCTACTTTACAGAGCGTGCATCTAAGTGATTGACCAAAATCTTTTCGATCCATTTTATTATGGATCCTAGTAGTTCTTGGTCGACCGAGTCCTTTAAGTAAGTCCACATTTGGGCAAACTTCAGTGAATGATAACTTTGGCCAATAGTCTAGGTGTTTGATCGGATGGAATCGACCGTCATAACAATGCTTGAAGTTCGACAACAAATAGCATTTATCAATATAAGGTATGTATGTCAAATGCATGTAATTACCAACTACAATTATATGTGAACATGGAATCTTAAATTACTGTCACTTGTTGCAAGAACAAGTCTCTTCCATTAAACTTACAACCTGTGTGTTTTGGCCTTTGTACGGAGAAATCATACTTATACTCGTGTGGACCTCAAACGTCTAGGTTTCTCTATCAATGGATGTCACTAAATATTATTCTTATGTATTAATTCGTCTAGGTTTCTCTATCAAACCTCATACATCTTGTTCAAAAGTAGTAAAATAGGAAGATAAAATATTAGACCTAGAAATGTTGCTAGAAGAGGTGTCTTCACAAAGAGGTAAAGTCCCCTACTATGTTGGGTAGTGTCAATCATCTTCCCCTAACTCAAGTCATGAAAAGAGACAAAATTAGATAAGTACACTGATTTGCAATTCAATTTATGAGTAATCTTGCTTATAGAAAGCAAATCATAAGAAATTCTGAGCACATGTAAAATATTATATAAGGAAAGTCCTGCACAAGAAGAAATCTTTCCCTTCCCAGCAATAGGGACCAAAGAGCCCTCTGCAATTCTAATTATTTCATTGCCAACACATAAAATATAAGACACAAAATGTTTAGAGGAACTAGTTAAATGCTATGTAGTGCCAGAATCCATAATCTAGGGGTTCTTCTCATTAACAAAAATAAGATCAAAGGGATAAGGTATACCTAATTGGGATCAGTCTGCTTTCCATGTGGATCAGGTGGTTGAGAATGTCCAGTAGACTCACTCACATATGCCTGATCTATGCTTTGTTTGTTGTTGGGAGGGTGTTTCTTATCTCCTATGGGACGACCATGTAACTTCCAACACTGTTCTTCGGTATGCCATTATTTTTTACAATGCTCACAGATAGGAATTGGATTTCCATTATGCTCGTCAATGCTATTGATAGAGGAACTCACATTAAAAGTAGTAGAGTTAACAGTAGGAGTTGTCAAAATACTCGTAGCATTTGTGCGATCCTCGTCGAGGCGAATATCAAAACAGACTTCCATCAGGGAGGAATTCGTTTGGCCTAATATACATCCCATGAACTACATCAAACTTAGGATTAATACCAGGAAGAAAGTCATAAATCCCGTCAATCTCTTCAATTCTAGAGTATTGCAAACCATCACTGGGACTGCTCCATATTAGTTCTTTGTATAAATTCATTTCATGTCAAATAAGAGAAAGCTTATTAAAAATGGATGTGACATCCATGATTCCCTGCTTGCATTCATGAACCTACTTCCTTAGCATGTATAGGAGAGAGTCATTTTGAATTTTGGAGTAGGGTGTTTGGGTCGTGTCCCAAATATCTTTGGTTGTTGTAGCATATAGTAATGGCTTGCTAATCTGAGGTTCTATACTGTTGATCAATATCAATTGACAAAGAGAGTCCTCTATCTTCCAGTATCGTTCTTGTGGGTCGCCCAGTAGAGGATGAGGTATTTTCCTTGTCAGAAAATCAAATTTATGTCATCCTTCAAGGACCATTTTCACTGACTAAAACTATGAGAAACAATTATTGTCATTCAACTTTCTCCCTAAAAGATGATATCCTATAAACTGTGACACTGTATTAGTCACATAAGAAGAGGATAAAGTGGGGTATGAAGTTACTGAATTCTTAACAAATATTGGTAAAGGAGTGTTAGATGTCGTCCCTAAGGTAGCCTCAATTACTGCAATCTGTTGTTGAATCCCTTTCAGTTACTATTGAGCTATTCCCGAGGAAGCTTGCACGTTAGGGTTGGAATGTGCTGAAGATTTACCAACCTCAAATGTTGAATGAATTTGAAGATTCTTAATATCAGGATGATAACTAAGGTCATTTGGTGGTAGGGCATACAGATTAGACGATAGAAGTGGTGGTGGCAGTACATGAATTAGGGCATGGGGAGCAATAGAGGTCGCGGATGAAGAAGAGGGTTGCATAGATGGGATGGTAGGCACTATCTAATAAGGATGGATCGGCGCATGTAGGTTTGACAGTGATGCATGGCCATGCGAATGACGATAGAATCAATAGGATTGCATTGGTTAGCATCATCTGAAGGCAGCTGAACCATTCATCCACGGCAACACTGATCCGAGTATCGATAGTGCGCGACAACGATGACATTAAAACTGACAGCTATCTCCTCTATTTGATTTTCATTACTAATTATGTTGTCTAGGATTTGTTTAATGTCTCACTCTGTTACCATATTGAAAGTAGAGACAAAGAACACTCAAATTTACGTGAAAACCCAAGTATTGAAAGAAAAACTACGATATTTTGTTCTACTATTTTTTGATAATCATAAAGGTACAAAAGTGGAAAAATTTATAGGCAACACAAGCCTAATTAAAAGAATAAAAAAATAAGGCAAAGTAAAATCTTAACTACCATGGGCTTTCATCAAGGTCTAAACCCACTATTTCTAACACTTATGTATTTCATTCAATTTATTTTTCCAACATTTCCTTAATTTCTCCACTAATGCTGGAAACATTATTTTATTAATGATAACTAACAAAGTGCATAGTAAATATATCATCCATTCGAGGTTTAATTGTTCCATCATCTTAACATGATCTCATACAGATTTAGAAGCTTTTCTATTCAGACATAAGCTACAAGATGTTTATTCACTTATCTCCATCAATTATCAATGTTTGGGATGCAAACTCACTGGCACTCTCAAAACAGAATAGTAAGTATATCTTTGACCATCAACAAAATGTGCCAACAAGAATTAATAAACCATGAATATCTTCCAAAAGCATGAAAAAATTTCAAATTTCATTAGTGAGAGTTTGATAATTAACCTCTTGATAACAAGAGACCTTGACAATTTATTACATGAAAGAATCTTCTAGTTCTTCAATAGATCTCAATTTATATTTTCAATCATTAATTTCATTATTGACCCAAAATAACTCTCATGTTAATTAAAATTATATTTGGACCAATGAGCTTTAGGTTCATTGTTAAATATACATATCAATTACACGAATGTGTGTGTAATATAATTTAAAAGTAAAAGTAGACAAATTTTTTATATGCACTACCTACTGAAGATTATATATAATCTATGCATATCATATATTATTCTTATTATCTCTCTAGATGATATCAAATACAACCTATATCTTCCCAATTTTCTAAACTTCTCTTTGTTAAATTTACAAAGATAGTAAAGTATATCAATTGTAAATTTTGTTCCTTTGGGTAAAATAATAATTTTTTTCCAAAATCTTTAATCGAGACTTTACTTTTAAGTATAATATATGTAGATGTACTATATGCAACACATAAATATTAATTATTCTTATTCTCTTCAAGAGATTCAAAAGAAATCCAAATATTTCATTCATATACAAATGCATAAAAAAATATAATCATCTATTAAGAAGATTGTAAGTAATTTGTGACATCCAAATAATATCATATTCCAAAGGTTAAAATGAAATTTATGATCTCTTCGGGAGATACAAATTATAAGTTCACAAAGTTTGATTTCATACATCGTTCTCCTTTTCATCACTAAGGATTTTAATTTTTCAAATTGACTCTTAGTGTATGAAAAGTACAAGATTATTGTATCTTTTGCATTGCACATTTGAAAAATAAAATTCTCATATAAATATGTATGGTTCTTGTAATCTAATAAATACACATCTTCTTTATCATAATTTTGATCTTACTAAATATTGTAACATTCACTTTGAGGAATGTTATTAAATTATTTGATCGAAATCTATCATTTTTTTTTTACAGAAACATATGCTCAATATCTAATACAATGGTTCAAATTTTGTCTCTCAAATTGTTGTTGCAAGAGCAAATATGTTTTGATATGTGCAACTACAAATGCAAGACAAAAACAATGAACACTAATTGATTATACAACTTTAGGTGTATTATATAAATCAAAATTGAGTTTAAGAAGTAATTAACTATTATATATAACTTTCATAAACTTTAACATGGGGGAATTTAATCAAATATATATAATCAGTATATATAAAAAAAAATTTAATCAAATATATATAATCAGTATATATAAAAAAAATTTAAGACTCACAAAGCTCCATGAGAACAACTTAAATATTAAAAAATCAAATAAATTTCAATATATAAGCATAACAAACAAATAAAATTAAAGATAGTATTGAATATTTATTCTCATGTTTAAAAAATGAAAGAAATATTACCACAAATTTTGCTAAGAAAATACAATTCAAGTAAGAAAACAAATATCCTAACTTTACTTTCAATATATATAATAAGCATAAAACATCTCAATCAAATATTTTAAATATGAGAATTATATATTTAAAAATATGGCATGATTTACTACCTTAATCTTATAAATAACATTATTTAAAACACACATCTAAAATGATATAGCATATTTGACATCTATAAGATTTAACTAAACTTAAAGTCAAGAAATACTTAATTTTCAATATATTTTCTATTTTGGATCACTCAAAGTAAGGCTATTTTCAGTTTCATAAATTTTATTCCTCAACAATAAATAAATATATATATATATATATATATATATATATATTATCCATAATTCATGAAATGCTATTATTTATAATTCATGAAATGCTTATCATCAATCCAAAATGATTGTGATGAAGACCCACACAAATATGTCAATAAGCTTGATTAATAAAAAGTAAATTTTAAGAGAATGAGGTTTGGAATCCAAACAAGAATATACCAAAAAAAAATTCAATATGATTGAGAAACTTGGAGACAAATAAAGGTCTAATTCACTTAAATACAAAGTAACAATTCTAAAAAGATTTTCGCCTTTCAATCCACAACTCAAGATTTTAGTTGCAATGCTCACATAAAATGTTAAATGAGTTTTACAATTTGATTAAGTCAAATGTAAAGTATAATATTAAATATATTTTAACAATCAATTTGCAAATACATAACTTACATATATGATTAAAATATATATAGTACCCACATTCTTTGAACTTTATGTTTAAATTCAAGAAAGATGAATGATGGTGGGGAGAAGATAAATGGTGAATACACCAAATACATACATAGGACAGAATCACCAAAATTAAAATACTCAACGTATTTGAACGAAATTCTAAATACCTCAAAACTGTAGAGAAGATTCTGGTGGGTCTTTAACATGAATCAAAATCAATTTTTAAAGTGGTTAGACTCATGTTGATAACATATTATAAAATAAAGAACAAAGAAACAAAACAAAAAAAAGAAAAGAGGAAGTAAAAAAGACAATTGAACTCAACTGTTGTTTGTTCACAAATGATCTTTACAACCTCTGTTTATAGGTTATAAGAATAATAGTTAGAAAATAAAAAATAAAGAAGGGACAAGAAAATTATGGAGATTGATAGGAAGGTTAATGGATGAATTTGTAATCTAGAAAGGTTATGAACATTTAATAATATTCAATTTTAATTTAAAATTTTCATAATAAAAAGGTCTCGCTTTCATTGAATTTAGGGAAACTTTCATAAATATAACAAATTATTAAAATATTTAGTTATTATAACAAAGTCTATACAGTTAGCCATTTTTTAAATATTTCAGGTTTGTCCTTTCATTTTTCTTCTCATCGTCTTTCTTCTTTTATTGTTCTTTTTTTTTTTTCTGCGAATCGTCTTTCTTATTTTCTTCTTCTTTTTTACGTCCCAAATCTGACTTCTTTCTATCGTCTTCTTTTTTTCTCTTTTTTTCGCTGTGTGCATAGTCTTTCTTCTTTTTCTTCTCTTTTTTAATGTCGTTTGGATTTGGATAATCAAATCTGATTTCTTTCTTCGTCTTTCTTTTTTATTTTTCGCTGCGTGCATCTTCTTTCTTCTTTTCCTCCTCGTTTAGATTTGGGGATTTCACTGTGTGAATCTTAAAAAAAAATCATTCTAAAAGAATTATAAAAAAAACGTTTAGCCAAATCTAAACAATTGGGTACCAAAGAATCTTGAAAAAAATAAACTAAACAAATTTAAACGATCGTGTACCAAAAGAACATTGAAAAAAATCTTTTAGCAAAATCTAAACGATCGTATACCAAATTTTGAAAAAAAAAATCATTTAGATTTGGACGATTGTGTAACCAAATCTAAACGACCGTGTAACCCAATTAAACAATCGTCTAACTAAATTAAACGATATAATTGAAAAAATAGTCAAATCTAAATTAAACGATATAATTGAAAAAATAGTCAAATCTAAACGATCGTGTACCAAATATATTACACACGTTGTACCAAATATATTATTGACAGAGCATTTTTAGTATTTTTCATTATAGGCTCGTGGACTTTTTTCGTTTTTAGAATTGTTATATACAGTGTAAATATTTTCTCACTTTGTTATATTTTTGAAAAGATCCCTTACATTTAAATAAAAAGAATAATAACTACTGACGTGGCAAATGACGTGGAAAAACTTTTAATTTTTAATACTTTCTTTTATCTCTCCTCTCCATCTCTGTTTTCTCTCCTCTTCCCGTTCTCTCCTCATTCTATCTCTTATTCACTTAGGGCCCGTTTGGTAACGTTCTTGTTTCCTTTTTTCTATTTCTTCTTTCTTAGAACAAGAAACAAGAATGTGTTTGATAACTATTTTTGTTTCTTGTTTCTTGAAAAAAAAAAGATACCGAAACAAAATATGTGTTTGATAACTGTTTCTTGTTACCTGATTTTCTTCGAGATTTATTTTCTATTTTACTTATGTTATTTTATTCACATTAAAAAAAATATGTCCTTCATTAAACATAAAAAGTAAAATTATCAAAACATTATTCATTTAAAACAAAAAAGTATCGGTGAACAAATAAAAATAATAACATAAACATAAAATTGTATCTATTCTTTAAATGTTGTCCAAATTTGATTGACAATATCATTTATCGTCGGACTATTTTTCTTAGATGGTGTCAACTCGCTTCTTAATCCATCAATTTCAACTTCATGGATATTTGTGACATCTAAAATGTAATATTAATTTTAGAGCAAGTTATTATGTTCTCGATATTCAGAATTAAAATAAACAAAACAAAACATAAGTTAACATTTAACTCTATTATCTATGATACTTTAGAGAAAAATCCACAACGAAAACCCAAATCCGTACAAAATGGAAGACTAAAACTATGGATCCAGGGAAGAGGACAGGCAAAAACTTTGGATCTGGCGAAGAGGAAGAGTTTGGCTTGGAAAGGATGGCAAAGAGGAAGACGACGTGTCGAAAAAGATGATGAGAGAAAGAGGAAGACATGTTGGGAGTTGAGAAAAAGAAAAAGGAAACCCATAAAAAAATAATTGAGAAAAAGGAAGCGGAAACTAATAAAAATAATTGAAAAAAAGAAAAGGAGACTAATAAAAATAATTTAGAAAAACTGTAAAAATGATTAAGGAAAAAAAAATGAATAGAAATAATTGAGAAACGGAAAGAAGAAACTTTTGTTCCCAATAATTCCTTATAAAATGCTCCATTTCTACTCTTTTTTTGAACAACAAACAAGAAAGTTACGGACCACCGCAATTTCTTAAAAAAAAAAAAAGGCAAAACAGAAACAACATGCCCTTATTTGCTTCCTCAGAGAAGTAATTTCTTTCTCTCTCTGTCCTCTTACTCCCGTCACCTTCTCTTTTCATTCATCGGTATCTCTCTTTCGCTTTCGTTTACACATTGCTCGTCTCCAACAAAAACCCCTCCTTTCAAATTTAGCCCCACACCCAATCTTCAAATTTTCTTCGACTGGTTTTTTATTTTTCTCTGACATATATCCACCATCTTTGTTATTTCATATTAAAAACAATAAGTTGAATAAAATTCTGGATTTAAAACACACAAAACTTGTTGAGCTTTTATTGAACTTAAAATAGGCCAAAAGAATATAATATAATCTAAGCATACCAAATGGCAGTGATTTTGAAAAGGCCACACGTACTTGAGGAATTGGTACACGCAAGGTAATGATCTTTTCTCTCAGTCACTTCCACTTTCTGTATTTTCAAAAGAAGCAAAGTACCCCACTAAGCTCTCAAACTCTCAAACTCTCTCTAATGGCAGCCAATTCTCAAAAAATGAAAAATAACATGCAAAGGAGAAGGAAGAACATGATGGATTTTATGTGGTTTGGCCAATAGTAGCCTACATCTATTGGAAAGAGATGAATCTTGAAGAAAATCGCAGATGATTACAATTTCTCTCTAAATCACTATCTTCAAACAAATCTCTCCTAAATCTCTTTTTATATACGGAGGAAGATTTAGTTACAACACTCAAAAGAAAAATGTATAATATTTGATTTTAAATTGTTGATTTCAAAATCTACAAATCTCCACCTTGAAAGCCAATAAGCTTTTTCTGCTAGGCCAAAGCCGATAAGCACGAAGCATTTCTGAATTTTGAGCATATGACTGGTTTTGTCAACATATTTGCATATATTGTCTAAGGTATCAAGTTTTAGGACTTCTATATCTCAAACCAAGTGAAATTAGCTCAATCTCTTTAGAAGGTTAATTGAGATATATCTAAGCAAAGGTTAATTAAGATATGTTCAAGCTAGTCCGAACACTAAAAAATTTGAAAGAAATTTTGGGTAAGACATGAAAGAAATTGTTATACTCAAAATTAAAAGATATAAATTGATATTTGAAGAAAAGAATGGTCAGCCTAAAGGCCCTAAAGCGTAGGTTATATATTGGACGACAATGTTGTTTGATCGGAGAGGCCCACCTTTGGAAGAAATCTGTGATGTTTCCATAAATGCCTGAGAATCTTCTTCATATCATCTTTCTCTCTGAATTTCCATTTTTACTCAGTCAACCAATGTCTTTGTACCCTTCAACTTCAACCCCAACACGTTTTTGTACAATGGTGCTCACCCTTCTTCTCTCTGATTCCCTTGTTGACTTCCATATTCCTCTTCATTATCTTCATTTCACAAAACCCATCTACCCCTTTTCTTCTCATCTTCGATTTCCACGGATTACCCTCTATTTTCTTCTTCTTCGCCGTCAATGGCGCGCCGGAATCACCACCGGCTCTGTTTTTCATCCATGCTGTTTCTTGTTTTAATCTTCTTTTCTGTAGCAGAAGCAGAGCTTGACCTTGCCTCCGACATGGCGGCGTTGGTGGCGCTTCAGAAGGCCATGGGTGTTTTGAGCCGGACTCGCTATTGGAACCTCTCTGATAATAATCCATGTTCATGGCTTGGTGTTACTTGCGGCGGCGGGAGGGTTACTGAACTGCGGCTTCCTGGCGTTGGTCTTGTCGGGCAACTTCCGTTAGGGCTGGGAAATTTGACTCAACTTCAAATCCTATCTCTTCGTTCTAACATGCTTTCAGGTTCTATTCCCTCTGATTTTGCAAACCTCCGCTCCCTCCGGAATCTGTACTTGCAATGGAATTCATTTTCCGGCGAGATTCCTCCGGTTCTGTTCAGTATTCGTAGTCTTGTTCGTCTGAATTTGGCCCACAACAAGTTCGTTGGGCCGGTTCCATTAGGTTTCAATAATCTCACGAACTTACAGGTTCTCAATTTGGAAGAGAATCAACTCGAGGGATTTATTCCTGATTTGAACATTCCCTCACTCAACGCTCTCAATGTTTCTTTCAATGGTCTCAACGGCTCAATCCCTTCTCAATTTTCCAATCAACCAGCCAGTGCCTTCAACGGCAACTCCCTCTGCGGGAAGCCACTGAGCCCTTGCGACGGTGGCGAGAAGAAGAAATTATCTGCTGGAACAATCGCCGGTATTGTCATTGGAAGTTTGATTGCATTTTTTATCATTGTTCTGATTTTGTTCTATTTGTGTCGAAGGGCGATTAGGATTAATCGGCCGAATGATGCTCAGACGACGGCGACAACCTCGGGGAGACTGTCGTCGGAGGTGGAGACTGTGGTGGGAGGAAATAAAGGAGGCGGGAATGAGAGGAACTTGGTATTCTGTAGGAAAGGAGAAATGGTGTTTGACTTGGAAGAACTGTTGAAAGCTTCAGCAGAGGTGTTGGGGAAAGGGAGTTTTGGGTCTACTTATAAGGCAGCTTTGGATGTGGGGATAACTGTGGTGGTTAAGAGGTTAAGAGATGTCAAAGTTTCAGAAGAGGAATTCAAGGAGAAGATTGAAAGCTTGGGGATGATGAATCATCAAAACTTAGTTCCTATTAAGGGTTACTATTATGGCAGAGATGAGAAGCTTCTGCTTTCTGATCATATCTCCATGGGAAGCTTATCTGTACATTTACATGGTCAGTTTCTTTTCTTTTCTCTATCTCTGGGAAATTACAAACATTAGGCTTCCATTTGGGCATTTGCACATTAACTATTGTTTTACTTTTCAGCAACTTTGGTTAGAAAAAACTCTTTTTGGTGCTGACTACTTCGAAATGATTTAGTTACTAAACTTTTATAAGCAATGATTTACTGTTTATACTTTACAATTTGTAATGATTTAATCCTTACTGTTAACATTTTTTCTTATCAAAATTAAGTTTTCATTGTCCTTTATAAACATAACGTTGGTTCCAAATTAGTGTAGATTGTAAAAGTTTTGATTAAATCACACCAATACTTTTCACAAGATGTTTTTTTGTATGTCTGCTGATTATCTTTTGCTGGCTTTCTTTCTGATGCAACTTAGTGCTTTTGGTTGATAGCTTGTTTATAATGTATATGGACAGGCAACAAAGATCCTAGTAGGACTTCATTAAAATGGGAAGCAAGGGCTGGCATTGCGCTTGCTGCTGCTCAGGGGATTACGTATCTACATTCTCGACGACCTCCAACCTCTCATGGCAATATAAAGTCTTCAAACATTCTCCTCAACAGGTCCCATACAGCTTGTGTCTCTGACTTCGGTCTCATTCAGATTGCAAGTCCTGCATCCACTCCAAACCATGTTGCAACCTACCGTGCCCCTGAAGTCACTGATCCTCGAAAAGTGTCCCTTAAAGCAGATGTTTACAGTTTTGGCATAGTAATTCTAGAGCTTCTAACAGGGAAGGCTCCGAACTCGGCAATGTTCAACGACGATGGCGTAGACCTACCACGATGGGTGCACTCGAAAGTCGAGGAGAAGAAGACTGCTGAAGTGTTCGACGAGGAGCTGTTAGAATACAAGAATGGCTTGGATGAAATGGTTCAACTTCTGCATCTTGCCATGTTATGTACAGCGCCACACCCGGATAGTCGACCTTCAATGGGGAAGGTGACAAGTCGGATCAACGAAATATATCATTTGATTTTACTTAAAGATCAAGAGATGAGCAATGACAAGTTTTATGATGTGGAGAGTAGTGTTTCTCAGCAATTTTACTCAGCTGATTCAATCATGGTTCCTCTTCCACCTTGAATCTGGCAAGTTTATCAAGAAGAAATGCTGACAGCTTATTATAGAACTAGTTTGAACATAAAATTCTTGATTCATTGAATTTATATCTCTGTTATAAATTACCTTGGCTTTGCATCCATCATTTTAAATTTCACATTGGATTGTGGATTACGAGTATTCTTTGTTTCTTTGTAATTGAAAACCATGTTGTTGGTTGTGTTTCAAAGATTCACCAAGTCATTGTTTGTGTATTGTTGTTATTGACTTTGGTTGTATCGAAGATTATTCCTTGGCCTACATTTTGAACTCTCTTTCATTTCAGTTTTTTTAGTACCATCGGTATGTAGATTTAAATAATCAAGCATCTCTTAGTTTTCCATACAACTATTTTTAAATTTTAAATTTTATGGTAAAAGTTTATTGGGAAGGATCTTAGAAATTTAACCTACTATATTTCAAGTGCGATGAACTAATCATAATAGTTGATGCTATTTTACTCTATTATACATTATGTTTGGTTTGGACAAGTAACTGTTTCAGCTAATAATTTTATCAATAAAACATTTTATTTCAATTCTCAATGAAAATTTCTTTTGAAAACATACGTTCAAAGAATCCTCCTAAATTTAATCGAAGTTGTAAATATTTTTGGGTGAATCGTAAAAACCAAGATAAAAGTATAACGATTCAACCAAGGCAAAAGTATAATCATTGTTACAATTATACTCTTCAAACATTCAACCGTAATGATTGGGCTTTTGAACAAGTTTAAAGGTCCAATTTGACCTAAATTTTTAGTTCAACCAGGAGAATAACATTTTTAGAGTTGTCATTTTTAGAAATAGCAAAACCGTTCTTTTTTCAAAAATAGCAAAACGAAAAAAAAATACAATATATAAGCATTTGCAAAAACAAAAAACACTCCTATATACATAGAGTCCATGCTACTTTCTTGAACTAAAATAAAATATAATTAGACTTTAATAAATGATGAAACATAATTATGTCTACATAATTGTTCAATCAAAATCAGAACCTTCATCTCCATTTTTCAAACCCGCTACAGTGATCTTTATTTTTTATTTTTGTTTTTCGATTCTCCCTCTTCCATTTTTCTTCCTTCCTTCATCATAAGTATTGCCACAAAAAATTCATGAATATTCCAAAAGAAAAATCTAGCTAAAATGGTAATAAAAAAAAAAAATAATCAAGCCTAATGAGGTATCGGATTTGTACATACCTTTAAATTATATTGGATTTGAGGAACAAGATGGAACATGGTCAATGACAACAAAAACATCATCATCGGAGGAATCGGAAAGAAAGGACATCAACAACTATGACACATATTTGTCTTCGACAACAGTAATAACATTAGTGTTGCTGCAACCATCACGATACAATGTAAGTTGACAAATTAAATATCCGAAAGAGGAAAAAAAGTTAAGATTTAATTAAATAAACAAACTAGTTGAAAGATGTGTTCAATGAAACATACACTTCAATCAATTAAATGGAAGTTATGATAAAGGTTGTTATCATCCCGTCTACCATTGAACAAGACTCTTAAAATTTTAGGGTTCATTACAATATATTGATCAGTCGACGAGATAAAGACAGATTGACTATGAGTTAGAAATTCAAATTTAAAAAATAAATTAAGATCTAATATGAAACTAATTTTAATTTCTAAATTATTAAGAGATGAGATTCAACCAATTAATGTTATTTTGAAATAAAAACAAAGGTTGAAATTTAGCGACAAGTAAAAAATAATAGTATGTTTATTATGAAATTAAAAAAATTGAATAAAATTGTTAAAATCTTCGGCCAATTTGTTAGGTCTCGACATATTAGGAAGATGTTACGATAGAGATTTGCTATATCTCTCTAATACATTAAAATGAATTATAGATTTATAAATGCATAATACAAATTAATCATATTTGAGAGACTTCTGATAAGAGTGCATATATTGGAATAATTATAGTCCGCGAATGTGAGTATTTTGGTATTTTATAAAATAACATGCACGTGCTGCACCTACACGTGCATTTTGCCGACGATCCAAAACAAAAACGGTTTTTCTAACTTTCAAAAGGACCATTGAAAACATTGCCCTTAGGGGTGATTTTTGTAACATTTAAGTTTACCCAAATTTACCCAATTTACATTTAAGTTAGAGAGCGTAATTTGAGGATGTAATTGTAACTATCACCCTACTTAGGGGCGATTTTTGTAATTTGTGCATATCATTTTTTATCTTAAAATTTAGAAGGATTAGATAGATACAATTAGTAGTTAATTTATTTTATTTACTTTTTTTCTAGTACAACAATTATGAAGTGAGAGACCGAACCTCCAACCTCTATAAAAGAAAGGGCAAAATGCATTTTTGATATCTAAAGTTTGTTATTGTCTATTTGGTCCGCAAGATTTCAAATGTGATACTTGAGCGCCTCCAAGGTTTGGAAAATAGTTTTAAATGGTCCCAAAGATTCCTTCTCCTCTGTGTAGATATATTTTGAACTGGTACCATTTTTGTTGCATGCTTAGAGTTGCTGCCCAGCTATTTTTATCACTTTATGATATAAGTATTTAGATTTCAATTTACCTATGAATTTTGAAGAAAATTGTCATTAAGTTGAGATTGAGAATACATAACTGAGATTGTAAAGATGTTAACTTTCCTTCACTGCTTCGTCTTCCATGGATATTTTGATATTTCTTATCTTCTTTTATCAAACCTACTTTTATCTTTGTGTTATATTTTTCTAAAACCATAATCTTAGTATCACCAAATGTTGTTTGTTATCTAAAAAAGATCTAAACATACAACAAAAATAGATAGATGTAGGAGAAGAATTAAGAAACCTTTAAAATAGAGAGTTGGAAAAGAAAGACGAAAGAAAATAAAATAAAGCAACATAAATGAATACAAAATTATTAGAATAATTGCTATTTTAGTGTCACGTCATTTTTTCGTTAGTCAACTAATGATCACATTTAACATATAAATCATTTAGAACTATTTTTTAAATTATGCAACTAAAAATTTATTTTCCATTAAAGGAAATTGCTTAATTAAACTATGTCTGATGTTTACTATTTTAATTGATATAATTAAAAATATAGTTGTAAATTGATATAATTTTTTAATAACTTCTTTGTATGGAAAAAGGAAATTTAACAAAGATGGAATGAATTAAGTAGAAGTTAAAAATGTGTTTATCTTTGTCCATTGTGTTGTGATTTGTTAAAATATTTGGGAAGAAATATTAATTAAATAGGGGAATTTTCAAATATAAAGATAAGAAAAAGACAAGAATGTTAACAATTAATATCCAGAAAAGAGATGGAAGACCAAAATTAAGAGCTGGATACAGTACAAAGATTTTGTTAACGACATGGCTAACACTATCTATGCTTTCTATGTATAATCCTTATGATCCTCCCCTTCTTCTTGGACCATATCTTTACTAATTACTTTTATGTTTTTAATTATAATTTTAGCACATTTCAATAGTCCACACAATTGTTTTAGCTATATTTTTTAATAATAATAATTTAAAACAGCTTAGTTAATGAATTTATTTTGATCATTAATTGTTGTTTGATTTAAGTAGATAATATTAAAATATTTGGTTCAAAAATAAGGTCAGATTTCAAAAGAGAATTAGAGAAATGTTGGAATCTTTTTTTTTTTAATAATGTATATTTCGAAAATATTGTCAAAAATAGGGTTGAAGGCAAACTATTGACAAAAATAGAGTAATTTGGGCAAAATCGTGTACCCGTACACACGACTTTGCTTAATTCGAGCACTCCACAGCTTTCTTTTCTCCAATTATTTAATATAGCGGGGACCCCACACCTTTTTAACATATTTAATATATATATAAATTTAATATTTAATATATTGTGGATCCCACATTTTATTTTTAAGATAATTAATATATATATTTAATCATTAATATATATATATATATATATATATATATATATATATTAAATATTCAAAATTTCAAATTTCAATTTTAAAAAATATATTTTTTATTAAATATTTTTTCAAATTCCAATTTTCAACTTTTAAAAATACATTTTCTTATTTAATATCTTTCCAATTTCAAATACCAATCTTCAATTTTTTTAAAAAAGATATATATTAACAAAATATGTTAATAAATATTTAAATCTTCAAATTTTAATTTTCAAAAATATATTTAGAGATCGAAAATATATAAGAATTTATAGAGATTGGAATTTGAAAATTGGAAAGACCATTTTTTAAAATTGAAAATTAGAATTTTGAAATATTTAATAAGGAAAGATATTTTTTAAAATTGAAATTTGGGAATTTAAATATTTAATAACATATTTTGTTAATATATATCCTTTTTAAAAAAATTGAAGGTTGCTATTTGAAATTTGGAAAGATAATTAATGAAAAAATTTATTTTTAAAAATTGAAAATTAGAATTTTAAAAAATATTTAATAAAAAAGATAAAATTGAAATTTGAATATTTGAATATTTAATATATATTAATTATTAAATATATATATATATATATATATATATATATATTAATTATTTTAAAAATAAGGTATGGGGTCCACAATATATTAAATATTGAATTTATATATATATTAAATATGTTAAAAAGGTGTGGGTCCATACTATATTAAATATATATATATATATATATATATATATATATATATATATATATATATATATATATATATATATATATATATTAAATAATGGAAGAAAAGAAAACTATAGGGTCCACGCATTGAAGTCGTGGACCCCGTCTACGACTTCCAAGCAAAATCATGTACTGGGTACACGATTTTGCCCAAATTGCTCTATTTTTGTCAATAGTTTACCTTCAAACCGAATTTTAACAATATTTTTTAAAAATACATTATTAAAAATAAATGTTCAGAAATGTTGATATTAAAGAAAAGTTTAAATGGTTAGTTTGAATCTAATTATATTATAGAAGTGAGTTTCTTGAAAGAGATGCATTTGTTTATTATTTATTTATTTATTATATATATACTTTCTTTTAGCTAATCATCGGTCTCTTGTTGAAGAGTAACCAAGAAATTTTGGTAAATCAATTGACAAAAAGTTTCTTCAAAAACCCAAAAATTAGCTCAAAGAAAAAAGGAGGTAATTTTTAAAAATATAATTGTTTTCAAACTATTGACAAAAATAGAGTAGGTTGGGAAGAAATGACAAATATAAAGTCTTTGGGCAAACTATTGTAAAAAATAAGGTGATTTGGGTACACGACTTCCACATCAACACTTGGACCATTTGACCGTCCGACGTGGAATGAGTGTATGGAAGTCGTATACTAGGTACACGACTTCTTTAGTTATTATAATAATAATTATTATTATTATTATTATGTTTTGATGATTCTTCTTCTTCTTATTATTATTAGTATATAAAAACTGAATCTTGTATGTTTACAATTTTTTTTTCAAAATCAATTATGTTTAGAAAAATGTATGTTAATTTTCTTTATCAAGATTTTAATATAATCTTGGTGTAATTGATGCATCGAGAAGTCCATAAACGATATGTTCTAAATTTCAATTGGATTGAGAGAAATTGTTCGTGTAAGGTGTAAGTTATCAAGAGTTTTAATTTCAAATAAGTGTATGTTTTTTTCTTTCGAAACTCATATTATAATTATAAGTATCTAATTTCTTAGTAAAAAAACTGTCATACTTTAAAAAAAAGTTAGACATTTAAGTAATTAATTAACAATGTCTTACACATTTTAAATTGAAATTAACAAGAATTCGAAATTAATTTACAAACTTTCAATTATCTTCATCACCCTCTACGACATCATCGCCTTGTCATTGTCAACTGCGTCGCATGCGTCTACGATCTGTGTCGACAACATTGAGTCGTCAGGTTTGTTGAATAATTTGTTCTACGACTCCTGTAGTTCTGTCACATATGTTTTCCAAAGCTTCTATATCGTGTTCCACGGAGAAAGCTTGTACTTCGTCAACAAAATGATACTGAAAGATTGCAAGTAATACAAACCAAATTAATGTTTTATTATTATTAAATGTATAAAATAAAGAATATTAAATTCTTACCATGTAATCATAGAAAGTGCCCTCTTGGGTGATGAAGCGTCTGGTAATCGACTTGTCCCAGAGAAAATAGTTCTCTAATACCATCAGTTGGCCTGTGATGGGTGCTTTAACTCAAAAATTATATCGCAAATTCCACATCCCGATATGTTTCAGTGAATCCAACACCAATCCTGATCATGCTACCCTTCAAATCTATTTGATGCAGGCTTGGATCTGTGAAACCAATCGTTGGTGGAATTTGCAACATATTAAATTGTCGCAACACGCGATCTGGTTGATGCTTCTCGACCAGATGAAAACAAATCAATGGACTCATGTAAGTCTACACCGCTTGACCACTACGACATCTAAGAGGAAGCGATGCCATAATGTTGGACGTGTACGGTGTCCAATTAATCTGTTGAAAAAACAAATTTTAGTAGGCAACAAAAAATAGAACTATAGAACGTTTGTATAATATTTTACTACCTGAGACTACCTCACCCGATCAAATGTCCATTGATATGTCAGTAACATATTTGCTGACTGTTCAGATGCATATAGAGCACCACTTCATCCATTTGTGAAATAAACCATTAATAAATTATAGATAGTAGAAATTTTATTAAAAAAACAACATGTATATGAAATAGTACTTGAAACTCAAAGGTCGACCATCTGAATGCTGCAGCATTCTCTGTGGTGCTATAATGGGGAATCTGCCGTATGCTCATACCTGTAGCAGCATTAATAGGCCAGCGATCTTTAAGGACTGTGCATGACTCGCTTGACAGAGTTTCCTATACAACCATGCGAAGGTCGCAGCGCCCCACGCATACGTACCAGCCTAGTCGAAATCGAATATGAATTGAAGAAACATACAATGGGCCAAGGTGTTTGACTTATCGACAAAAAGAAAGCCCCCCAATCAACTGCATGATGTACGCACGAGCGTATCTCTAAACGCTCACAACGTCAGCATCTGGTGGAAATTCTTCAAACTATTTTGCCAACCATGGGAAGACTCAATCGATGACCCTTCATATTAGGCAGTACAACTCCCAATAAATCCTCGTAGATAACCTTCCAGTTATACCTTAATGATCCTGTCAGAGGCTTCCCATCCACTGGTAGCCTCAACTTCACTTCAACATCCTTCAGCGTGATCGTGCACTCCCCACAAGGCATGAGAAATGTGTGGGTCTCTGGTCTCCAATGCTCGACCAGTGCAGTAATCAAATGCCAATCTAACTGCATGGACCCAACCTGGAAAACCCTAGGAATCCAGCAGCCTTTAGTATGGTGCAATACGCTGGTTGAAGGGGATGGTGCGTTGAGATGCTGCCTCTCTCCTTCGACAACTCAACACGACGGTGGAGGAGGTATCCCATATAGTCTGTGATCTATGGGTCACCTGTAGATATAGATGACTATCATCAACTGGACCAGGATCCATTATGTAAATAATATAAAAAAGATTTCGTTAATTACATGAAGAAGAAAAGTAAGACCATTATATAATTATATAAATGCACTAAAACAAAAATATACATTAAACCCTAATTTAGTATACATGAATCCACTACAATTTTAGTCATAATGTTTACATTTATTATCAATGTCTATACAAACGTATATATAAAAATATAGAAGTAGTTCATTAAACCTTCATGAAATTACATAGAAGCTATTACATCAAACAATTACATCATAAAATCCTATAATACATCCTAAAACAACAAATGTTCCTAAAATTAGATCAAACAATTTACATAAAAGCAGTTAATTAAACCTTCCTAAAGTCTAAGAATATACAAATCAATGTTTTGAAGAAGAAGATGCACGTTGAGAACAAGTACGTCTGTTGTGTCCTACTTTATAAAGAGTGCATCTAAGTGATTGACTAGACTATTTCCAATCCATTTCATTATGGATCCTGGTAGTTCTTGGTTGACCGAGTCCTTTAAGTAAGTCTGCATTTGGGCGAACTTCGATGAATGATAACTCGGGCCAATTGTCTGGGTGTTGGATTGGATGGAATCGACCGGCATAACATCCTTTTAAGTTCGACATCAAGTAGCATTCATCAATGTATGCTGCATACGTCAAGTGCATGTAATTACAAACGGCAATTACATGGGAGCATGGTATCTTAAATGATTGCCTCTTGTTGAATGAATAGGTCTTTTCCATCAAACTCACTACCTGTGTATGCTGGCCTTTATATGGAGAAGTCATACTCATACCCGTGTGAACTTCAAACCTTTGGGTTTCTCTATTAATCGATGTCACTGAATGTACAGAAACCCGTTTTTCCCACATCCTTAGCTTTCCCTTCCATATTCTGTATAAATTCGCCACGTTCAACTACTTCACTTATCTCATCTCTTCGATGTTCGAAATACAGAATTGTGTGATAAAATGTTAATCTAACCAAAGAAGTGATGGGTAACATACGAGCTTCTTTTAAATACCTCATTCATACATTCAGCTGCGTTACTTGTCATCCAACCATATTGATACCCATTATCGTGAGATTGAGTTCATTTTTGTAGGTCAATATCTTCAAAGAACTCAAGAAACTCTGGGTTCAATTGCTTTAGTTCTTTTATGGTTCTTATAAATTTACGCCTTTGGTGTTGATTACCTGCCCTAAACACCAAATCTTTTAGTTGTTTCGATTTGTATTTATTATTGAAGTTGCTAGCAACATGACGAAGACAATATCGATGGAATGCTTGAGTTCACTCCAACCTATCTCCTCATTATTAATGGCAGAAAGAATGCCCTATGCTTGTTGGAGATCAAGCAAATACCATCTCGATTAGTAATGTACTGGCGTAATGCATAAAGAAACTATGACCAATTGGACGTATTTTTCCCTTTCACAATAGCAAATGCAAGAGGAAATATATGACCATTTACATCGATAGATAGGGCAGTTAACATTTTGCCTTTATACTTTCCATACAAATGGGTTTCGTCGATCTGAATTAATGACCTACAATATTTGAACCCTTCTGTTGTAGGACCAATGCAGAAAACTCTTCCAAAAATGGTTGTCCCTGGTACATTAGATGGAAGAAAAAACAATCAACTCGAGTTCTCAAATTATAATGTACTACGACACTCAACCAATATGGGAGCTTGTTGTACAATTTCTCTCAATCACCAAAAACGACAATCAGGGCTTTCCTCTTCGCTTGCTACACCCGTCTGTACTTAACAATGTAACCGTACTGTTGTTTTATCATTTCCACAAGCACAGACACAATGACACTAGGATAAGCTCTTATTATGTTTTGAATTTCGACACTCATGAAATTAGAATCTAGCTATGAGTGATCTTGTATTAGGTTTGAGTATATACATGAGTGCTCTCCTTCCAACCAACTGATTTCAAACAATCCGTGACTCTTACACCTACTTCTATGTAACCTCTAGTTACGACCATTACTCCATTGTTTACATCAAATAGACCAAATATTCTAGTTCGATTCGACTACAACAATTTCGTAGTGTTGTGTCACACAATACTTTTTTACGGCTAACTGAAGATCTTCCTTGTAGTCAAATAACATTTCCTTCTGAATTAAACGGGATGTGTCTACAGATTCATCCCCATTTGCCAATGTAGACCCTTGTTCACAAACAGAATTTGCAATGTCCCAATCTATCTGTGTAAATATCTCAGAAGGGATCCTTTCATTCTCTTCTTCCATATTTTCTTCATTACCAAATAGTTCATCAACTTCTTCATCTATATCACTATCTCCATGATTAACAAGTTTAAGAATAACTAAAACTTCAGGTCGCAACGACATATTTAATTAGTTGTTAAATATGAATATCACCATCAGAAATACATCACCCCAATTATTATTATTATTATGTTTATGTTTATGCTTATGTTTATTATTTTTATTATTATTATTAAACCAAAAAGAAACCAAAAAGTTCTTTTTCTTTTTTATCATTGGAATTACATATCAAACTATTCCAATAATATTCTAATGTGTTTTCATTATATATAGAACATTAATTAAAACAGTACATAACTAATAAAAATATCATTTCATGAAACAAATTATTATAATCATTTTTGGTTGCTTTGAATTAAAATCTTAACACACAATTATTATTATTAAACCAACTCATTATTATAAACCAACTACCTACTTACCAACGGACAAATAACCAAAACAATGTTCTTTTTCAAACTTATTACCAAAATACTGTTCTTTTCAAACTTATTACCAAAATATGCCTTTTTTTAATTTTTTTTAAAAACTCGCCCTCATGATTTAAAACTCGCCCTCATGATTTTAAGGCCAAGGGCGAGTCTTAAGATCTTAAGACTCGCCCTTGTATATTAAAAAAAAAATTGAGCACTAGGGCGAGTCTTTGTATATTAAAAAAAAAATTTGCACACTAGGGCGAGTCTTCAAAACCCACCCTTGTATAGTTAAAAAAAAAAAGGTAGAAAATACGTGATTTGAAAAAGTGGAGATATATAAAAAGAATAATACGTGAGAATATGAGAATTGATGTATGTTAGAATTAATATTTGGAACATTGTAATGAATATATAGCACTTTTATTTTGCCAATCAACAAGTGGATTGTGTCTATTATTAGCTCATCCAATTAAGTCAAAATTATAAATTATTATTAATTGCACCATACATATGTATATATTCAATAGAAAAATATATATTTTTATCGTTCAACATATGAATGAAAACCTTGAAGAATTAGAAATTAATCAAAACCTTGGAAATTTCTAATTCTTTTTTGGCTCGTTTTGGATTTCGTATTATAAACTTAGATGATCTGGTATACTCTGCATGTATCTCTTCACCATACAAAAAATCAAAATATATTTGTCTATTAATTGGAGGCCATAAATTTATAGTAAGTGCTTTTGATTGTAAAATAATTTAATATGAATCAAAATGTTTAATACAATAATTTAACAATTTTCATTAAAAAAAAAAAAAAAATCAATGTGTTCCACAACCTGGACGTCGACGATTTCTAGCTGTTGTCGTCGTCGACTTTGAACTCTTTGTTGTTGTATTTCCTCATGATTCTCTTGTTGTTGTTGCTCATCTGATTACTCGGGTATCGCTGCAGGCACTTCGGAGTACAAATATTCATTATGTTCTCCACGACCACGCCCGTGACCATGCATGTATGAAGACGATGGATAACTTCCTAAATCATAATATTGTTGCCCAAAGTCCGTTGATGATTGACCTGCCTCTGAATTGTAATATTCTATTCCAAAGTCTGACGATTGACCGACTCCTGAATCATAATATGTCGTTCCAAATGTTGCCATCATCATTACTGGACTAACATAACTATGCTCGCTTTGTGTCTGTGTCTGTGTCATGGGAGGCACTTCTTTCCCGTGTTGGTCAACTTCTTCCAATTGATCGGGCTCTTGCACTAAAGGACGTCTCCTCTGAACTGGAGCAGGTACAATAGGGACATCGTACATATAGTGGATGTTCTCCATGTACTGCTCGTTATCGTTGCATATTTTTAGAACCTATTGTGGATCATCTGCAACATTTCAAAGTCTAATATTGTTCGATCTCTGTAAAATATTAAAATGAATTAGAAATCATTGAAAATAAATTTTCACTAAAAACAACTATACAATTTTTAAATGTATACCAGATGACTCATAGCAGCTCCCGGTTGAGTGATATAGAGCTTGCTAATGTTTTTGTACCAATGGATGTATTCTTGAGTTACATTCATATCAAATAGCTCAATTGGAGGTCCCGTAGCAGTAAACCTTCTGCGATTATGCCATCGCATCACTAAATGAGCAACTCTATCTGACCAATCAGCAGTCCTCAGGTCAATGTTGTGCAACAGTGGTTTAGTATTACAGTCACGTGGAACAGCTTATTGAATATTGAACTGTCTAAGTACTCTATCAGGATGATGCAACTCACCAATGTAGAAACATATGAGAGGACTAATCGTCCGCCATATGTCGTGACCGTTTGTACAAAAATGTGGCAAGCTATCTATGACAGTTTTGTACGGCTCCCAGACAATATGAAACAAATTGTATGAAACAAATAACGTACCTATACTGAGAACTTAAAAAAAATATGGAACTTGAATTTGAAGTTCAGGATGACGTACCTGACTAGGTTGAAGAAGATCAAACATGTACCTATACTGAGAGACTACATGTGTAGCCGATCTTGCCACACAAAATTGATCTCTCCATCTGTATTGTTGAACTAATATTTTAGATTTTAATTGAACTACGTATAAAAAGTTACTGTTAATCTAAATTAAATTGAAATAGCATACCTTGAACCATAAGCTCGACCGTGTAATTGATTAGCATTGACATGTAGGAGTTGCGGAGCCACTATTGGGAATCGTTCCCAAGCCCATATTTGTAATAATATTAGTGGCTCAGCTATTTCACGAACACCTTGTTTGGATGCCTTGCATAATTGTCTATACAACCATGCCAAACAGGCTCCACCCTAAGAATATCGCCCCGTGTGGTATAGATTAGCTAAGAATGGTAGGAACATTATGTGCACATAACGAGTTGATTTATCTGCGAAAATACTCCCACCCATCAACTGTAAAATATATGCCCGTGCATAACGTGTGATAGTTTCCTCATCGACATCGTTAGCCAATTCATGAAACTCTGCCCCCAACCATGTTAAACTCAATCTCTGCCCCCTAATTTGTTCAGGAGGTGGGATCACAACAAGTAACTCTTGACAAACATGCAACCAATCATCATGCATCTGACCGATAACGGGCTCGTTATCAGCTGGTAATCCCACCAAAACTTCTACATCCTGCAACGTAATTATGCACTCTCCAACTGGCATGTGAAATGTATGCGTCTCCGGTCTCCATCTCTCCAGAAGTGCAGTGATCAAATGCCAGTCTAACTGGATGAACCCCAATCTGGCAAGCCCATAAAATCTTGAAGCACGTAGCAGTGGAAGTATGTTGCGGTGTAGTGGGATAGTACGTTGGACAACTGCCTCACGTCGTCTACAGTTTATCTCGGGCGTATTACGATCATCCCACACAGTTTCTAATTGGTGAATGTTCTGATCATATAAAACGTCCGGATCAATTGGTCCTCGGTTTAATGCCATTATCTACACAAAAAAAGTACAAATCAATGGCATTAAAGAAAGATGTCTAACTATCAGGTGCTTGTCTCCTTAACAAAGTACACGACCGTCGGTTATGACCAAGTTGGCTACTAAATGAGCATCGTTGTTGAGCACTTTGTTCTGTCCAATCCATCTCGTTGTGATAACGTGAAGTCTTTGGTCTACCTGATTTTCTCAACAACGATGGATCTGGCAGTAAGACAGGCATACTTGTAGGTGTGATCCAATAATCTTCATGCGGTACAGGTTGAAACTGAGGCGCATAGCATGCAACGTAAGTTGATATTTTATAATAGTCCTCAACAAAGTCTTCATAGTTCATGTTAAACCGTTAACAAACCGCCATAAAATGCGAGCATGGAATACCAAAGGTTTGCCACTTGTTACACTAACAGTACCGCTCAGAAGCACTTAGCCTCAATATTTAGATATTTCCTCCTTTAGAATTTAATTTGTGACGTCCAGTTTTTACATGAAATACGTCTTCAGATCGATCATATGATTGTACTTCATGCTTATTGGATCTTACAGACCATTTTAATATTTTCTGAAGTGCGTATCTGAGATTTAGGATTATTTGTTAAAAAATCTGTCTTCAAGACATCTCATTTTCTTTCTCTAGGAATATGCCAATTTGGTTGTTACGTTTAACATAGAAGGATTATCCTATTTATTTAATTTTAGCCTACGTGGCACCGTATTTGATTAATGCAAGTATGCTTTTGTTTTAGGGGATAAAAATATCAAGTTAATGATTTTGGTAAACTAAACATACATATTAAATAAATTCAACAATAACACAAAATTTGATAATATAATACAATAATATATTCAAATAAAAGTTACATTTACAAATAAATTACATACCTAGATTTGTGGAAGAGGAAGATAATGAAAGATATGATGGAGAATGAAATATATTTGATAAGATGAATTCTTTTCTAAAACACCCGAGAGGAAGTTGAGAGGAGAAGAAGAGAGGATATTTTTTTTTTTGTAGAAGAAGAATGGAGGATATGCGAAGGAGAAGAAGAAAAATCACCAATTTAAATTGTCATGGGAATCATCTCTACCGTCGATTTTTCTGCCCACCATCACCTCCACCCCTCCTTTTTCTGCCACGATCCATCTCCACCCCTCCTTTTTCTGGCGCGCAGCAGGGGTCACGGGGAGCTAGATGGGTGAGTCTTGAAAGACTTGCCCTATTTTCGTTTTTTCTTTTCTAAATACAAAAGGGCTCCTCAATTATTTCTTTTATGAGGGCGAGTTTCAAAACTCGCCCTCTTTTCTTTTTTTCCTTTTTTTTTATTTAAATACATGAGGGCGAGTCTTGAAAACTCGCCCTCTTTTCTATTTTTAAAAGCCACATTTTGGTAATAAGTTTGAAAAGAACAGTATTTTGGTAATAAGTTTGAAAAAGAACATTATTTTGGTTATTTGTCCCTTACCAACCTAAAAACATAAACATCTAATTATTATATCTAAATTTAAATAATATACCTAAATTTAAATAATTTTTCTAAAAATAATAAAAGTAAATAACAAATATAACCCAATAGGTTTAGTAAATTTATATGTACCTTTGTGACAAAGGAAAAATGGAGGATTTGGGGAAACCAACAGCAACCAAAATCAAAAGAAATTTAACAAAAAAAAAAACAACATAATAAAAATTAAATAAAATTAAATAAATATACCTAACTAAAATGACAAGTTGAAGATAAATGGAGATGGAGTTGAAGAGAATGAAAATATAGTAGAAGAAGAACAAGGTGGATAAAATGGAGTTTAATAGAATGAAAATAGAGTGGAAGAATGGGCTGAAGAAAATGGAGTTTAAGATGAAGCAGAGAAGAGAAGATAAGAGGAGCAAGGGAAGGAGATGGAGTCGGTCGAAGAGAAGAGAGGAGAACAGAAAGGAAGGGAAAATTTTTGGAAGAATGAGGTAGAATGGGAGAAAACTAGGGTTATTAAAGAGGGGAAGTCGTGTACCTGGAACACGACTTTTGCGCTAGACGACAAAATTGGCAATCAACGTTACTATTGACTGCCATCTGGTTCGTCAGGTACGAAAGTCGTGTACCCGTTACACGACTCCAGTCACAAGTCGTAGACTTGGTACACGACTCCGACCCGAAGTTGTAGACTCGATCTACGATTTGAGCAAAGTCATAGACCCGGTCCACGATTTAGCGAAGTCATGTACTTATCTAGTTTTTACAATACTTTTCGAATAAACTTATTTTTAACATTAGTTTTTAAAATTACATTATTTAAAAAAATTCAGAAAAAATGAACCAAATTTAAAAATATAACCTAATTCTAATTCTTATTTTTTAAATTTATTTTCTATTTTTTAAAACTAAACTAATTATTCTAACTCATCAATTTAGTTACTTTCAAGTAAATTGCCCAGAAAAAGTAAAAAAAAAAAAATTGTTTAACAAACATTTATTTTTAAAAAATTAATGAAGGTAAAAAGTCATAGAAATTAAAATTAGCAAAATTAGGATAAAATTAAGAGGTTTCCTAAAAAATATAACAAAGAAAAAAAATATTTAACAATTTCGAGAAAAAGCCCATAGGTCCACAATTCTAAATACCAAAAATGTTCGTCAATAATGTGCGTAATATATTTCGAATACAATCATTTAGATTTAGCTATTATTTTAGTACACGCTTGTTTATATTTTCAATATTCTTTGGTACACAATCGTTTAAATTTGGCTAAACGATTTTTAATTCTTTTATACATGATCGTTTAGATTTGTCTACACGATCGTTTATTTTTTTTACACGATCATTTAGATTTGGCTTCTCTAATCTAAACGATTTTTTTCAAGAATTTAGAAATACAATCTTTTAGATTTGACTATTATTTGTACACGATCGTTTGGATTTGGTTACCCAAACCTAAACGACGGAAAAAAAAGAAGAGAAAAAGAAGACGTAAAAAAAGAAGAAGAAAATAATAAAGGCGATGGAAGAAATCGCAAAGGAAGAAAAAGAAGAAAGATGATATAAAGAAATCGCAGCGAATATGAGAATATGGAAAGCAAACTTGGAATATTTAAAAATGGTTAATTTCATAGGCTTTGTTACACGGGTCGTAAGTATTTTAGTGATTTGTTATATTTATGAAAATTTCCCTAAAATTAAACTAATAATTAAATTTATGGGGCGTTTGCAAAAATAACAAAAAAATTTATGGTAGTAGGCCAATGTCACTACATTTTCTAAATTGCAAAAGTAGCAGATTTAAAAGTGAACAACCCTCTGATTGCCCTTTGATAGCCCTCGGATAGACGTATGATATATCTAATTACTTTTCATATTTGCAATATGCAAAAAAAAAAAAAAAAAAAGTGTTATAGATTGCTTTTTTTCTAATTTTTTTTTCATCTGATGTAATTTTCCTAACTTTTTATTTTAAATAAGGACATACGAAAGTAGGTGGTAGCATATACAGTACATCCTCAAGTAGTCCTTCCATTCTCTTCTCAATGTCAAGATGTGTTTTTTTTCCTTCCACATCCAATGATCAAACTACCTCATTAAAATGATTTGTGTGCTTTGTCGATGTATGATCTTTTAAAATCTTCTATATATAACTTGACTGATAAATAAATATCTCATATGTTAAATACTAAATTTATAGTCTAAGACAAAAAAAAAAAAAAAAATTGAAACCTTTCTTCTCAAATTCTTTCGAAAGATTTTATTCTGCATTTAAGAGCTCTTTATGATAGTTACATTAATAAGTCATCAATATATACAACAACAATACAAACATTAACTATGATTTTCTTACGAAATTACATGGACAAATTTGGTTATTTTTATGCCCAATCTTTCAACAAAAATTCACTGAGACAATTTTACCATATTTGTATGGACTTTTTTTTTTATCTATACAAGGATCCTGTAATTTAAGCGAATATAATTCTTTAACATCTAAATTATATGATTCTTTAACATCTAAATTATATGATTTTGGTATCTTTAGTCATTCGAGGATCCTCATATAAATGTCATTATCTAGATATACGTATAAATATTTTGTGACTACATCTATAAATTGTAGATCAAGTTTTTCATAAATAGCATCACCAATTAGATATCTCGATGTTCTTGCATCCACTATGAGACAATGTATATATCTACTTACAATTACTATAGGTCTTTGCGAGAATCTCTGTGCAACAAGTCTCACTTTATATCATGTGACTTCACACTATTTTTTATAGTGAGCTATATTTGGCTTTAGCTGCTTTTTTCTATTTAGACCGATCTTTTTTATTTTGATATTGTGACATCCCAAATTTTAAGGTAATTCTGACTTTGATTATCTTGAATTATTTAGGTTATATCAAACGATTTTAAATGCTAAATTGAGTAATTATTTTAAGATAATTCAATTGGAATATTGGGTATATATATATATATATATATATATATATATATATATATAGAAGATTTGAAAAAAAAATGGTTTAATTAATAATAGAACTGGATTTAAAATTGATTGGGTTTGTTTTATTCTGGATCTTCTTTTAATTTATTTTTTTTTTCAATTCACTGTGTAGTTTTCTTCTAAATTTGTTTTCAATTTTATTTTTGTATTATAATTAATTATGGTTTTCATATTTGAATAATTGAGAAGGAATTAATTATATGACATAAACAAATTGGCTCTCTTCCCTATCCACGTTGAGGTAGGGGTGCAAGTAAAACCTAACCAAATCGATTAAATCGCTCGAAAGCAATAGGTGTGGTTCGTTTTGGACTCGGTTCGTATGCTCGGATGCAGTTTGACGATCAACGAAGCTGAATAGTATCATTTAATAAAACCAAGCCAACCATACAAAGCGGCCATATTGACGCTTCTCCTTCTCCAGTCATTTGTAGTACCAAAGTCTATACAATGTACATAATAGTATTTTGCACTGAATGGTTTTAACTCATCAATGCTTCTTCCTCACGAACGTTTCGTTTTCCAAAGTTTGAACTTTGTATGGTACAAAATCTATAGATACATTGGTTTTCCATGGAAAATTGACAAAACTAGCATCATTTTGGTTTTATATTTCAAAAATAGCACGATTTTGAAAACACGTAATTTTGTTTTTCTTGGTCAATCTCAGTCAAGATCAATCCCCGAGATTCTTTTCAAAATTTGAAAATATATTTCAATGAAATTTTTCGGTCTCTCTTGGCCGAGTGCATCATCGAGATAGTGCATTTTTTATTTAAAATTTGAAAATAAAGTGATATAGCAAATGATTGAAATACCCTTGAGATACCAACCGTTTGATATTCTCACAAAACACGCTAAACCCTCAAAATGTTTCTCATTTCAGCAGAGAACTAAGCAAGAACCCTCCCAAAATTTTTGAATTTTCCTGATTCTTACTTCTCAAAATTCAAAACAAGGTGAGTTACTTTGTTTTTAGTTTTTTATTTTATGTTCTTAGTTGTTTAGTTTATGTTTATAGATTTTTAGGTTGAAATTTGAGACAAATGAAAAATCTGATGTAGTTATTATTGAGGTGTTGGGTTAATTTAGGTTTATGTTATTGCTTATTGTGAAATCCTTAAAGAATCTCAGCTTGTTTCATGAATCTTGGTAAGTGCAGATGATAAATGTTGACCGATTCATAAATTTTCCCTGAAATTCGTTGAAGAAGTTTCGATATCTGATGAGTTTCACCAGAATTTTGTAGGAATTTTTCAAATCGATTTCCCAAGATCGGTAGCGAGATTACCACACAAAATACATGTGAAATCCTAATCTTGTAGCATCCTAGAGCAATGTTGTCTGAGTTGTATACTCTAAAGTAATCTTATAGAAATGATTTCTATGAATTCCTTATTTAAAACTCGTGGCATCGTTGTCTAAACTCGAGGCATCTCTAGACAACGATGCCACGAGTTATATACTCTAAAGCAATAAATAATAGATCTTGATGCAAGTTTCTCGGGTTACCATTGCAACGAGATATGCATTCTGAGATTATGTACAAGGCATTTTAATAGGTAGTAATTGCAAGAATGAATTTAATATGGTCATTGATTGGATGAATAAATTTAAGAAGAATGAATTTAAGAGACTCATTTATTACAACACGTGCTTTATTTCATCACAAGAATGAAAGAATTAGAAGGTTCAATTGGTTACAATAAATTTACAACATATTCAGAAACACATGTAAAAAAAATTAATCAATCCAAAAAAAATTATTCGCCCATAACTCGACGACGTATTGTTGTCTAAACAGTGTCATGTGCTTTTTATTTAAACAACTAAGTGGACCATCAACTGCAACACATTCAACGAACTTGGCGCAAAAAATTACACAATCCAAGGACTTCCCACTTTGTAGAACTTCCTTGCTCCTTTTCATTCTCCAAAGTCGATTCTTGAAATGTGATTTGGTGCTTGCTAGACCAATCGCTATACAAAGGGAGAGAATGACATGCGCAATGGTAAGGAGGATGGGGCAACAATGGAATTGTTAATGTAGTTGGGCATAGAGTCAAAGATGTTCATCTTGCAATGCTTGATGTCCATTGCAAACATCATCCAAATGTTGTTTCATGTTCACTGGCCCCGTCACTCAATACACTTCGTCCTCATCACCCAAAAATGTTTTTCTTGAACATGTATAATTGCTTAGATGTAAGCTTATTTTTTATGTTCGACACTGTCTTTGCTAAGTGCGAACAACATATGAGGTTAGCCAAGAAAAAGTCCTTAGAATTGATCTTTGTGACAAGAGACATCTGCAAGAAAAATAAAACACATGTAAATCAGTATTTGTGATGAATCTCGGAAAAATCTTGTGGCAGTCTTGAGCGAGATTACATGAATAAGTAATAAAACTCAGCCAAGATTGCATCGGGATACCATGAGATTAGGGTTTTGCATCCATTCTGTGTTGTAATCTCTGTTAAATCTTAAGGAAAATCTGTCCCGAGATTACCCTGCAAAATGCATGTGAAACTCATATGATCTTAGAACTCCTTCAACGAAGTTCGGGACAAAGTCATAAATCTCGATCGGGATTCATCATCTGCACGGACCAAGATTCATGAAAAAGTTGAGATTTTTCAAAGAGTTCATGAAAACTTTAAAACCATTCCAAATTAACTTAACAATAACTAAATCAGAGCATCAAAACTTAGAGTTTTCCATCCACCTCAAATTTTGAACTTAAAAACTAAAAAATTAAACTAAAAACTAAGACCTAAACTATGGAATCGTTCAAAGTAATTCACCTTGGCCAATTTAATTCGAGGATGGGTTCTTCAAATTTGAGGATGCAAGAATTACGAAAGCTTGAAAATCTTTGGGAGTTCTTGCTTATTTCTCGAGCGAAATGATAAAAGATGATTTTGGTAATGAAATTGCTTATGCTTATGATTGCAATGATAAATATGATTTTGGTGATGAAAGTTTTATCAATTTATTAGATTATATGCTATCACATTCCATCAACGAGATGTACATAATATTTATATTTGTTTGTGCCAGAAAATTAAATATAGGATTTGATTCTATTAGCTTCCATTAGCTCATGATGTGATTTTATTGGAATTTGAAGAGATCGAGGAGTGTAAAGATTTATCCACATGAGTTTGAATTTGGGTTTCCTTAGTTTATATTTTGGCTAGAGATTAAGTAGTACTTACGTTGTGATTGCTATTTGATTTTTGGTATTATATACTTATATATCAATGTGAGTTATATATACAAAAATATTTGAATATTGTTGTTTGATTTTCAACTATGAATAGGATTGGCACAGGTATCAAGCACAAAACTATTGTTTGATTTTCATTAACTATGGAAAATGTTTGAATGTTGCAATCTTCATTCTTTAGGATAAGGAAAAACTTTTAGTTCTAAACAGGCTACTTTGATCCCAACTCTTTTGACTCTCTAAGTACAGTAGTTCATTTATTGGTTTACCCTCAATCTCTTGCTATGCAGACTGGTATATACCAACGAGTAACATGAGTGGATGATGGATTAAACATCAAAGAGAGAATTTGTTATGTTACTTGATAACTTATACAAATTTTTCTCACTTTTTTTGCATCTCTTATATTTATAGCTACAAGTTCAATTATGTATTGTAAGAAGACTTAGAGCCTGCAGAGATGGTGATTCTACTTCTCGTTTTCAAACTATTTCAACATGTGATTCTGTGAACATATTAACTTGGTTAATTGATTATCGAATGAACAAGAAAACATTAATTAAATATGATACTATTTGAGTATTTTATTGTGCATTACCACATAATTTATTAAAATAAATAGTAGATGAATCATCCAAGTTTTCTCATTTTCTAGAGTTACTTTTTCCATTTTCTTGTCTTTTTCATGTGGATAAGGTACTGCAAAACGATCTATATTTATCTGTTTAATATTTATTTTCTTTTGTTGTTTGAATCATTAGCTAAACATCATTTGCAATATGGACAATGGAAGAGCAAAAAAAAAAAAAAAAAAAAAAAAAACGGGTGACTTAAGAACTTACACATCAGTGTTGCTCTGAAGGAAACTAAACCAATAATATTTCTTATTACAGGTTCTCTGTATTTGGCATGATGAATAAGGTCTGCATATATTGATTTATTTTATAATTTGAAGCACATATACATGAGTTATTGATACAATCTTTTCATTTCACCTCTTGAGGTATGCATTTTCTACTAGGAACTTATAGACCCACCATTTCCTCTATATTTTCTAATTTACCAAAAACTTAGATAAACCCACAATGCTTCATCGATCCTTTTTTGTCAATCCCTCTTCGACTTGAAGATAATTGTTTTTCAAAAGATTGCACAATGTTTTGTTGAATGCTTTTGCTAGGTCATTCGTAGTTGTGTTGTACATGGATGACTTGTATTGCTTGAACTTTAATTTTTCACATAATTTTTATATCATGCTATTGGAGAATTTCCTTCCATTATCTGTCACAATCCAATGAGAAATATCGTATCGATAGATGATGTGTGTACAAATAAAGTCTGCCAAGTTCTCTTTCTTGGTCTCTCTCAAGGAAATGGTCTCAGCCCACTTTGAGAAATAATCTATTACTGTAAGGATATAAGAATGTCCTGTTGATGATTTTGGTGTAATAGAGCTAACCAGATCAAGTCCCCAAGCCTCGAACGACCAGGAAGTCACAGTTGGATGTAGAGGCTCTAGAGGTTGATGTATGAAGTTTGCATGGTATTGACAAGCCTCGCATTTCTTTGCATAGTCTATTAAATCTTGAACCAGCTTAGGTCAATAATAGCCCATTCTTCTCAACTAAAATTGAAGCTTTGGTCTCGATTGATGTGCTCCATAGACGACTGTATGCGCTTCCTTTAGAGCTTTTATTGATTCTTCCTTTCTAAGACATCGAAGAAAGAGTCCTTCAAGAGAACGATGATATAAGGTTCCTTTGTAATAAATAAAGTGTGAAGCTCTTCTTCGTACCTCAATTTTATGACGAGAATCCTTTGGAAGCTTTTCATGTTTAAGATATTCTATAATGGATTGACACCAATCTTCTTCATCAATCAAATGAGATTTCGTCATGTTCACTTCTTGACATTTTGACACAATTGGAAGCATAATCTATCGTTGACAAAGTGGTATATTCAGAGTTACGTCATCTGGCATTGTCAAGGTAGTGACCAAATTTGTCAATGCATTCGCCCTCTTATTTTCTGTTCTAGGGACATGCTCCAGCATCACACAGTCAAACCTTTCCATCAATGAAGCCAAGAAACTTTTCTGAAGTCACACCGAACGTGCATTTGAGAGGGTTCATCCTCAGTTGATATTTTCGCAAGTGGTCAAACACAATTTTTAGATCTTTCAAATGGTCTTGTCGTCTCTTTGATTTGACCACAAGGTCATTAACATAGCACTCGACATACTTATGTAGCATATCATCAAACACTTTTTGCATAGCACGTTGATAAGTGGAACCAACATTTTTCAATCCAAAGGGCATCACCTTGTAACCATATATTCCCTTTAGAGTCTTGAAAGCTGTCATTTCTTCATCTGAAAAGGCCATTCGTATTTGGTTATATCCAGACGACCCATCTAGAAAGGACAGTGCCTCGTGTCCAATAGTTACATCAACCATGATTTATGTGATGGACAAAGGAAAATCATCCTTAGGGCATGCATTATTTAGGTCACGAAAGTCTACACAAACACGAAGCTGCCCGTTCTTTTTTCTAACAGGGACAATGTTTCTTATCCATGTTAGATATTTGACCTCATGAATAAATCCTACTTCAATCAACTTGTTGACTTCAACCTCGATCTAGGGAATAAGCTCTAATTGAAAATGTCGTTGCGCTTGCTTAATCGGCCGATACCCTGGTTTGATTGCGAGATGATAGACTGCTACTTTTGGATCAAGTCCTGGCATTTACTTGTATTCTGTGAGAAAACTCATGTACTTATCCTTCTCTTCACTAGAGAGAGATGCACTAATGAAAGTTGGGCATGGTTCCTCTATTGTACCAATGTTTACCTCTTTTAGCTCATCTACGGTAGATTAGCCACCATCCTCTAAACTTTGTGGGACATCTTCCGCATCTTCTTCAGGAGTTTCAATCTCTGATTCCTCAATAATGGTGATGTGATGATATGAGGTTTCACCTTCTCCTTGTTATGAGCTTTCCTTTTCAAGATTAGTTAGTATAACATCGTGCCTTTTCACCTTTAATGAACCTTGACTTGTATTAAGAGTAACAAAAGTTTTTCTTTTCATTTGGGAAGGAACCTTGCTACGAATTTCTCTCTCTCCCTTTACCTCACAAGGAAACTCCTACCATGGTAATTCTCGACGTTTGTATGCTTAATGCGGTGACAAAATGACACGCGAGATGTTGATTCCTTCTTTGTATCTATACTAGAACTAGTCTTGACATGTGGGCCTCCATCCCCATGGCGATTAAAAATTAGAGCATGGGGTGTTTGTACATTTTTCTTTTTAACCACGCTTAGCCTTTCGAAGGCTGATGGTCTTGTAGTCGTCAGGGCTTGACATGTGCTTTTCTCTTTTCTAAAGGTTGTAGTTAGCCTTTGAAAGGCCAATCGTCGATCAGGGCTAGATGTTGACTGGTGACATTTTCTTTCTATCTCTATCATGCTTAGTCTTTCAAATACTAAGGTGCGTGAAACATGCGGTCTAATTTGGTCAAATGCTGAGGTTATCTAACTGTCACCTTCTTTTTCTTCCATATTATCAACCTTCTCTATAGTTATATGGTTGCTGTCAACCACTTTTTCTTTCCCCTTTCTAGTTATACGGATTGGCTCTGACGACTTGTATCCGAGTCATTTTCTTGACACGGGTATAACATGTCCTTCTCGTAACATCTTCTTTTGGGATGATGAGAGCTCAGGTTGTTCGTGAATTTTCAAGCTTTTAAACTTAGTGTAAGCTGTGAAGTCATAACCTGCTTTTACCATCAATTTGTAAGCCCTAGGGTCGAATCCGTCTTACGTCCACCTTTGGGGCAAGTTTGCTTCCATCAAGTCTATCTTTATTTCTTGCTTTGTTATTTTGGTAAGCGGTGTAGTGAAGTTTTCTCTTAGAACTTCGATATCACCAACCTTCAAGCCTTTTAGGGACTCTACGAATGGTAACTCGTCTTTCTTGCGTCTCGACAAAAGGACATAATGCAAAATCGGTAGGTTTGAAGTCTTCTCATCCATCAAGATCATCTTCTCATCCATCAAGATCATACTTTTTATGGTGCTCATGGATGCCTCACCCCTTCTAGAGTTACAGGTTCATGTACTTTTATGTGGTTCCTTGCTTGCAAGTAATTTCAGCTGTAAATTATCTTCTTTGTTTACAAGAGGAATTTCTACAGGCACGACTTATAGGGTATTATCATTCTTCAAATAAAACTTTGCATCTGCAAAGTGAGACTCAACCTCTAAGAACGGGTTAGAGTTGGCTTCAACCTTCTTTACGTCATCTTGATAAAATTTAAAGCACTGATGCAGTGTTGATGTTACTACTCAATTTCCATGAATCCAAGAACGACCGAGTAACAACTTATAAGTGGTCCTTGAATCAATAACATGAAACAATGCGCTAGCCTTTAGGTCACCAATTATGAGTTTTAAGCGTATCATACCTATTACTCTTTGGTTGCCCTAGTTGAAACTTTGGATTACAGCTTGCTCTTTGAGAGTTCGTCCATCAAGATGCCTAATTACCTCATTGTCGACTTCGACATTATGTTGACAGCTGATCTATTATTGATGAGAATCTGGTCGACTCTCTGTTCTCAACAATATCCAGAAACATACAAGGGTCTATTATGAAGTTTAGATCCCAACAGTAAATCCTCATATGAGAAGTCTATGGACATGCAATAAGGAGTACTCTCGTATGCCACAGTTGGAGTACTCGAACTTGATGCTCCTGAATTTAACAATGCATTAATAAGGATGGTTTTGGTTTCTTGAGGAAGTGATAGCAGATCATCCATATTGAACCTCGATAGATTTTTTGACATTCCCTCCTCCTCTAGTGATCTTGATGGGATGCTTTCCTCCTCTGTCGCGTTAATAGTATGACATGTAATGACTTCTGGGTTTTCATCCTGATGATCACAAAGGAATCTTGTTGGAAACAAGTCTGCCATGGTTACTAAACGCTGAGGTTGAGGGAAATCCTTGTCTTCCTCGTGCACGAGCTTAGGCTTTCGAGTCTTCTTCTTCTTCTTATTCTTTTGAGCCTTATTTCGTCTTCTATAATTTCTATAGAAGGAGGACTCTTTTTGGGTAAGAGTCGACTTTCTTTTCATTCGACGTGTCACAACGATCCACCCTTCATTGTCTTCTTCGATTGATCTTTCTTTTACATGAGAATCCTCGAGTGCAACTTCCTGATAGAATTGGACAACTATAGGCTCAAAGGTCCCGAACTGAACCAAGCTTTCCCTTTGCTTAAAAATCAATCTTGATGAAGGAGCCTCTAACATTATCGTCAATGCACCATGATTTTTTTTAGCCACCTCCTCCAAGTCAGCTCTATCTTTTTCTCACGAGCTAAGCTTAGAATTAGCTCTTTCAACATAAAACATTTCTCTTTTGGGTGACTGATAAGTCAATGATACTTGCAGAAGTTGGGATCATCTACGTACCTTTCCTACTTGCTTAGGTTGCTTACATTTTAGCAGTTGGATCAGTTGCTCTAGCATGTCTGCAATATCTGAATCAGGAAACGGGTAAAATTTTTCTTGTCTTTCTTTTAAAGTCAGACGTCGTCTCTTGCTTCCATCATTCTTCTTTTCAGCTCTCACTTCTTTTCTTTTAGAGAACTTCAGTGGGGTCGTGTTTACGACCATAGATTCCTTCACGGTGCTCTTCACTGTCTTGTCAGCACCCCTGGTCTCCTTCTTATCTTTTCTTACTTCAGGAACGGAAAAATCCTTAGCTCCTCTACTGGCAATGCTCAATTCCATATCATATGAGCGAGAGTTGCTAACTCTTCAAATGTGCGTGGCTTTATTTCTTGCAAAATGTAAAGGAGTCCCTAGTTCATGCCTTGGGTGCACATTTCTATAGTCGACAGTTCGGTGAGTCACTCTTTGCAGTTAAGACTCAGAGCCCTCCATCGGCTGATGTAGTCGATGACTAGCTCTCCCTTTCGTTGTTTCGTGTTTATAAGCTTCATCATGGTTATGGTGCATCTGGTCATGTAGAAACGGTTGAGAAACTCATTTTCTAGTTGTTTCCACCTATCAATGACTTTCGGCTCTAGGTCGGTGTACCGTTCGAAAGCATTTTCTTTCAGACTCCAAACGAACTATCTGACAAGATGGTCTCCTTTTGATCCAGCATTCTTGCATGTTTCGACGAAGTGGGTAATCTGCTGCTTTGGGTTGCCTTTTCCCTCGAACTGCTGAAATTTAGTAGGTTGGTACCCAAGCGACATTCTCAACTTATCGATTCTATTGGTGTACGGCTTAGGGTACATGAAAGAAATTTGCGGCCGTCCTCCATACTGAGCTTTAATAGAACTCGCGATCATATCCTGTAGCTGCTGAACTTAGAGAGAAGCAACAGATGTTGATTGTTGTTGTGGTTGGTTTTCTTGCACCACATTCTTCTCTTTATCACTGGCTTTAACAATAGGAGTTTGACTCGACTCAATTGTTTCATGAATCCGCATCTGCTCTCTTAAAGCTGTGATTTCATGGTCTCGCTCCTCCATAACCTTCATCGTGAGGGTAATTTTTCTCTCCATCTACTCCATGGCAGCCTCGGTCGTTATATCAACCATTATGACATATATCACGTTAGGGTGTGCTTCCTTCTTTGACTTGCTAGAGGTAGAATCAGAATTACCATGCAAAGGATTTTTCTTAATGACAATCTCAGCTTTAGGAGACTCCATCAATTGCTTAAGAATGCTCTGCGCGATGGCAGAACCTTGATCCTGCTCCTGGGTGATTCCTTTAAAACGACTGAGGGTGATAGGTTCTATGTAAGACTCGTTTGCAACAAAAGATTTGGATGCAACCTTCTTTGATGCCATTGATTTTTTTGTAGATTTGGATGATGAGAGAGATGAGAGGTAGATATGTCCCACTGGACGTGCCAATTTGTTCACACGAGATTTCTGGAGAAATTTGATTCGTGGAGTTGAACGTGTGTTGATATTGTATTTATGTTAATTTGATGTGATGTGGTTCGATCTCTAGATTTTGATCCTCTGGTTCTCTCTCGGCTGGACGCTTATGCTTTGATTTGAGGAAACGAGTGGAGCACGTGATGTTCTTGAAGTTGGAGTTTTGGAATAAATCTTGTATCTTTAAAGGAGCTTCAATTTTCGAGGGTGGTCGACTTCAGCAATTGGGGAGTCTTCTAGCTCTTTGGGAGAATTCTCTCTAGACCTTCTAGAGTAAAAAATTTCTCACTCTCACAAATGAAGAGAATTTCTTTATTTATAGAGAGCTTATTTTTTTGACTCAATTGAATTTTAGCTAAAGTAAATAATATTTAATTGAACCAAAATAATTAATTTGATCCAATTGTCATAATAAAGACATGTGACATCATTAGAATTGTCCAATTTGTCTTTAAATTTAATTTAGAACGCATGTCAATTTTTAGTTAATCCCAAATACAAATATTTTAGTAAATGACATGGCAATTTGTGATTGGTTCCAACTTTTCATATTCAACGAATGCTTATATAGGTTTATGTAATTTTTATAGGTTGAGAAACAATGTGCTCATTTTTATTCTATGATGATTAGCGAAGAGGAAACACAAGGTGAACTTGTTTGCCGAGTTCAATCACCTGATAAAAGCAAATGTAAGGTCTTAACTCCTATAATAATTCTCTAAAATATCATTAGTGTTTGTCAGGAGAAGTATTTAGCTAAATATTTATTTTTTGAAATTTTTTTGAGATATTTTGTCTTTTACCTTGATTATGTTGACTTTCATGCTTTTACCACATTTTCACCTTTTCAACTTTAATGATTACTGAATTATACGGTTTATAACTATTTTAGATTGGCAAAGAATATAATGAAGTTTGTCTATTTCATCTTGAATTAATTATTTAAAAAAAAATTCATTCAATTTTCTTTTATAGTAAATGTATTTTGATCACGAAGAATTTGGTGGATTAAACCTTGCTTTACGGGTACTTTGCTAGCTTTTCTAGTAGACATCTCGTTTATCATTTGTTCACCAGTTAATTATTTATTACTGCAAAAATATTTCTAATTTTAAGTTTATGTTCAACAATGACCTTGGAAGGACCGAGGCGGTGAAATTGCTGAGTTTATGTCTAAGTTTAACAATGACTTTTGAAATAGGGAGAGTGAGATGGTAAGCTTATCCTTAAGTTTCAACTTGATGGAAACTAGAACATTGTTGGGTCAGTCCTTTTATTTGATTTTAATTCCTTTAATTCTTCGTTACTATATTAATTCACTTATTATCTTTTAAAACAAAAAAATAAAATAAAATTTAATTTATGTGAGTTATAACCCACGGTGAGTTTGTGTGTATATATATATTATTGAATTTCCATCCTTACTTTTAGTGGTCAATTTGAATTTTCTTACTTCCAGCAATCAATGGTAATTCAAATTGGTAATTGATCATTAAACAATCTTAATTCAAATTGATAAGGGAAGAATCTTACTCTTAATTGAATTGAAGAGAACACGTTGCGGAAACATAAAAAAAATATAAATCATCCATATAAATTACAAGTTCTCAACATTCTGATACCACAAGTAAATTTTAGTTTCATGATTGTACAATAAACTCTGACATTATATATAATAATAAGTGTTACTAGTTAAAGAATAACATATTTTGATCTATGAATAATTTTACTGAGAATTTATGTTTTTCTCTTTTGTTGTTCCTTTAGAACTTAATTTAAACTTTTTTTATGAAAAGAATAAATTAATAGGGAATTTAAATACACAACTCTATTTAATTAAAATATTATTTTTAATCTAATAGGCCTAATGAAATAGATAAATAACATATAATACAATACAATTGAGATTAAATCTAACATCTCATGCCACGGCTTCCTTGCATTAGTCCGAATAGCATCGCCCGCAGCCGCAGTCTTATGCCTCTAATCGGGGGGGGGGGGGGCCGGCCAAGTTATTTAGGAGCTTTGAAATGGTTGATAGAGATGGAAGTAAATTCATGAGAAAAGAGGAGGGAGAAACACAAATATTCATAATAAGATTGAATTTAATAAAAGAGGTTAAGTCCATCAAATATGAAAGCACAATAGAATATATTAATTGATCAAATTTTAATCGGTAACTACTCCTTAAACAAGTTTAGGTTGATTTTTGTAATTTAGGGGAAGACTCTAGAAACGAGTATCCTATAAATTGATAAAAATATATATACAGAGGAAGACTCCAGAAACGAGTATCCTATAAATTTATAAAAAGAGACAAAGCCAAGAATTAGCCATCGCTTCTGATGATTTCAACTTCCAGACTAATCGATTCCCTCCATAAATACAATTCACAGCCTTTCTCTCAAACTCCAGTCTTTCAGAGCTTCGCTTACTATGACGAATGATTTGTTTGGATATCCTCTCCGGCGCTTCCCGTGGACTCCCGCCTCCTTTCGGCAGCCGTCCGGCGCCGTTGCACTCTTGGATTGGCTCGAAACATCCAGTGCCCACATCTTTAAGGTTGACGTTCCAGGTATCTCTTCTTATTCTTTTTTTACAATTTTTTTTTACTGCAGCTTCCCCTTGAATGCTGGATTGAAGTGTTTTTTGTTTGAATTCTTTTCTTTTTCTTGGATTCTTGACTTGTTCAGCTTAGTCGGAGTAATTATAAGAAATCGTTTTATTGTTTAATAAGAAATGTTTTCTTTTTCTTTTTAGATTCGATGTAAATTCAAGCAACTAGTTTAACGAGTTCCAGTTTTGGGAAGTGCTTTCTGTGTTGGATGATTGAATTGGTCGTCCCTTATAAAATTTGATGAAAATTAAGAAATATTAGACGTAACTTGGGTTGAGTTTTTGATAGGATTGGTAATCAATTGAGTAGTTATGTATTTTGTTTATTAGGTGGATTACATGTTAAATATGGAATGGAGTTTGTTGCTATCGAAACATGAATGAATGATAAATTTCTATAGCATGAATGAACCCAACCTGCAAAATAGACAGCACTGTGTACAAGTGTGGGTCTAGCTACGCACGGACACTCAAGTTAGCCATTAAGAATAGTTTGAAGTTTGTGAACATAGATTTCAGACGTAGAAGTAGAAGCAAAAACAAAGGGTCTTTGTTTTAGGCCAGTTTTCATTTGGGTTCAAAATGGACTACTGGTAGAGTCGAATCTCTGAATGATTTGGGTTCAAGTGCACCTCAAAATGGACTACAGGCGCGCACCTAGGTTTGGCACAGGTAAGAACGCGTGCCTCCTTAAATTGAACACCTAAGGCCCAAAGTCCAAGCTTGGGGGTTATTATTACTTTGAAACACACAATAATTTTTATGGTTTTCTAAGCATATAAATTTACTGTCTAAATGCGGAATTCCATGTGTTTAGGATGATCTTCCTGCACTTCAACTATGTTTTTCTCTTCTTATCGTTAACGTAGTATTTTTGTGTGTAGTGCTTTCGTGTGCTTTTTTTTGTGCCTTCTGTTAAGTTTCAGAAGACCATTGTGCTTTTATTTTTTGGCGCCTTGAGCTTACAAAACACAGCCCTTGGATTTGCCATATTTCATAGTTTGTAAAGAAGTTTTACTTCATAACTAAATGCAGAGCTTGAACCATTACGGATTGAATGAAATAGTTGTGCTATTAACGCTCTGAATCGTGTCATTAAATGGAAATAGCTTCTGTTTGTTTTTCTTCTCCGTGAACCTACTAAAGACACAGCATTCATCCTATGGTTGCTGTCATTTGAAATTTTGTTCAGGGTTTAGCAAAGATGAGTTAAAAGTGGAGATTGAGGAAGGAAATGTTATGCACATAACAGGAAACAGTGGTGAAGAGGAAAGTGTTGAGAAAGAAGTCATTTGGCATTTGGGTGAAAGACAAACAGGGAAAAGAAGTTTTTCCAGGGAGATTGAACTGCCTGAAAATGTGAAGTTGGATCAAATTAAAGCTCAGCTTGAAAATGGACTCCTCACCATTGTTGTACCCAAAGATACAACACCGAGGCCATCAAAAGTCAAGAAAATAAAGATTATTAGCAAGCTTTAAGATGTGAAACAAAGGTTTTTGGAGGAGAATGTAATGCTATCAATGGTGTTTTGATGTTCCTGTGTGTTAATAAATCATGGGACGATAGTTGGAAGCAACCATATTGTAGTTGTAAATACGGCTGTCAAGTTAGATAAATGATGTATAATGTATAAATGATGTATAATGTTCCTAGATTTTGTTGCGGATGTTTCATTTTAATGCTTCAACAAAATTAACGTAGATCCCAAAATAATTATAAAAATATGGTAGATTTTAGGAGGTCAGCTCTTAACACCCTGACCTGTACTTTTTAAATAAAATTGGACACAGCTCAGGTCAGGTCTACAAAACTTGATCTAGGTTAGCCTGGCCACTTCATTGCGTGAAGTCAGCTTGTGAACAAGTCCTGCCTAGCACCAAGCAAAGAAGACAACCTGAGCAAGAGGATGGGTCTTCAACACCCTTCTTCCACGTAAAAGGACGGGTCATCAACACCCATACTTCTCCTTTCTAAAATCATCTCAGTCTAGTTCTTTTCTTCGCACTTTCCAGCCAACTTTCCACCTATTTGCTCGAGAGCTTTTATCTTCTTCACTGTCTTTCCAACATCTAACTTCTTTCGCCATTCTTTTCTCACTATCCATTTCGGCTCCTCACTATCCATTTCGGCTCCGTTCTTCCTATAAATCATTCTCACAAATTTCTTGTGTGTGTTTTTTGTTTTTAATCCAAGGATTTCTATTTAAAAATTACATTTTATGTGATCAGTATTTATTTTGGAAAAGTTGCATGATATGGACAAAAGAATTTAGAAAAAAGAAAGCTTATGGCACTTCTTTTTCATTTTGTAAATAGGTAATTAAATATATAGGATTATTAGGAAGTTATCGGTTTTAAAATTTACTATTTTTATAATTTAAAAATATAGTCATATATTTTTTTTTTTTTTTGTTAATTTTGTAACATCTTTTATATTATTGAATTTATATTTTTTTTGAATTATAAATTTTATATATATTCTACTGACTAACTTCAAGATTTGGTCATTGGTCCAAAGAACGAACCTAATTGTCACACCAAAAATAAAAAATAAATTGTAATTTCTTTTGTTTTTAATAATTTATACTAAATTTTTCATAATATTTTAGTTGTTTGATTAATATAAAAGAAAGTTAAAAGTCTAATCGTTCTCAATTTGTAAGTTTCTTTTCATGTAATATTGATATTATGGTAAGAAATTATCTAGAAGTATATAACGGGTAGGTTTATGGTTTTATTGTGGTTTATAATTATGTTTTATGCATATTACTATTAGATTTAAGGTTTATTTTTATGATATTACACGTATATATTAAATAAATATATACCTAGTGTCACCTAAAAGTTAGGAAGAGACTTCAATATTAAGTTGAAGTTTAAAAGAGATATAATATAATTATAAAAAAAAATCGGAACAATACCAAAGTTTAAAATGGAAGATAAATTAAAGAATTATTCTATTATATGTTGAATATATTATTATATATTAAATAGTATAAATATTTAAATATTTTTCATAATAGTCTATATTTAGTTACCATGACTTTTCATCTATATGATTTCTACAATTTAATAGTTTTAGATATGTATGGCACAAAACAGATCTAAATTATACTCTAATTATTATGATTAACATGTAATATGGTAATTAGGGTTTAGGATAAATTTACCTTCGTAGTCTCGATTTCTTCAAAAACTTCATACGTGCTTGACTTAAACCTCTAGAGTTGATTTACTAAACTTCAAATTTAGAACCAGGTTGTACGACCCATAGAATGAAGGAATCGAAGGAGAGAAAAGAGATGGAAATAAAGAAGAATTGGGCTTGGAAGTTTGAGAATTTGGGAGAGGAAAAATTAATTGTGAACAAAAGTAAAATACCTAGCCCAAATTCTCAAAAACTCAAAATTATTTTCAAATGAATTTGGCTCATTTTTATAGAAAAATGACATGCAAGATTTTGTATGTTGACCTAATATCTCAAAGTACACTTTTTTTAGTGGGTTTTTTGTCTTTATCAAATGCCAACACCTAGCCCACTAAAGTTATCAAATGACTATCCTACAAAATGTTGGATGTTTCCACCAACTTTGGTCAAATAGCAAAACGGTCATTTGGTCAAATTCAAACTTTGACTTTTTAAATCAAAACTCAATATTTTGACTTGTTACAATTTTGTCCGTCTCATCTAATTTTGATTTTTCAAGCATGGATTTGCATTCATTTTCTCGAAATTCAAATCAAATTTGAATATGTTGTCGATCAAAGTTTAACTTTTTCAAAGTTCAAATTCAACCACTTGACCTTTTACAACTCTGATTATTTCCATCAATTTTGAGTTTTTGAATATGAATCTCCATTTATAACTTTTATATTTAAATCTCATTTAAACATAAAACTTTATCTCTAATCTGATAATCGACATATATATTACATATATTTGTCGTTTTCTCTCATCACCTAATTCGAACAATTTGAATCATTCCATCATACTGTTATAGGTTCATTCCATGTGAGCAAACATGGAAACCTAATGGACCTATAGATTATGAACTCCAACGATTCGAAATTAACTAGTTAAACTCTTTTAGACCGAGTTAATCAACATTTGTCAAGGTCATTCTACTAAAGTCTCGTAGTTGCACTCCTCTCACCATAGATATATTTGTGTCCATATGATATAACCATGATTAGTAAGTCAATTGTTCATAGGTTGTTCGTAATCTCAGTTGAGTCAAAGTTATAGCCCCCAAAATTACATCTTGCTCCTTAAGTTCTACTAATCCACTATTAAACAATTAGTTTAAGGTCCAACCTATAAATCGAATCTCTCTCAGACCAATGAAAGGGTGGGGCCGCTTGTTCAAGACTTGGATTTAGTTTTTAAGAGAAAAACTTATTTACCAACCCTTAAAGCAAGTAAGATGTTGGCTTTTTGGCCCTTAATCTCAAATTAATTAATTTAAATTAATTAATATTTTGATGATAACAAATTTAAATTTTTTTATTGACAATTTTATTATTTTGAATAGTCCATAACTTAGAGCTCCAAAAAATGATTTTAACACCTCTTGAATAACTCAAATCGGAGTTCAAACGAAGAAAATATTGCTGAAAGAAGCTTAAACGGAAAAATACTCGAGATGGTGACGTGGCGCCCAAATAATCAATTTGATCTAATTAGAAGAGCCACTTTGAGCAATGGAGAAGCATGTGACTTTTGTTTTTGTTTTTGCTTTTGTTCCTTTTATTGGCTTTTAAAAAGAAATGGATTTTAAAAAGAAAATGAATTTAATATTATTATTTATCTCTATGTCTAACGACTAGTTTTTTAGAAAAAGATTGTGAACTTGTTTTATTGGACTTTAAATAAATTATTTTTAAAAGGATATATTATTATATTATTATTCATCTTTGTGTCTAACGGTTGATATTTAAAAAAACATTGTGAACTTGTTTTATTGGGATTTAAACAAATTATTTTCAAAAAGAGATATTATTATATTATTGTTTGTGTTGTGTCTAACAGCTAATTGAATTTAAATATCAACCATACATTTTTCTTTTACTTACTTCCATTGACCCAAATTCATTTTGAATTTCAATATTTTTCTTCTTTTTAAATACTCCATTTTCTCCAAATTTTTTAAGAACTTGGTTTATCTTTACAATCCTTAAAAGCTGCAAAAGTGACTATTGTTATTCTCTTTAAAGCTTCCAATTTTCCTTCTTTTCATCTTGTCCTTGAGAGAATTTTTTATTGTATTGTGAGGATTAATTATTGTGAGTATAAAATTGTACACTCACTCTTTTAAAGAGTTTTTCTTTTGTGTAATTTAAAACTTCAACATATTGTGACGGTTTGATCCTAACCCGTGGAAAAGATTGGGTTTTCTCTTGGACCTGAAAATAGAGTAAGTAGCGGTTCAACCCTAATCCATGGAAAGAGCCAAAAGAAGGTTTTCAATCAAAATCCCAAGAGATGCTTGGAAAAGTAGATGTAGGTCAAGTTTGACTGAACCATTATAAAACTACAGTGTCTTCTTCTCTAACTCTTTTCTAATTATTTTTGCATTTAATTTTAGTTACATATTCTTGTTGGTTAAGTTAATTTGATTGCATACTCTATTACATAATTATTATCAATCTTGTTATTTAACATATTTTAGCTAATTTTCTTTGTTTAATTTAAAATTTATCTAATTAGTTTAATTTAGGCTTATTTGTTAAAAAGTTTAATTAAACCCTATTTACCCCCTTTAGGGTTGCCATACTGGTCCAACATAAGATTGAATTTCATCTTGCACCTTGTGTCTCCAGCTACCCACCTAGTCTTACCCTTAAATGAGAGACTTATTGAGTCAGTGCTGATGAGCTGCTCTCACCTATGCAAATCTAAGGATAATCCCATGTAAATAGGAGTTTATAGTTAACTCAGAATTAAGATTAAGTTACCTAGGTTATTAATAATCAAAATAGTCAATTTTAAACAGTAACCGATGTTATAACGTAAAAGTGACTATTTCATGGTTTAGTCTTATGTAAACTCTGTACATTAGAATCCTCCCACTTTCGTGTCTCTACATGAACGATTCAGGATCAAATTGTTTGTATTAACTACAAAGCAGATCCATCCATAGTGTCCCAAAATAAGGTGCTCAACTTTTATTCATATACTATAGATCATTTAGGCTATATACTCAAACTCAATCCATATTTATGTCTCTACTTAAAATTCAAGTTTACTCAAGATAGCCTTGAGACTACTATAAAAATGGCATTACTTGACACTATTTTCTAGTTAAGTATTAGTTTACTTGATGCTTTTCAATGTGTCAAGTAATTTGGTGTCGAGAATAAGATTTTTTTTTACAGTTTATAAACATCAAAATGAAATGTACTTGACATTTTATAAACGTCAAGTACATGAGACTAGATGACATGTTTTACGTATCAAAAATTTGTTTATTCTTGACATGTATTATTCGTCAAAAATATCTATTCTTGACACTTGTTACCTATCAATTGAAAGCTTTTTTTTATTCTAAAAAATTGACAACTGAGTTAATTCTTGACTCGTTTTGCATGTCAGAATTTTTTTTCAAATGAAAAATTGTACAATTTGAAATACACATAATTGTGGAAAATTGTAGTGGCTAGCATTTTGAGAATATGTGCAAATATAGCAAAATTCTCATTCTTTTTAATACTCTCCATATTAAATTTGTTATTTTTTCCAAACTACCCTTCAATAACTTATTTCTTTTTTCCTTTTTAATGTCCTAATCATCTCTTATTTCTTCTCTCACTTTTTAAGGCCATAATCATTCCTTCTCTTGAAGGGAAAACAATTTATTTCTTTATAATAACGTATGTATATTTCTTTTCCCCTTTTTAAGGCCTTAGGGAAGGAGGTTTTATTTAAATATCATAAATGAAACAAATATTTAGAGATTTATTGTAGTTTTAAAATATTTATTATAATATCGTAGTTCTTAACGTTTTAAAATTATTTTGTTTTCTCTCTCCAATATCTTCTCAAGACATTGTTTTCTCTCTCTAAGTGTTCAAAACCATATATAAGCCTCAACAAACAATAAAATTTTCTTTTATCTGAAAATAAATTAAATCAATTCTTCGTTTTTCTTTTACCTGCCTAAGATGGAAAATGAAGAATAAAATAATATATATATTTAAGAAAAATTCAAAATAGGTTTGAAGACTTTTTCTTTTGATAAAGATTAAAATAATAAATTTGTATGAATACTTTAATTTTTCCTCAAGTAAAAATTAAAATGAGGAAGTGAAAAGTGAAGAATAACATAATAAACATGTTTCAGAAAAATAATTCTAACTAATAAATATTCTCTCTTCTTTTACCGGTAGGTAAAAGAAAAATAATAATAAAATAATAGTTATATTAAAATAATATTTTCTCTTCTTCATTTTCTCTCCTTCAAATACAACTTATCACCACTCTATCTTTTATTTTAATTATTGTTTCTTTAATAACTTCTCGCCCTCAGTTCCCTTCCTTTCCTTTGTATTTAGACTCGGCTCACTCCAATTCAACAGGTAAAATCAAAACCTTAGATTTGATATACAAATACTTTTATTAGTTTTATTCTCATTAATTTCCATTTTTTTCTCAATCATTTCTTTCATAATTTTTTTAAAAAAAGCAGTAAAATAAAAATATTTATAAATAGGTCATTCCAAATTTTTTTAGTTAAGTCGATTTTTAATCCAACATTTTCTATTGATAAATTAATTTTGTTTAGTGGTTAGTATTTATTTTATTGAATTTATATTTTGTTTTAATAATAGATTTTATTTATCTTATGATATTACTACTACTAAATTTTGTAGATCGAGACATAAAGAACAAAACAAATTGTTGCATAGAAAAATTGTACTTCATATTTTTTTTATGTTTGTAATAATTTATACTAAATTTCTCATTATATTATTTTTTTTGTGTAGTTCGGTTGGATTTGATTAATATAAAAAAAAAGAAGAATTATCATCAATTTGAAGAAAAAGTATAATCGTTATTCAATTTGTAAGTTTTTTTCATTTAATATTGTTCTATAATGTTATTGTTGGGTTTTATGTTCTAAAACTCGTAGAAAGTAAATATAATTCATTAACCGTTATCAATAAAGTGTTATTATTATAATTTTAATAAGTGTTATTGATTATATTATTAGTTTTATCTTAATAACCTAAATTTAATAAACTAACATCTCTAAACTGTTTGATAAGTCTTGAATAGTATGTAGAGACATATAGGGACCAATGTCCGAGATACAACTTAAAAGATTTATAGTATAGGGATATATAAGGCTGAGTACCTTATTTTGGTAACACTATAGATATGACTCACTTTGTATTTGATACAAACATAATGATTCGACACATTCGTGTAGGTGACATGCGAGTGATGGTATCATATGCAATAAGTTTGCATAAGATCGGACCACGAAATAGTAACCACTAGATGTAACTCCGTTAACTAGTTAGGTTTCTATTTCATAATTAGGATGACCTAGGTAATATAGTCTTAATCCTGAGTGTATCATGAACTCATGTTCGCGAGGGGTTGACCTTTGATTTGTACGAACGAGAGTGACCAGATAGCCGACTCAATATATTTATCATTTTGGGGACAGAATCGAGAAAGGAGCTAGGAACATAATCACACAAGATGAAATTCACTCCTTCCCAACTTTAGGGTAAGTAGATAAGTGTTCCTTTAAATGGTGTCTCTAGGACTTGAACAAAGGGTCCTACCCTCTCTATGGCACAAGAGGGGTTTCTGTTTAATAGTTGGACCATAAACAGATTGTTCATTAGAGGAATATTGGTATTTAAAGACTAGAAGTAACCCAGGGGTAAAATGGTAATTTATCACAACTGGTGTTACGAACACTCGTGAAGGACTAACTTACTGGTATTGATCTATATTTGTACTGTGAAGCATCTGCAGCTGTATCAGATCGATAAGAGTACCAATAAGAACCAGAAAATCAAGAGGAGCCACAACATAGAGTTTAAAGTCAACGGTGACAACCAACTCAAAACCGACAATGTCCAGGTTGTGGAACATGTTTATTTTATTGTATCTTTTAAATGAATATAATTTGGTTATTAAAAAATATTTTAATTTACATTTAAAATTTCCAATTACTGATCATTGTTAAAAAATATAATTATAAATTTTCATAAAATTCGTAACAAGTAAATGAAAGATAAAATATGTAATCTATAAAAGAATTGGAATTTTAATATGGTTTGATTTAAAAAAATCAAAAATCTCTCATTATCTAATTATATAAATTTACATATTATAAAAAAATGAAGGCATGGTCTTGGGTTAGAAACCCGACCTTGAAGAGAGAAAATAAGAAGAAAAAAACAAAGGATTTGTGTGAAGAGGAGGTCATGGGTTTAACCCAAAACATTAGACAGAGAATAAGAATGTCTTGAATTGAATCCAAAACATTGGAGAGAGAACACAAATCTATTATATTTCTATAAATATTTTTGAAACTATAATATTTTGCTAAATATTTTGTAAACTAACCATATTTATTTAAATTTCTTGTCATCCTTTCTTATATTGGGGAAAACAATTTGTTCTTCCTATCTTAATATTGATCATTATTTTCAATATGAAATATAATGGTTGTTGATCGAAGTAATTTAACTTCGTTTGTGATTTTTCTCTACTTTCTTCAATGTGTATTTTGAGTAAATCTGATTTCAAATGATTTTGTTTTATTTTTTTACGTTGGTATTTTTTAAATTTTATTTTGTATTAGTTTTGTATATTAGTGTTGTGAGGTACTTATATTATTTGAATTAGTTGGTTTATATATTTTCTACGTGATTTTCATTTTTTCAAATTTCAGTTTATTGTATTTTATTAATTAAATAAGTACATGAACAATATAACTCAGTGTATCATTACAAAGTATATCAACAATAAATTATTGAAGTATATCGGCATAATAAGTGAATCATTATTAGGTATATAAATCAAGTTTACAAGTGTCTATTAATAGTGTATCAAGTGTTCAGTAGAACTTCAAGCATATCAAGTGTATTTAATTAATTAAGTGTATTAGTGAAGAATCCTAAGTGTATCTGCAATATATCATGTGTATCAAGCATATTAAATGTGTTGAGTGTACCAATGAAGCATAACAAGTTTATTAGTAGGGCATCAAGTGCATTAAACTTATTAGTAAAGCATTTAAATGTATCCAGGCTGAAAGAGTATCAAGTCTATCAAAAAGAATCAAGTGTAACAAGGAGTATTAGGTGTATCAAAGGGAATCGAATGTATTAAGAAGTATCATGGTTCATCAAGTGTTTCAAAGTCCAAAGGTTATCAAGAAGTATCAAATGTTATCAAGTGTATCAAGGAGTATTATGTGTATCAAGGGATATTAGGTGTATAAGGTGTATCAAATGTGTGTATTAGTATGCCCGATATTAGGTGTATAAGGTGTATCAAATGTGTGTATTAGTATGCCCGATATTAGGTGTATAAGGTGTATCAAATGTGTGTATTAGTAGCGAGGGCATTTGTTACATTTTATATCTTGTATATGTGAGCTGGGCTTTATTTTCACCATTTTTGCAAACAGTAAATGTGTATCCTATGGACTTAATTATTATAACTTCTTTTTTGTCTTTGTTGCAAGTGCCTCTATAATTATATATTACACATGTTTGAAGTCCAACAATGGTATACAACATGATCAACTCTGACAACACATAAGCAAGAATTTATGCTTAATTTCCATCTATTTAAGTTTCTTGAATCAACTCAAACTTTCAATCAAAGAACTAACAAATTATTTATATATCCTTGTTCATACATATATATAGTTGGTCATTACATACTTACAGCATAGGAGCATCGTTCTTATTCATATTACAACACGAGTTATGATCATCGTTCTTAATCATAAAGTATAAAATATATGTACTAATAAGAAACAAAGACATCCTCCTCCTCCAAGCACCACAAAACTCTTAGATAACTCCAAACTCAAAGTCTCACTGATTGTTATCATCGACTCTATGAAATCTACAAACGAAACGAGAATAGTATATTAAAGCTAAAAACTTTAACTTTTAAGTCTAAGAACTTTGATAATATAATTATGCCTTTGAAATAGAAACAAAATGGAAACTTAAAGTCTCTTTTTCTTCTTCCATTTCTAGACGGTGAAGTACCATGAAAAACCAATTTGGTTCTAGTTAATTTAAATCCATATACTGGAGAGATGAAACACTGAGGTCGGCTCCATCGTAATGAGTGCATGAAGCGTGTTAAAAATGAAGGAAATTCAAGTACTGCATAAAACTATTCCACACTTTATAGTTGCAACAAAACAGTAAAATAATGCCACAACTTTCAAATGTCATAAATTAGCATTGTTGAGCTAATAGAAATATAATTGGGCATATATCAATTTACCTTTTTAATTTTAGCTAACCATGCAATGAACTCTAGTCGCTTGTTCCTAAAAAACAAAGTTCGTAAGATCAAATTGAAGAAACTAAGAAGCAATATAGAAACTCTTTCACTGTATAACAAAAGTCAAGATTAAAATATACGTCTTCATATTAGCATTGATTACACTAATTATATTTCTCTCATGATAGACACGTGTGTAAGTTTCCACGATAAGATTTCTTTTCTACACATTTAAATCCTTAATTACGTAAAAAAAGAAAACAAAAGATAATGCAGCTGCAACAAATTTGAAATGTCAATTAAAGAAACATAAAACAGACAAAAATAAAAATTTCTCCAACTTTTACGGTGATAACATGTGGGGTAAATCCAACTCCTGCTGACTCCACAATTACAATTATAGAATTGTTAACTCTAATAGCAATACCAAAGTCGAAACTAAGCTTCAAGAATTAAGACTCTACAAATTGGTCTCTTCATATGTATTAATAAAATAATATTTTAGATTTTACACCAATTACATCACTCAATCACTATAACATATTGTGAACTGCGTACTCATCCAGGGTTTGAACTAGTTATATCACTCAGTCACTACAAAAGCCCAAACTCCTTCCTTCTCTTCTTTTGGATTCCTCTTGTCGCCTAGTTATTCTCTTAATTGACTATTCAGCCTTCAGAACTTCCCCTTTGCTATCTCAAACTCATTTTTTCCATTGGTCTTTAGCCCTATTTATAGTGATCTTTCACATCCAAGGATCACTTCCATGCTTTACACGTGTCACCTTACTGATTCGCCGAGCCATGCAGTCAACCCAACACTACTACAAAATCCACTTTACTTGACACTAGGCACTTTTACATACTTGACGCTTTTGTTAAAAAAACGTCAAGTATTGACAATTTTAAAGGAAAAACGTCAAGTACAATCACAAAAAAGCGGAGATTTCACGGAGTTTTTCGGATAATTTTACGCTAACCTTTACTTGACGTTTTTTTCGCATCAAGTATAAAGGACATTTTACTTGACGTTGTATTCGTGTCAAGTATTGCGAAACGTTACTTGACACGAAAACAACGTCAAGTATGGTTTAAAGACGACAAACTTTTCACCAAAATTTTTGAATTATTTTTACTTGACGTTTTGTGTCCCGTCAAGTATAGTTGAGATTGTACTTGACGATTTTGTCGCGTCAAGTATAGTGCAGATTTTACCTGACGTTGATTCCGCGTCAAGTATAGTTGACATTTACTTGACGTGGAAATAACGTCAAGTATAGTTAAAATTTTTATTTGATACTTTGAAAATTAATATTTTAAAAATGTCAAATATAAAAATATAAAAATATTAAATATAAAAATATTTTTTATTTCTCTCATTTCATTAAATAAACTTATTAAAATAAATTTATTAAAATAAAATTACTAAAATAAAGTTATTACAATGTTATTAAAATAATCTTATTAAAACAAACTTATTAAAATAAATTCTCCAAAAGAAACTTATTAAAAATTAATTTAGTAGAAGAAATGTATTAAACTAAATTTAATAAAAAGAAATGTATTAAAATAAATTTAGTAAAAAGAAAATTATTAAAATAATAAAAAAAATTATTAAAAAATTCCCTCCAAAACAACTTTTCATTTTCCTCCTTTTCTCTCCCAAAACCCTTCAATCTCTCTATCTCCATCTCTTATCTCCACATCTCTCCAGCCCGTCGCTCATATCCCAGCCGACGCGGTCTCGAACACCCACCCGTGCAAAGCCTCCCGCCGCCCAAAAATACCTGTGCGAAGCCCCCGTCGTCGAAGACCACAAAGCCCGAACACCCAGCCGCCTAAACGCCCACCGCCCGAACACGCCGCCGCACGAAACGTCTCCGCCCGAACTCGCCCGCCACCCGAACTCGCCTGCTGCGCGAAGACCCACGTCGACGACCCGCGAAGACCCGTGCCGACGTCCTGTTTTCACCCTCGTTATCTTGCAGCAACTTTTCGGTCACCAATCAGCAAGGTTTCGAGCCTTTTCGATAAGAGTCGGTAAGGATTATTGCTATACTTTCTTTTTCGAATTGGATTTAAGTATTTGAATATTCATATAAGCTATTGGAATTCGTTTGTTGTTCTGTTTGGGTATATTACTAACTGTCTGACTAAGATTCAGCAAGGTTGAATACATTTTGGACTAATTCGCACTTGATTAAGATGTCTTAGATCAGTTTTTGAACCGAGAAAGTTTGTTGGGCTTAGTTCTGAATTAATTTGGAGCGATTAATTAAGGTTTATGGTGGATTTTGGATAAGTATATTACTTTTGAAAATCCCATGGTGTTGGTTAAGGTTGAGACTTATCATTTAGGCTTTCTAAAAGTTGGTATTTCTTCAAGTAAGTGGAATTTTGGATTGAGAATTATATGATTGTTGGGCTAAATAGTTTCCACATCCCTTCTACAATGTAAATTTTGATAAATATATGTTTTAGTTAGGTGTAGAGCACTTTTATGATTGCATTGGACGTGACTATTTTATTGTTTGGAACATCTTGAATTTCTGATAATTGGTGGGTATTGTAAACTTTTCTAGATTTGAAATATATCAATAGTTATATAATACCAACTTAAAAGTAGGCATAAATGCCTTGTTTAACGAATCTTGCATAAGAAACTTAGATTAATGGGTGGTATTGGAAGTAATAAGGATGAATTGGTTCTTGGCTTTTGATATGTTTATTTTTTATAAATTTGTTTTTATTTTTATCTCCACTTTTGGTTTGAATTGGTTCTTTTTGTTTATTTAATTTGAACTTATTTTCTTAAGAAAATAAACCAAACCATTACAACACTTGTTAATTTGAGCTTGATTTCAAGTAGTAGAACACTTAGGCTAGATTGGGATTTGTTTGTTGATAGGATAGTAAGTTGCATGAGTTACCTGATTTTGAATATTGTAATTTTTTTTTGTAGATCCAAGATTATCATATTACAAGTATGGATAAATCATGGATGTCAAAGAGTAAATTATCTAAAGAGTTTGAGTTTGGTGTAGAGAACTTCATCATATTTGGATTTTCCAATACAACTAATACTTCTATACGTTGTCCTTGTTTAAAGTGTGGAAATTGTCAAAAACATAAAGCCAATGATATAAGAGATCATTTATATTTTAATGGCATTGATGAAAGTTATAAGACTTGGTTTTGGCATGGTGAAGAACTTCCTAATTCATCCTTTCATGGAGAATCCTCTAAGTGTATGTATGAGGAGAATGATGTTGGAAATATCAAAGAAATGGTTGAAATTGCTCATGAGCAATATTCAAAGGATCCACGTGGTTTTGAGAAATTGCTTAATGATGCTGAAAAGCCGTTATACGAAGGATGCAAAAAATTCACCAAGTTGTCTACATTAGTGAAGTTGTATAACTTAAAAGTTAGACATGGATGGAGTAACATTAGTTTCTTAGAACTACTGAAAGCGTTAAAAGATATCTTACCTTCTCCTAATGACCTCCCTACATCAATGTATGAAGCAAAGAAAATGTTAGGTGCATTAGGAATGGAATATGAAAAGATTCATGCATGCCCTAATGATTATTGCTTGTATCGAAAGGAATATGCCAACGCAATTGTGTGCCCTTAATGCGGTGAGTCTAGGTGGAAATATGGTAAAGATGCAAATAAGAAAAAGAAAATCCCTGCTAAAATAATGTGGTACTTTCCACATATTCTACGATTTCAACGGATGTTTAGAAGTGTTGAATGTGCTAAAAACTTAACGTGGCATGCTACTGAAAGAGAAATTGATGATAAATTAAGGCACCCTGCTGACTCTCCAGCTTGGAAGTTAGTCGACACCATGTGGCCAAATTTTAGTTCTGAACCCAGGAATCTTCGTTTAGCATTGTCAGCAAATGGAATAAACCCTTATAGTGATATGAGCTCCAAGTACAGTTGTTGGCCAGTTGTGATGGTGATTTATAATCTTCCCCTATGGTTATGTATGAAACGAAAGTTCATGACATTATCAATTTTGATTTCAGGTTCAAAGCAACTAGGAGATGACATTGGGATATACTTAGAACCATTGATTGATGATTTAAAACTTTTGTGGAAAAGTGGTGTGCAATGTTATGATGCCTACAATGAGGAACTATTCAACCTAAGAACTGTTCTACTATGGACGATTAATGATTTTCCAGCCTATGGAAACCTTAGTGGATGTAGTGTGAAAGGCTATAAGGCATGTCCAATTTGTGAAGATAACACATCTTCAATACGATTGAAATATGGAAAAAAAAATGGCATACCTTGGGCATCAAAAATTTCTACCACATAATCATCCTTTTCATCGTCAAAAGAAATCGTTTAATGGTCAGCGAGAACTTGGAAGTATTCCTGAACCTTTGTCTGGGGAGGTTGTATTTGAAAAAACTAAAGATCTTGACTTTCAAAGAGGAAAAATAAACAAAAAAAAACACTCTAAAGGAAGCACCAAAAGTTGTTGGAATAGGAAGTCTGCTTTTTTCGAGCTCCCCTATTGGAAGCATCTTCATGTTAGACATTGTTTAGATGTGATGCATATTGAGAAAAATGTTTGTATGAATATTTTAGGTACACTTCTCGATATTCCAGGAAAAACTAAGGACGGTTTGAATGCTAGACGTGATTTAGCTGATTTGAAGATTCGACCTGAGCTTACTCCTATTAATGGGGAAAAAAATTTCATTCCCCCTGCTTGTTATACACTTACTAAGAAAGAAAAGCGGTTTCTTTTGAAGTCGTTATCAGAAATGAAAGTTCTTCGGGGTTACTCATCCAATGTTACGAATCTTGTGTCAATAGAAGATTCAAAACTAAATGGTCTAAAATCTCATGATTGTCGTGTCCTCTTACAACAATTGCTCCTTGTTGCCATCAGATATGTGCTTCAAAAACATGTTCGATATGCTATAACTTGTTTGTGTCTTTTTTTAATTCTATATGTAACAAAGTTATAGATGTTACACAAGTAGAGAAGCTGCAAGAAGACATTGTGATTGCATTATGTTTACTAGAGAAGTACTTCCCTCCTTCATTCTTCACGATAATGGTCCATCTCACTGTACACCTTGTTAGAGAAGTAAAACTTTGTGGGCCCATTTATTTGCGATGGATGTATCCATTTGAAAGGTTCATGAAGGTTATAAAAAATGCTATGAGAAATCGAAATCGTCCAGAGGGTTGTATTGCTGAAGGTTATATATTAGAAGAATGTTGAATTTTGTTCAGAATTTTTATGTGGAGTAGATCCTATTGGACTTGGTTGTCAAAAGTTAAGAGACAATTCTGACTATTCAGAACTTGGTAGACCATTGTCAAGTGGAGTTACTAGCATACCTGAACGAGAGCTTTTATATCAAGCTCATCGATATGTTTTGGAGAATACCGTTGATGTGCAACCATATATAGAGTAAGTTCTTCTGTCTATAATCCATTTATTTCATTGAAGTTCATGAAACTAAAAGTAATTACATTCTTGTTGTACTTCATAAGAAAACATTTGATTGCATTGCAACAACAACACCGAAGTAGATCAAAAAACCAGAAATGGATTCAAGATGAACACAATCAAAGCTTCATATCTTGGTTACGAGAGAAGGTATAACTTGAAATTAGTTATTTAACATTATCCGTTCTCATTTATATTCTAATTCTTTCAGTCGTTGTCACTTAGTTTGAAACGGAACTTGCAACAGGAGATGTTGAGGTTTCAGATAACTTGCGGTGGATTGCTCATGGCCCTCATCCAGTTGTTACTAATTACAATAGTTACGCTATTAATGGATGTCACTACCACACAAAGTTGCATGACAAGAATAAAACTGTACAAAATAGTGGAGTTAGTTTAGTTGCAAAAACAATGCAAGTATGTAGCTCGAAAGATAAAAATCCTATAATCGGAGAAATGTCCTTTTATGGTGTGATAGAAGAGATTTGGGAACTTAATTATAATTCATTTAAGGTTGCCATTTTTAAATGTGATTGGGTTGAAAATAGTGGTGGTATCAAAACTGACGAGCTTGGGTTTGTGTTAGTTGACTTAAGTAGAGTAGGGCATAAGAATGATTCTTTTATATTTGCAACTCAAGCAAAACAAGTATTTTTTGTTGAGGATCCAAGTGATAGTCGGTGGTCTATTGTTCTTACTCCACCACAAAGAGATTTTGCGGATCAATATAATGATGACGAACTTGGAGATACAGCTTTAAATTGTCAAGGAATACCTAAAGCTACAATAGATATTGAATCTAGACTTGATTTAGATGAAAATACTCCAATGAGGAATCACCCAATGATGCATTGACTCAAGCGTTGGGTACTCCAGAATATGGCGGACGAGTACGTGGTGTGGGTGGTTTCATTACACCTACTGTTTATTTTCATCAAGCAAAGCCAAGAAAGTCAAAGAAGGTGGATGCAACCCAACAAATTATTGATGAAAATGAAGCACTTCATAAACGTATTCGAGAGTTGGAACAAAAAGTTCAAAGCATCCCAACATCGAAACATGGTAGTTGCTCCAAGAGCAAAGTCCAAAAGAAGGTAAAATGTTTGTTTCTAAAGTAAAGTTACAATATTAATTGTTTATCAAAGTGAAGCTATCATTTACTTGTGCTTTGAAAATATCGATGGTTTTAGGAGAAAGTTTTAGAAAATGTAGTAAAAGAGAAAAAAGGGATTGCTACTAGTGTACCACCGGTATCTCTTACATCAAAGAAGAAGGTCGTAGAAGAAGAGGAAGTGAAAGAGGAGGAAGTGATTGCTACTACGCCGATGACAAAGAATGAGGTAAATGTGAAGGTGGATTGTAAGCAAACAATTTTACGTATATGAGTTCTTAGATTGTTACTTACTTATGTTAGGTAAAATCTTCAAGGCCGATAACAAAGGAGGTGGAAGTTACTAGTGAACCATCAAATCTACCAATACAATTGAAGTATATTCTTAGATATGCTGAAACGATAATGGTTGATGGGTCTAGTTTTTCATTTCAACTACCTCTTGAGTTATTTGGTATATCTCGAAAGAGTTATGTTTTGCGAGAAGATGTTATTGATTTTTGCAACATGCAAAAAGTTAAGACTTTATCAATGGTGGCTTATATTACGTAAGTAAATGTTACTTCTTCATGATATATATTCACACTTTTTAGTTAGTAGTAAGTTGATGTATGCAATTAAATGTTACTTCTTCATGATATATATATTCACAATTTATTGTAGGTACTTATACTCACTCATTATTGATTTAAAGAAGGTTTCAAAGTACGTTTTTGTAGATCCATCTCTTATTTCAGCTGGCCATAGTACTCGAGAGATTAGAGCTCGAAACCTTTGTAGTAGATTAATGACTTCCAAACAAGATCAATTGGTTGTTGCTCCTTATAATCCTGGGTAAGTATAATTTTTATCAATGTAAACTTGCATTAGTATGAAAATACTAATTACTTGCATATTTATTTCATTTAGGGATCATTGGTCATTAGTAATTATTAATCCATATGATGATTTGGTGTACCATCTTGATTCCTTGAGAACAAGCTCCCGAGATGATATTAAATACGTAACGAATATGTAAGCTAACTATATTTATGTTTCTTTATTTTTAATCACTAAAGAAATAAGTTCATTTTAATTTATACTATACTTTGGGAAATGTAGGGCCTTGACGATTTTTCAATCTCAGAAGAATTTGAAAAAGACCAGAAAAACAACATTCTGGAAAGCGGTAAAGGTAAATATATTTATAAATTTATTTACAATTTAATTTAGCATATAATCTAATATGCATTGTTATTTAGTTTTGTGTTATAGTGTCCTTTACAGGTAGGAACTGTTGAATGTGGATATTATGTCATGAGATACATGCGCGAAATCTTGAGCAAGGACACAAGCATTATTACTGATGCGGTATGTTTTTAAACTACTTACATTGTAACGTTATAAATACTATAATATGACTATTTTTTAACAAAGTGTCTACTTGACTTTTTATGTTTTATAGATTGATACAAGAAACTCGTACTCACAGCTTGAATTGGATGAAGTACGAGTGGAATGGGCTGAATTTTTATCTTGGTACATATGATAGATACACGTAGATATGATCTTCTTCTTAATTTTGTAAATGGCTAAAATAGGAGAATGCCTATAACATTTTTTTGTGTAAACGTTTTGTTCATAGCCATTATACTTATAGATGATGCAAGGGGATAGAGACTTTAGTTTTGGTATACAAGATAACTATTATTATTGGTTATATAAGAGGTAGCTATTATTATTATTGATTTTGGAATATGCCACAGATAGGAAATTTTAGTTGGCTATATTTGGATTGGAATTATGTAATCGTTGATGACATTAGTGAAAACAAATGAAATTATTGTTGGTTTACTTAATTATTTTGTCATTTTCTTGTTGTGTAACTATACTGATTCTGAAAATTTTATTTTGTTGATGTATATGTTTTATTGAAACAAATGACCTAATGGAAGAACCAGAAAATGAAAAATTTGTATATTTAATATATATTAATAAATAGTACTATACATAACGTTAAATATATGTCAAGTATACGATATTCCTTTACATGTAAAAACGTCAAGTATATGTTTACCTGACACGTATAAGGCGTCAACTATACAACATTACTTGACACATAAAAGGTGAACTTTGATGGATTACTTGATGTTAATACAGTGTCAAGTAAACGTATACTTGATGGTTTTTTAGTGTCAAGTAAATGGGTACTTGACGGTGGTTTAATGTCAAGTAAACGTATACTTGATGGTTTTTTAGTGTCAAGTAAATGGATACTTGACGGTGGTTTAATGTCAAGTAAACGTATACTTGACGGTGTTTTAGTGTCACGTAGACGTATACTTGATGGTTTTTAAGGGTCAAGTATACTTATACTTGACGGTGTTGTAATGTCAAGTATACGTCTACTTGACGGTTTTTTAGTGTCAAGTAATCAGACTATACTTGACAGTCAATTACTTGACGCTTTTAAAAACGTCCAGTAAACATTTACTTGACACTGTCTTAACGTCAAGTAATCCGATTTTTGTAGTAGTGCAAACTCGACATGTAGGCTAAAAGTCAGCAATGATTAGACATTCGCTTGAGATGCGTACCTTATCTCTCTAGAAGGCTAAACTCTTTAACCGTCTAACTCTCTTTTTCTCTTCTCGGGAAGCAACAAACATTTATTTTCTTTCGCGAGTTGTCAAGTCATCTCAACAGGACACCTATTCCCTTGAGCGTTTAAGTAGAGTAAGGTGTTTAAGCAAAGTCACTCATTCCCTTGGGTGTAGGTACTTCTCCCCGTTTTATTATGCTTAAATGCCTTACTCTCGACATCTAGCGTAAGCTTCTTCCTCGTCAGTTATTCTTATCGCATCGCTTACTTTCACGCGATAGAGCTTAACTTAAGCATTTCTCCTCGCATCGCCTTTTCTCTCTTCAGTTCCTTTCTCGCAGAATATCCTATAGTTACACTTATCCGAAATAACTTCCTCGGAAGGATTCTCTTTGAAAGGACTTCCTTTCTCTAGATCAAGGCCTCATAGTTTGTGAAATTACTGGTCTATAGATACTTCTTCAAATGTGGCCTTGGGAACAATTTTCCACAATGGCTCAAATACTTCGACATGTCAACTATCATCTATTACCTGAATGAGCACACGGTTCACGATATGTTATTTTATTTTAATTTGAATCAATAATAGTTTTTATAGTGACTGAGTGATATAATGAATTCAAAATCTAAAATATTAGTTTATTAATACAGATAAAGAGACCAAATTTGTGCAACCAGATTAACTATTCATATGGTTAGCCAGTATAGGTACATGTTTAACCTTCTTTAGCGTAATTAGGTACGTAAATACTAAAACTTAATTTCTTTATACTAAAGTATTTATTTATAACATAATAGTTGATGTTTCAGATTATTTGGAAATCTTACAAAAATGTAATGGATAATTTACCCAAATTTTGTAAAAACGATCAAGAAATATGGCGGACCATCAGTCCTCTCATATGCTTTCATATTGAGAAGTGACATTATCATGTTAGGGTGATTAGACAATTTGATTTTAAACAAGATATCCCATTAGAATGCATGCTAAGTCACTCATGCACAATATTAACTTGAGAAATACGAATTGGTCAAACAAAGTCGCACATTTGGTAGTGCAATGGCAATCTCGTAAAAGATTTATTATGATGGGAGCTTCGATTCAACAATTCAATAGGGACGTAACTTAAGAATAATTGGTATAATAACATTATGAGGCTCTACATCACTTGATCAAAAGCAGTTGTAGGTCATTTGATACATATTTGCATATTTACAAATTTAAATATTGTATAATTACTTTAAATTATATACTTTTTTTTTTTGCAATTCACATAGATCGAACAACATTGGACTTCGTGATGTTGCAGATGATCCATAATAGGTTCTTATCCAATAATAATGAGAGGTACATGCAAGAGCTACATTATATGTACGATGTACATATTGTATCTCCATAGTTTACAAGGGACGTGCTTGAGTGGAAGAAGTGAGCTCGATGAGGTTTACCATAACATGGAAGAAGTGCCTTCATGACATAGACACAAAGATAGTCTGGTTGTAGGATGATGATGATGCCAACATTTGGTTTGAAGTCTTATGATTCAAGGGCCAGTACATGATATTTTGATTTGAGAGTCAATCCATCTTCTTCATACACGGATGTCGGTCCCTCAACTTCATATATGCATGGACATGGATAGGGTTGTGGAGAACAATGCCAAATATCGCTATATTATAAATCACCTATAGAGGTATCAGATCCACAACAGTACCAACAAGAACCAGATAATCAAAATGAGCCAGAATAACATAAAGCTCAAAGTCAATGACGACAATCAGCTCAAAATCGACGACACTTGAATTGTGGAACACATTGATTTTTTTAAAATTCTTAAATGGATGTAAAACATTGATACAAGCATTTTACTTTAAATTTAACATTTTCGTTTACGAACTATTTTGAAAAAACGGTTCAACAATCGAGTACTTTTTTAATTATTAAAAAAATATGATTATAAATTTTCATAATTAAAAACAAATTGAAGAGAATTGAAAATTCAAATTTGAAAAATAAAAAAAATTGAAACGACGAGTCAAGATAAAAAGTATGGTATATGTAGGTCGAGTTTTCAACCCATCACCTTTGTTGAAAATTTAAAGAAAAAATGGTGTACATGTTAAAACCATAGCATAGGACTATAGAGAGTGTGTATAAGTCATGGATATATCATGGGTTCATTAGGGAGAGAGTGTATAGGTGATGGGTTGAACCCATGACATAGGGGAGTGTATATATGTAGATAGAAAATAGAGAGAACTAGTGAAGAGTGCTAGTGATGGAAAAACTCTTCATCTAAATTTCATTTCAAATAGGTCTTATATAGGCTCAAGATACATAAAAAAATAGCATGCTAACCACCCAAACAAATACCATAAAACTAGCCTAAAGAATAGGAACCTAAAGACTAGCAACAAAAAAAAAAAAGTTACAATCAATCCTATTTTTAACACCCTCCCTTAAACTAAAGCTATGCAATTTAGTATTTAGTTTAAAGAAGTAGAGGAAATCACTCCACGTAAGCTTAGAAGCTTTAAGAATGTTGCTAATTTGAAAGGCTTGGTTAAAATATCTGCCACTTGATCTTCACTTTCACAGTAGTTTAGGTTGATAATTCCATCATTTATAAGATCCCTCAAGTAATGGTATCTTACATCAATGTGTTAGCTTGATTGTTGATGCGTTATCACAATGAATGATAGATGCTTCTTCTTGCTTATAATGCAAGTTCTGAAGAATGTTCCTCAACCAAATGACTTGACATGCACATGATGTTGCTGCTACAAATTCAGCTTCAATGGTAGATAATGGACAATTGGCTGCTTTTTGGAAGACCATGAGATAGCTCCTGAACCAAGCATGAAAACATACCCTGAAGTACTCTTTCTATCATTTAAATCTCCTGCATAATCACTATCACTATAATCAACAAGGTTTAATTTTCTTCTTTTTTGATAAAGTATGCCAAGATCATGAGTCCCTTTTATGTAACGTAAGATTCTTTTGGTAGCAAGGAGATGAAACTTAGTTGGAGATTTCATAAACCTGCTAATTAAACTTAATGCATACATAATACCAAGCCTCTGTTAAGTACATCAAGCTTCCAACCATTTGCTTATAAAGAGTACTGTTGACCTTCTTTCCTTCATGGTCCTTTGTGAGCTTTAAATTAGGTTTAACTGAAGTTGCGGCTGAGTTGCAATTCTCCATTTGAAACCTGTCCAAGATCTCCCAGTGCATATTTCTTCTAATTGATAAAGAGATTATGTTCTTATAGACATTTTTCAAATCCAACTTTAATAAATTAGGCCTCAATTCGACTGTACCAAGCTTTAGGAGCTTGCTTCAATCCATACAAAGCTAAGCCTTCTTCAAGCGATATACCTTTTCTTGCATTACTATGTTAAACGTATTCAAGGGGTTGATCTACATAAACTTCTTCATTCAAGTTGCCATACAGAAAGGCTGATTTCACGTCCATTTGAAAAATTTTCCAATTGCTTTGTGCTGCCAATGCTATCACCATTCGAATCTTATCATGTCTTGCAACCGGAGCGAAAACTTCATTGTAGTCAATGCCAATTTGTTGTTCGTACCCCTTGGCGACAAGACGAGCCTTGTATTTGTCTACTTAGCCATCTTTATTCAGCTTCGTTTTGTAAACCCATTTAACACCAATGGATTTTTGCTCTCTAAGGAGTTCTGATAGCTCTCAAGTGTTGTTTTTCTCAATCAACTTAATCTCTTCATCCATGGCCTGCTTCCATTTTATATCTTTGACAGCTTCTTCAAAAATTAATGGATCAAAATTTTGATAATAAAGCATAATGGATAAATGCCTCACTAGAAAGATCACCATTAACCTCACAATCTTCCATATCCAAGCTGGTCTCCTTCTAACTCATTGTGATCTTGAAGAACTTGCACCTCCTGTTTGAGACTCAGTAGCCTCAAGCTCAACTGATTGTTGTACTGAATCTTTAAGTTGAGGTGACAAAGATTCATCACTATCTTCAAGGTTCACAAGTATTGTTTGTTTCCCTAGAGTATCTTTTATCTAATTCCAAGTGTTTAGTTCATCAAATATAACATCTTGGCTAATTACAATTTTACCTGTGATTGGATTGAACAGTTTGTAAGCCTTTAATTGCTCATTAATGCCAAGAAAGACACATTTTTTACCTTTGTCATCTAGCTTCCTTCTTTTCTTGTCAGGAATGTGTGCATATGCAATGCACCTGAACACTTTAAAGTGATCAACCGATGGTTTACGCCCATCCCAAGCTTCTTGAGGAGTCATATTTTTAACCAAAAAGGTGGGACTTCGATTCAAAACATGAACACTCCAATTTATTGCTTCTGGTCAGAAAGCTTTTGGAACTCTCCCATTTGCAATCATACTTCGAATCATGTTAAGGATAGTACGATTTTTCCTTTCAGCAACACCATGTTGTTGTGGTGTGTAGGCTGCTGTCAACTGATGTCGAATTCCATGTTGAGCACAAAATATCACAAATTCATGTGACATGTATTCTCCTCCACGATTCGTTCGAAGGGTTTTGATTTTTCTCACAATTTCACTTTTAACAACCGCTTTAAAGTTTTTGAAAATTGAGAATGCTTCAGACTTTTCCTGCAAGAAATAAATCCAAGTTTTTCTGGAAAAATCGTCAATGAAAGAAATAAAATATTTTTTCTTCCCATTTGATACTGGGTTTAATGGACCACATATGTCAGAATGAATCAACTCTAGGGATTTACGTGCTCTCCATGCTTTGCCTTTTAGAAAGCTCTCAAGATGTTATTTGCCAACAACACAATCTTCACATACTTTTGTGGGAGGAGAAATTTGGGGAAGACCATTCACCATTTTCTTTTTAAAAAGGACTTGCAAACCTTTAAAATTCAAGTGGGCATATCGCAATTGTCAAAGCCATGTGGGGTCTTCCTCTACATTGGTCTTGAAACATAACTCCAAACCTTCTAGTTTTAGTGGGAACAACCTATTCGTGGCCATTTCAACACGAGCTATCAATCCTCTTCTTGGATCATATATCTCACAGACACCTTCTTTGATAGTTGTGACATAACCCTTCTCTTGTAGCTGTCCAACACTCAATAATTTGCTTTTCAAATCAGGAATATAAAAGACATTTGATATGGTTTCAACTTTGCCTTTTTTGGTCTTGATTTGAATATTTTCTTTACCCACCACATTTACTTTAGAATTATCACCAAATGTCACGATACAATGATAACTTTCAATGAGAAAAAAGAGACTTGTTACCACACATATGAATGTTGCAACCAGTGTCTATGTACCATATGTTAGGTCCAATCTCCTTGTTATGGTGGCGCGTCATCAATAGTGTTTCTTGCTCATGTTTCTCTTTAAAATTGGACTGCTCTCCTTTTTTATGGTTGAAGTTGGTTATGCATTCAGACTTGTAATGACCAAACTATTATGGCAACGATAACATTGAATGTTGGACTTATCAAATCTTGAGTTGTTGTTGGATGTTTACTTGTGTTGGTCATGCCCACCACCTCATCATTTTCCTGGCCACCTTCCACGACCTCAACCACGTCATCTATTTGATCCTCTCCCTACAGAGTTTTCACCATGAGTTGAAGGTTTTAGGGCTTGTTCTTCAGTTGGACTTGTATTTGACGTCATTCTTTGCTCATGCACAAGTAAAGAACTTTGTAATTCATCAATTGATAATGTATCAATATCTTTTGATTCTTCAATTAAACAAACCACATATGCAAATTTAGAATCCATCGACCGAAGAATCTTCTCAACCACAACTACATCTTCAATCTTCTCTCTATGGATCTGTATCTTGTTTACTATAGTCAAGGTCCGTGAGAAATACTCATCCACAGACTCACCTTGCTTCATTTGAAGAATCTCGAACTCTTTGCGAAGAGCTTGGAGCTGCTGTCTTTTCACCCTCATTGTGCCTTGATACTTTTTCTTCATGGAATCCCAAATTTTCTTACATGTACCTTTTTGCAAAATGGTCTCCAGGATGACACGATCAATGGCTTGGAAAAAATATCCTTCAATTTTCGTTCCTCTAGCTTCTTTTGGTCTGCTTCTAACAGGACAACTCCAATAGTTGATTCATTCACTCCTGCTTCAACATCGGTCCAGTACTCTTTAGACCGCTAGAAATTCTCTATCAACATGCTCCAATGATCATAATGACCATCAAAGCGGGGAATTGCTGGTTGCACATAGTTGTCTGAGACCATTGTTTATGCTTGCTAGCTAGTGTACAAGATAAAGGAATGGGAGTTGATTTAATGACTAAGAAGAAGATGCCACAACCTAGCTCTGATACCACTTGTAGATAAAAAATAGAGAGAACTAGTAAAGAGTGCTAGTGATGGAAAAACTCTTCATCTAAATTCCATTTCAAACAGGCCTTAAATAGGCTCAAGATACATAAAAAAATAGCATGCTAACTACCCAAACAAATACCATAAGACTAGCCTAAAGAATTTGGAACCTAAAGACTAGCAACAAAAAAAAAAAAAAAAACTAATTACAATCAATCTTATTTTTAACAATATTTTCATGGGTTCAATAGGAAAGAGAGTGTATAAGTCTAGTCTTCAACCCATGATATAAGAGGTTTAGTCTAAATATATCATAAACTACCCTATTCCTCTATTTTTTTCTTTAGAAACTAAAATATTCATCTAAATTTCTCTTTAGTGTGAGAAGATTTTAAATATACTTTTCCACCTTAACTTTAATAGGTTGCTATATTATTTTTTGAGTACATGTCATATATTTTTTGTATGTTGTTTGAGTATTTCGTTTCTATATTATTTGAGTGAAATGTATAGTTAAAATTTGATGATTTTTTTTTTAATAAAAAATAGATTAAAATGATCCTTTATTTAAGCTCGTTTGACTAAATCATACTATAAAAGAAATGGCAATTTCAATGAGATTTGATTTATTAGGATTAAAAATAAATTGCTACCTTTTTTTTTTTTTGTTACCTATTTTTACGAGAAGTTATTGTAAATGAAAAACTCTTAAAATATTTACAAAATATAGAAAAATTTTAAATTTCACCGATGATAGATATTGATAGACTCTAACCAATGTTTCTATATTTATATTGATATGGACACTTATTTTTACTAGAATTTAAAATTTTGTAATAGTTGTTTGATTGTATAAAAGCAAAATGAAATGAAATTTAAAGTACATATATTAAACTGAAAATTTGTTAAAATTAGAATATTTGACAAAATATTCACACTTCATAAAAAATCAAGTGTAAATGATTTTTTTTTTATGAAGTGTAAGTAGTTTTTCGATTTTTCTATTTCTAAAAAACTCATTTTTTCTTTTTCTTTTCTAAAAAGAAAATCAGAAAAACTTCATTGCAAAGAACGACTCTTTTATTCCAACAATTTGGGATAGCCAAATCATATCTATAACATAAAAAGAGTTTGATACAAGATAATGGGTCAAGCTATGAACCACTCTATTACAAGATCGAAAAACAAAGTTAAGATCTTTAGAAGCCGTTTGGATTGTGGAAATTAGGGTAGATGAGAATTTGGATGAGAATGCGGGTGGGAATGGGTATGGATAATCATGTTTTTATTTGGTAACAAGGTTTTGTATTCTCATGCCTAACCTACTATACCAATCCAAAATGATAAGTTTTCTTTCTTGTCCACTCTCTCTTATCTTCTAATATATTTTTTTATTTTTTTATTTTATATTTTATTAAAATTTAATTAAATGAAAATTAAATTTGTGGTTTACAGAATTACATTAAAAATTAAAATTTAATTTTTAATTTAAATTATAGTGTATGCACTTAACTACCATAATTTAATAAATTAAATATATATTTTTTATTTTAATTTAATAAATTAGTTTAAATATAGGTTAATTTTTATAAATATAACAAAACGTTGAAATATTTACGGCATTGGTAACAAAATCAAAAAACTCATAAAGTAAGTTATTTCTTAAATATTTCAAGTTTGCTCTTTCTTTTCATATTCTTTCTTCTTTCCTGTAATTTTTGTTTTCCATTACATCGTCTTTCTTCTCTTCTTCTACAAATTTTCTTTCTTTTATATTGTTTTCAATCAATCATAAATCACCAAACATAAATTGATATACGATCTGAACAAAGATTGTTGGATATTGATTTAGATTTGGTGTACCAAATCTAACGAATATAAAAGATCTTGAAAAAAAATCATTGCATATTTGTACAAATCTGGGTAGCCAAAGTTAAATACCAAAAGAATTTGAAAAAAGTCGTCTAGATTTGATAGCAAAGTCTAAACGAACAAATGTAAACAAAAAAATGTTTAGATTTGGGTAAGAAAATCAAATCTAAACTATCGTGTAGCCAAATATAAACAATCAATTTTGAGAATTTGGATAGTCAAATCTCAACGATCAATTTGGTAGGCAAGAAGCTTTTAAAAAATTGTTTAGATTTGGATAACCAAATTATTGTAGCAAATGTAAACGATCATTCTTGAAACAAATTGTAGACCAAATCTAAACAATCTTTGGTATAAGATCGTGTACCAAATATATTACGTGCACGTAGCCAATTAATGTTGTCACATTTTTTGTATTTTTCATTTTGGACAATGTTGACTAGGATATTTTTTGTATTTTTCATTGTGAGCTGGTGAGTTTTTTCCGTTTTCAAAATTGTTCAATAATTATTTTGCTGTTTTGTTATATTTTTTAAATAACCCCTTATATATACATATATATACTAATAACCGGTAATTTTAAATAAACGGTAAAGAACCGATACTATAAAATTATTAATTAATTAGTTATATTTGAGTTAGTTAATGATCATGAATTTATTTCTTAATAATTTTATAATTAGCTTATTATTAATTAATTATTTTATTGATTGATACATCGTAATGATATAGATTCATCAAATTTATCTTATCAAATTACTCCTTTTACAAATACCAGTAATTAATAACTTAATTAATATTATTATTTAATATTTAAATAATTAATTTTTAAAAAAATTGAATTAAGTTTATTGTTTATCAATTAATATATTAAGAATTTATAGAGTTTTCATGATTAATTTTACAAATGAAATACAAAAGGAATTAATTCCATATACATTCTCATGAACAATAAAACATATTCATCATTTCCTTAATTTCCAACGATCTCATTTGCATACTTAGACATCCTTAATTCCCATCAATCTCATTCTCATCCCAATCTATCTTAATTCCCATCAACTTATTATTTTTAGGCATCATTAATTTCCATCAATTTTATTCTCATCCCAATTCTTTAAATCCAGACGGCCTGTTAGTATCTAGACCAAAATAATTAGCCAGACACAACTTCAACATAGATATCTCCGAAGGAGAGAAAATAACATAAACTTTATCTTCTTCATTGCACACTCATTATCACTCTCAATTTTGTGTTTAATTAGTCATCCATATTTAATTTCATATCAAACAGTTTGATTTATGTACCAATTTTAAAGCTTTATTAAAGACAAAAGTTTAACTTTTTTTTTTCTTTTTGAAAGAAACCATCAAAGTTAACTATATTAACGAAAGTTTAATTGTGATGGACTTATTTCACGTATTTTTGTTTAAAAAAATACAATGATTGAATTTTATATTTGAAATTTTAAAAATTTTAAAATATTTTAGTTTAAATACAAATTTAAATATTGAAGGACTAAAAGTGTGTTTGAATTGCATTTTCAAGTGATTAAATTAAAAAATAAGTTGTTTTTGGAAAAAATATCATGTGTTTGGCAACCACTTGAAATAAATTTTAAAAGAATGAATTTATAGAACAATGTGGTTTTTTTTTTTTCGATCATTGTTGGCTCATTTTTGTCCATTGTTTTATGGTAATCGTTAACGGTCAACTTTTGTCAATAATTAATTTTTCTACGTTTGTTATCGACCAACCGCCAACGACTATTTCATCATTTTAAGATGAATGTCCCCGACCACCTCAAACAACCATCCGGATGATCTTTGACGAATTTTTATCAAAATCTCCACGAACAAATTATATATATATATATATATATAATTTTTTTACTCTATTACAAATCAAACAATTTTTTTTTTTTTTTTGCCTAAAAACATGTATTTTTCTTTTAAATAGTTTTTAGAAAAAATGTTTAAATGAAATGTATTTTCTAGAAAATACTTTTTTTTTTTTTTTGTAAGCCATTCTAAACCGACCCTAAATTTGTAATTGAAAAGTTAGAGCACTGTTTATTGAATGTTTAATAACTATCCAACTTTGAAAATTTTCAGTGCATAGTTACATAGATAAACTCCAACTCCTTGATATCTTTTAACTATATAGAATAAGGCAAAATCTATTCATTAAAGATGTGTTTACTAATTAATTCACTTTTTGAATTTTTTAAACAATAAACTTATTCTAAACTATGAAAAAATAAAAAGAAACTTTCAAATAATACATTTGAATTTCCAAAAATTGAAAACAAAATATATATCTATATGGTTTTTATTTTTAATAAACAAAAATTTAAAAACAAAATTTACAGAACAGAAAAAATAAACAAAATTGAAATCGTTAAACAATAAAAATCATATCAAATGGAGGTGGAGGCAAGAATGGAGAGAAGGCCAAAAACAAAAGAATTACATTGTTAATTTGTGACAATTACAAACAATCATTTGAAAAAATTAGAGAAAAAAAAATGTAACATAATATAAAAAGAAAAAAAAATAAAAAAGAAGAAGAGAGAGCAGCCCAGCAGCAATTCAGGAAGTTGAAGCCAAGGAAGAAGAATTTGCAAATGCAATTGCAATTCACAAATTGCAATCCGCAGATTGAAGCTGAAAATCACAAAGTTATCCTCAGAAGGGCTTCCCAAAAAACAACACACACACACACACATACATATATATATATTATCAACAAGAACAAGAACAAGAACAACAAATCATTATAGAGAAATGAAGTCTTGCCTTTTTTTAATCAAATTGGTTGCAAGAGCTCCCACAGCTTTTATGTTCTCCTTCTTGCCATGGAGCTTGGATTTCCATCAAACAAATCATCTATGTATGTCTCTATATCTTCAGGTTGAAACTTTACGTATTTCTCTGTTTGTCTCCCTGGATCCAAATACTGTGAAAACCTAGCTAAAAATGATCTATACGCCGGAATCATCACGGCCGATATTGATACTCGCAGCTCCGATTGAAGTTGTTCGTCGCTTATGATCCATGAGCTTTGTGTTTTGTGAATCTCTTCGAACAATGCGTTGAATCCTTTAAACCTTTCTTTCAGCACTGGCTTTACCACTTTCCCGTGTACTGTTAATCCTTCGTGGTTCAAACAACCTAATAATCTACCCCATGTTTCTCTCTGGTAATTCTTGTGGTATTGGCGTAGATCTGAAGATCTCTTCCTGTACCATGAATCACCCACTAGTTCGTGGATATCTGCAGATCCTTTGATTTTCTGTAAGATGTATCGTCCATTGTTCATCATGAAGATCGAACTCAGTGCTACATCTCTGTATAGCTTTGATTTTGCTTCCAGATTTGAATCCAAAAGCTCCATCACTCGCATCAGTTCTACCGAGAATGGTGATTGATTGTCAGCGCTGGGGTTGTAACTCGGTGCTTGTTCGCCTTCGAAATGGGGTCGGCTAGTGGAATCGGCTCTTTCGATCTTTGAATGCTCTTTGAAAATTTGTTCCAGTGTGTTCCTGTACTCGCAAGCGTATTTCAAGTAGTTTATGGTGTATCGAGTTAACGGATGAACGGCGCCGCCCGGTACCGGAGTTTTTCCGGTGTCTGCTTTGATTGAGTTTTCGAGATCGCAAAATATGCAAATCGCTGCTTCGCCAAGACGAGTTCGAGCGGTTGTGGTCTCTGTTTTGAGCTCGTTCGCGGATTCTACTGGAAATAATGTTTCCATTTTTGGAACCATATCGCGAAGAGCTTCGTACATATCAAGGAGTTTGAACAATTTCTCTGCGGAGCGTTTTGTCATTGCTACTCCTTCTGAGAAATTTAGCAGTTGAATCACAATGCCGCGAGTTAGATTGCTAAACAGACTGGCGGAAATCGGAGGATATGATGAAAATACAGATTCGGCGAGATTCCGTTCGCCAGAGAACAAAATGGTGGCGCATTGCTTGATCGTTTTAATCCATGTAGCGATCTCCCTCTCCATTGATTCCCAACTCATCTTCTGGATATCATCGATGCTGTGTTTTTCAAATCCGAGCTTTAGTAAGGCATCTTCGAATATGTTTCTTCTCGCAACCATGTACACTTGGCAGCATTCCGATTCGTATCCACCCGAAATCATTCGCTTAGCGATTTTGTTCAAATAGTTGACGATCTCCTCGGAGTAACCTGGAAACTGGGGCTGATCGGACTCAGCCTCAGGTAATGCACAACGATCCTGTTCTTGTTTACCTTTCGTTTCAGCAGCAGGATCAGAATCGCTATTTCTAGACTCCTCGAGAAAGAATCTGAACTCTTCTTCCAAATAAGAAATCGCTTGCTGTTGAGTGCTTCCGATGCGATTGATCAACGAATTCTTCTCCTCTTCCAATTTCATTTCGTGAATTGCAGTTTTTAGCTTGGATATCCTATCAATCGCTTCGAGGAACGATGAGTCATCCTCCGGCACTCGACATTCTTTCTCCTTCGCATTGGATTCCTCGTTATTGTATTGCTCAATCTTGGCATCCACGAGATCCAAGAATTTGTCGATGAACTTGGGAATGTCAACAGCAGAATCTTCCTCTCGATCACGAGAACCGTGAGGAGTTGAGAGAAATTGATCGACATCTTCAAGAATCGTATTGAGATTGTAATGAAGATCTGGTTCATCCTTGGACTCTTCCTCCTCTTCCGTCTTTTCCTCTCCGTCCTTCCTTTCTTCTTCTTCATTGTCCTTCTTGTTCTCCTCCTCGTCCTCCTCATTCTTCTCCTTGTCCTTGTTCTCCTGATCCTGATCCTGATTCTTATCGTGATTGTGATCTTGATCTGTCAAATTTTCATTAGAATTTACAGCAGAGGCATGGGTTTGATGAGGGAGATTGGTGGCATCATCAGAATCCAATTTGGGGGCATCGGAGGGTTGATTCTCAGGTAGATTGTTGTTGTTGTTGTTGTCCATTGTTGTAGAATATAGAATGTGTGGGGAAATGGGGGAAGGGAACGAAAAAGGAGGAGAGTTTCAAGAAAAGAGATGGGAATTGTAAAGAAAAAGATCCATTGAGAGAAGGGGGGAAATTTTGGAATTTGTTAGTGTTGTGTTATTTGTGTTTGTAAAAATTTGACTTTTTTTTTTCTTTTTCTTTTTCTTTTTCTTTCTCTGCTTTTATTTTTATTTTTATTTATTATTATTATTATTATTGTTGGTTTTTGTTGGTGGAGGGATTTTGAAATGGTCGTTGTGAATGGAGGAGGAAAGGCGAGAGAGAGCGGGAGTTTAGAGGAATTTAGTTATAATTCGACACTGCACGCCCATCCCCTCATTCTGTGGCTCTACTTTCTACTTCCCTCCAAATCCCCCCTTTTTCTTCCTTTCTATTTATTTTCTTTTTTTCCCTTAAAAAACAAACAAACAAACAAACCCTCCCCTTTCTTTTTATTCCCTCTTTGAAAATCTACTTTCCAAATTTTTTTATTGGAATATTCTTTTTTACCGATAAAATTATCCAAAATTTTTACAAACTATATACACAAATAATACACTTATTATGATAGATACATGTCATATTTTGCTATATTTGTAAATATTTGAAAATCTAAATTTGTACTAAACCTTACTAAAAATATTAAAATTAGAAATAAGCTAAACGTCTCCTAAGTCCTTAACAATGTGATCAATTGATTTTAAATATTTAATGGAATAAAATGTGAAAATTTAACTGAACCATTAATCTATTAGGATTCGCATAGTATTTCAACACAAAGAAGTCCGAAAAAATGAAATTTCAAAATATAGTAAGCTTTGTGAAAATATCGGGATTAGAGAGAAGCTTAATTTAGAAAATTTAAACATCTACTAAACCTTATGAAAATATTGGGATTAGAGAGGGTTGAGGTTGATGCCTTAAATCTCGTAATCTTGTAGTTTGTAATTATATATTCTATACAAATATTTTATTTATCTAATAAAACAAAATGTTTTGTTTTATTTTATTTGATATTTAGTTGCATTAACCAACAAAACTAATAAACCTTAATAGATGGATAAGGTTGGATACCTTATCATGGTCGTGACACTACGAATTCGCCTACTTTGTAGTTGTTACAATTGTTCTAAAGTGCTACAAATGATTTGATCCTAATCATTCGTGCCGAGACATTAGAGCGAGGGTACTCTATACAAAGAGTTTGTATAAGACCGGACCATGAAATGAATAGTCTCTCTTTATTAACACTGTTACTAGTTAAGACTAAATTTCACTAGAATGTCCATAAATGACTTGATCTGAATCCTTAGTGAGTTATGAGCTCTTGCCTATGAAGGTGATCCTTTGATTTGCATGAGTGGGAGTGTCCTATATTGTCGACTCAATATATTTACCATTTTGGGAATTTGTCTGATTGGGGAGCTGGAAATACAGCTACACAAGAAGGAATTCACTCCTTCTCTATAGATAAAGTAAATAGAGAAATTGCTCTCTTAAGGGCTAACTCCAAGACTTGAACAATGTGGTGCCACACCTCTCTCTTGGCTCGAGAGGAGTTCAATTATAGTGAGACAATAACTTATTGTTCATTAGAGGAATCAGTGGTACTTAAGGAGTTTAGATGTAACTATAGGAGCAAAACGGTATTTTTTGGTCTCATTGTACTTACGAGCAATTTGTGAAAGATCATTGGACTATTGATTGGTTATATCTCATGGACACAAAAATATATCTATAGTAAGAAGGATGCAATTGTTAGTCTTTAGTGAAATGATTGATGGTTAATGAATGAATATTAATTTCATTAAAAAGTTTAATTAATTAATCTCATATCATTAAAGCTTCAATATGTAGGTCCTTAAGGTTCCTCTTGTTAGCTCAATAAGGATAAATAAGAATCAAATTTATTTTAGTTTAATTTGAATTGTTCAAATTGATTAAAGAGAATAAGTTATACATGATACAATTAATATATATAAAGTTTTTGGGAGAGAAGTTAATATTTGAATATGATTCAAATAATAAAAATAATATGAATAAGATTCGTAAATAAACTATAGGTTAAAATTAATATGAATTCAATTCACATTAGAACTATAAGTCATATGAGAGATCTAAACCATTGGTTATATTAGATATGATATAATATAAAGTTTATATTATATGAGATATAATATAGTTTAAATTTATATTAATTTTGTTTTATTTTAATAAATATTTAATTAATATAATAACTCCTAGCAAAGGGAGAGGGAGTTGGGATACAATCTTCAACCTCTTTGTGATTTACGATCTCTTTGTTCTAAATAAAAATATCTCAAAAGTTTTCCTTTCACCAAACCAAATCACATAAACACATAACTCTCTGTTAATTTTCACCTTGAGAATAACGAGGAAGACTTCGTGGTGTTTTTGGGAGATTCAAGAAGTTCTTGGGAGATTCTATAAAGGTTAGTTTTTTTTTTCTTTTTTCTCCTTAGAAGCATGTTTAGGCTTTTTTTTTCTTCTCTGAATTCTTTTTGTTTTTAAATTGAATTCCATTTGCACAACGTTCATACGCTTCCGCTATATATGGAAATTCCATTCCTTCAGAGAGAAGCTCAATTTGAAAACTACAAAAAATCAGAGCTCCACTGACGCAGAAACATGCGTCGGAAAAATGGTTTGTTGTAAGAAGACCTTTTTGCAACACCTTGAAGAAGACATTGGCAGTGTCGAGCTCTGGCGACATTGAATAGAAAACATCGACAAAGGATGAGGCTTCCACGACGCCGAGCAAGAAGATGTCGCAAAAACTTTTAATTTAATAATAATATACACTTCACAATGTCGTGCATGTACACGTCGTCGTTTCTCCAATAAATGTTGACGTTGCATGCAAGGCATCGTGGGAGGTCGACCTTTTACCGACGTTGCTTTGACCACGTTGGCAAAGGTTGAACATTTAAAAAATTCTAACAACCATTTCACGATGCCAGATGCATGGCGTTGTGAGAGGTCAAACATTTGCCGATGTAGGATAGGAAACATCGTGAGATATGTGACGTTTTGACTACTTTTGACAAGGTTCTCACAACGTCATAAGTAACTTCGTCGCGAGTGGGGGATCCTATGTCGACGTCATAAGTAAAATATCGGGAGTTTCTCTATAAAAAATCAACTTCACTTTTTATAATTCATATAACTGAAATGGAGAAGGTCAAAAGAGTTGAGAGAGAGGCCGAGAAGGAGAGCAATCGTCGTCTCTCCATTCCGTTTGTTGTCATCTGCCATCACCGCTCTTCATTATGGTAAGTTGTTTACTTTGTTTTAGTTTTATTTTAGTTAATTAGTTTTAGTATTTAGATTTCAAATTAGTTTTAGTTTTGGATTTCAAATTCGTTTTAGTATTTAGATTTTGACTTAGTTGTAGGTTTTAGTATTGGATTCAAATTTAGTGTTATTAGGATGTAAGATTGAAGATAAATTTGAGATTGAATTTCAAAATTTTAATTTGAATTCCAGTTTCAATTTGGGAGTTATATATGTTTTAAATTTGTTTCAAAACAATTCAAGGGCGTTTGTTGTTATATTTGTGAATAGAAAATCTTGTATGTGTTTTATATATTGCTTTAAGTGAACACAAAATTTTCTAGTGAAAATATATAATAATATAAACAGATACAATAGAATGAGTAACGTGTATTTGGCTAAATGATTTTGACATAATCTGACAATAGATGTAAGAAATTTAACTTTCAACTTCATAATTATTTGGCAAAATATATATTGTATGTATGTTTGATATTAAATTTGTTATATATTTCAGAATTGCAATCTGTTAAATTGAAGCAGCAAAGAAAGAAAATGAATAGTATGAGAAGAATATAGAGGAGCTTAGGTGCAAAAATTTAAAACTCGAATATGCAATGGAGGATCTCAACATCAAGAAACCAGAATTAGAAAGTCAAATAGTAGCAGTCAAGAGCTCAACATGGACTGTAGCTAGTATAATCATAGGGACATGAGCAGAATGTGCAAAGAGGGAAGTTGAACATCATTACGATGTGTGTCAAGGGAAATACGAGGTTTCTTCAAACAAAAACAGCACCCTTACTCTGGTGGTTCGAAAAAATGATTTGGAAGACATGAGTAAAAAATGACAAGATCGAGAATCGAACAGGTAAGTTATAGAAAGTTCCTCACTAGCATATTACATAAATATGATTAATTTTTAAAAATGTTATCAATCAAATTTACTTAATATGCAAGTGGAAAACTTTCTATGACTTATATATTCGGTTCTCGATCTTGTATTTACTGCTTCTCTCTTCCCAATCAATTGTCTGGAACCACCAAAGTAAATGTTGTTTCTGTTTGAAGAAACTTCATATTTCCTTCGACAAAGCTCGTAATAATGTTCAACTTTCCACTTTGCAAATTCTTCCCTTATCCATATAATCATACTAGCTATAGTCATTCTGATCGAGGCAATATGCAGAAGTTAGAAAAACTGGCATCGGTGCTTAAAATTATGTTTTTAGTTTTTAGTTTTTAGTTTTTGTTATTCATGTAATTTATGAACATACAAACGTGTACATTTTTAATATTTGAATTAATTTTAATATAAATTCGATTTGGCATTTGAATAATTTTTTATTAGTTTTATGTTAATTGTAATTCAATTTGGTATTTTAATAATTTTTTATTAATTTTACATTAATTTTTTTTAGAATTTTATTGAATTTAAAGCAGATAATATTACTGATGCTGCATCGGTGGTTCATTTACGCCAACGTATTTGACAATGTCGGCAGTAATGTATTTGCAATGTCATTATGTCAGAAGTTCCCCACTATCGACGTGTTGGCCATGTCAGCAAACAGTGCATCAATAGTAACTCTTTGTCGACATCGTCCCATTCACGCATCGGGAGTGTATTTGACGACGTGTCTCTCACAACGCTCTTGTCAATGTTCGTTTCTACGTTGACACAGCCTCTCTCAACTAGATCTGATTTTTGCCAACGCATCTCTGCGTCGACAGATCCCCTTTCTTCTTGTAGTGGAAAATTCTAAGATATTATTAAAAACTTTTTAGACTACTAATAAATAGAGATGAAAGATATTTCATGTTCATTTCGTGAAAGTGAGCTTAACTTAAAATAATTAATATGACATTTCACATTAAAGGTCGAAAATTTGATCTTCTATTCACGTCATTATTGCACTATAACTATTCATTTCAATCCAAATCTAATTCTGATAAGAAAATATTTTTACTTTCCATTTGATTTGTTTCGGGCCTCACAATTACTACAAGAAATTGGGATTTTTCCGACGCCCCAAAACGTTGGGGGAAGTGAAAAATACGTCGGGAAAGGATCTCCCGACGCAGTCCTCGACGTCGGGACAAACGTCGGGGGAAGTGAGTCGGGATAGGCTTTCCCGATGCTGTGTTGGTCACGCATCGGGAAAGCCTCTCCCGACACCGTCTTTCCCGATGCAATCCATGACGTCGGGAAAGCCTCGTCTGCTTTCTCGACGCCATGTACTGCGTCGGGAAAGCCTCCTCTGACAGGCTTTATCGTGCAGCTTTGTTGAGGAACCGTTTTGCCGACACTATACTGAAAGCTCGAGAAAAGCACTTGAAAAGATTCGTTAAACTTGAGATTTTTCTTGTTTGTCCAATGTTAGGCCAACCCTATGATGCACAGACGCACACATATTCATTCAATGAAAGTTGTTTCAATAAAAAAAAATCATCTAAGATATATATATTTGTTTTGAAAGTCATTGACTGACTTAGCTACAGGGTGACAAACGGGATCCTGAAAAAGTGAGAATGGAGAGAGAAGAACTTGAAAGACAGCAAAGAGAAGGTTGGCGGCGAGCTACGAATGGAGGAAGGCTGAAGCTGAAGTTGCGATCGCGGCGACGGATGACAATGACGATGGAAGGGACGACGGCGAGCTACGGACAACGTCAAATTTTTCTCTCTTCTCCGAACCCTTTCCCTTTCGTTTTTAGTTCTGTGTAAAATAGAAACGAAATAAATAATAAGGGAATCTCCCGACGCACTACATACGGCGTCAGAAAAACCTAGACCTTTCCCGACGCACTACTTACGGCGTCGAGAAAACCTAGACCTTTCCCGACGCACGACTTGCCTTTCCCGATGCACACTTACGGCGTCGGGAAAACCTACGCCTTGGGAATACCCCTTATTTCCCACGTGAGGCTTTTCCCGACGCACTACTTACGGCGTCGGAGAAACCTAGGCCTTTCCCAACGCACACATACGACGTCGGGAAAACCTAGGCCTTGGGAATACCCACGCGTGAGGCTTTTCCCGATGCATTACTTTCGGCGTCAGGAAAACCTAGGTCGTTCCCGACGCACTACTTGTCTTCCCGATGCACACTTACGGCGTCGGGAAAACCTAGGCCTTGGGAATACCTCTTATTTCCCATGTGAGGCTTTTTCCGACGCATTACTTACGGCGTCGGGAATACCCCTTATTTCCCGACGTCTTGTGCCCGACGCATGAATTGTGCGTCGGAAAAACCTCTTATTTCCGACGTCTTACTTTATGCGTCGAGAATAGCTTTTTCTCCCGACGTCTTACTTTATGTGTCGGGAGAACCTCTTATTCCCGACGTCTTTTATGTCGACGTCTTTTTTGACGTCGAGAAAAGTTCGATTTCTTGTAGTGAATTTTATTTTCATTAATTTTAATACAACAAATGCGGTGGAGATTTGTTCCTAAACTTGAAGGAGATAGTAGGTTAAACTAATTCATGTTGGTTGTACTCAAATTTCGGTTACGAAACTATGCTCATTCAATTATTAAGAATGGTGTTGTTTATAAGCTATGCCACGAAAGTGATTGTGTATAATTTAGAACTGTTTGGTCACTATTTAGTTTTTGTTTTTAAAAAATTAAGCCTACGGTCGTTACTTTTACCTCAAAATTTCTTCTTTACTATTTACTTTCTACCAATGGTTTAAAAACCAAACTACAATTTGAAAACTAAAAAAAATAACTTCTAAGAAGTTTTTGTTTTTAAAATTTGGCTAAGAATTCAACCATTGCATTTACTTAAGAAAGATGCAAGTTATTATAAGAATTTTTTCAAAAATATAATAAACCGGTAAAATATTTACACCATATAAAACAATTCTAAAAACGGAAAAAACCTACAAATCCACAATGGGAAATACAAAAAATGCTCAAGTTATCATGCAATTAATTGACTACACGAGCATGAGTAATCTTCTTCTACACAATCGTGTACGCAATCATAAATGATCATGTCCAATGCAAAAGATCGATAAAAACTTCAAATCTAACGATTGTGTTGACCATGTTAAATGATTGTGTTGACTATGTTAAACGATCATTCAAATCATATCAACATGATCGTGTAGTTTTTTTTAAACGACGAAAAAAGGGCTTCACATCTAAATGATCGTGTTGATCATGGTAAACGATTATTTAGATCATGTCAAAATGATATTTAAACGATCTTGATATTCTCGAATATGAGGAAGATAAAGTAGCTTTAAAGAATCTGGTTGAAAATGGTGAAGATGAAACATGAAGATTTAAATAAAAAAATAAATCATTTAAAAATATAAGAAAGAAAATCTGGAAGAAGAAGTGAAAAAATCTGGAAGAGGAGGTGAAAAAGTCTGGAAAAGAAGATGAATAAATAGCAAGGAAGAAGAAGAAAGAGAAGTAACAGATCGTCCACAATATTAAGGGAAAATCTGAAATTTATGAAAATATTTTATCGGCTTCGTGAGCTTTTATTTTTTGTTATACGGACCGTAAATATTTTTGGATTTTGTTACATTTATAAAAATTAACCTTATTATAAAATGTGGGAAGAAAATAATCTTAATTTAAAAATAAATAAAAAACAAAAATCAAAATAGTTATTGAATGAAACTTTTAATTATTAGAATGCCCATGCCATATTTTTTACTAATTAAATGCATGCATTAACGTAATAATAATAAACAATAATAAAATTCAATTTTCTTTATCACTCTTTTTCTTTTTATAAAAGTTTATTTATTGATAAAAATAAAAACAAAACTAACAAATACCAATATAATAATCATTAATTTTCATAAATATAACAAAACATGAAAATATTTATAGTCTATGTAATAAAAAGTAAAATCCTATGAGCTAGTATAATATTTTTTTAAAAATTGTAGATTTGCCCTTAATATTATGAACAATTGTCACTTCTCCTTCTTCTTCTTCGTGATTTATCCAGCTTCTCCTCTAGATTTTTTCGAGTCTTCTTCCAGAATTTCTTTCTTATATTTTAAAACGATTTATTCTTCTATTTAAATCTCCTATTTCATCTTCACTATTTTTCGATAAGATTTTTTTAAGCAACTTATTTTTTCTTCGTATTCAAGATTATCAAGATCGTTTAGATATCATTTTGACATTATTTAAATGATCGTTTACCACTGCCAACACGATCGTTTAGATTTGAAATCATTTTTCCTTCGTTTAAAAAGAACTATATAATCGTGTGGATATGATGTAAAAGATGGTTTATCATTGTCAACACGTTTAGATTTGAGGCTATTTTTTCATCGTTTAAAAAGAACTACATGGTCGTGCTGATACTACTTAAACGACTGGGTATCATTATCTACATAATCACATCTCATGATTATTTTCAGAAGAAGATTTCACGTGCGCGTGTGATCAATTAATCACGTGTTGACTATGACATTTTTAGTATTTCCTACTATGAGCCTATAAGCTTTTTCCATTTTTAGAAATGTTCTACGAGGTAAATATTATATTTTTTTAAAGACCCCTCTAATAATATCATAAAATAGTAAGTTTATTTGAATAAATTTATTTGACCCACAATTTTGAGTTCTAATTTTTAAAGTTCAACGTTAATAGAAGTCCAACAATCATAAATTTATCCTGGGTAAGATTTCGAGTAAAAGGTGTAAAATAATAATTAATAAGAAAGCTAACATTTTTAAAAGAATGAAAGCAATCATTATAAAAAATGAGTTTGTACTACTTTGGCTGTTGACACATGAAATAATTTGATAATTGTTTACTACCAGAAATGAATCTCATAAAAATAATTTAATTGGAAATTTAAAATTAAAATTTAATAAACAGAAAAGAAAAAGAAAAATCAAAATAGGATAGGTTGCATCTATGCTAATGCTAAGACAATACACAAATATTTGCTGGGGGGGAGCCAGCCACATGGCTAAATCTTTTTTCTTGGTTCACAAATTCCTATTGCCCACGACCTTTTGTTCCTTTACTATTTGTTTATCCATTTGAATTAAGGGTTTTCTAGGGACACTAGGTTAGCGCCACAAATTTGAATGTGAATCTTTTCTCTACTTCTCTACCTCGTTGGAGTGGATATTCTTCAGTGTAGTGTTGAATTGAGCACACTTTGATGTCTAAATTAGTAAAAAAATACTTGGTTTAACTAAGTAGAAAGAAAGTTTGTTCTTTTCACACTCCATATTACCAGTGTTTGCCTTCAAGGTTGTAAAGTGATAGGAGCTAGATCAACTGATAATTTATCTTTTGATGAAACTCCACGAACTCAATTGGTCGATCTAGAACTTCATTTTTAGATGTGTGAACCTCTGTGCAGGTTGTTGTTTCTCTTGAGACTTGTAGGTGTCTTTATTTTTACTTATTATTTAGAATTAATTTTATTAAATTTAATGTGTTTTCTAGTATTTCTCAGCAAATTATGGATAATTTAGAAATTAGGAGCAAAAGAAACAAAATCAAGCAAAATCAGGTCAATTTAGAGCAAAAATGAATAAAAGAGATGAAATTACCAAAATATCCTTGAAAGAAGCACAACTGTTGTGACACCACCTAATCAAAGTAGGCGGCAAGTTATCTCCCACATTTGCGCTAGGTGGTGCATCAAATGGTCAGTGTCTCAATATTGTGCATAGCTTCTTGATCGAAAGTTGTTGAGGGTTTTGACAAACGAAATAATTATTATATTTTTCATTCTAATTTCATAGTACTAGAATAGCAATGAGTCGATCCATAGAGAATCAATCGATTTTTTCTTGAGATCAACTTGTTGTACAGTACCAATTGGGGGGGGGGGGGTGGATTTTCATTTGAATGGATTAATGTGATAACAAGAAAACACAAATTGAAAGATTGTTGGACTAAAATTATCAATGAGACAAACACTTAGCCCAAGACTTGTTTAGGTTACCTTGGATTTACAGCTTAACCATTGATTCATCATGTATATTGTATTCCTTCCAACATATGAACAAATTCTTAGCTAACCATCCACAAAGAAGCTAGAGTGACGTTCAATAAATCAAATGAATTCTTATGCTTAGATGAAAAGCACGCTACAAGAAAATTGGCTTGTGATATCGGCTGAAAAAGTTGAACACGTATTTTTCATGTCAATTTTAAAAAAGTGAATCTTCATAGTCAGTTTTAAATCGACATCAAATATCAAGGTACAATGTTGATTTTAAACCAACATTGAAGGCATCTGTCTTTAGAAATTGACATTAAAAGTACATTAAAGAAAGAAGAAACTTTAGATAGTCGCACAACTCCCTCTCCCTCGCATTTTCTCTCACCCATAGGCCTTGGCATTTTTATTCTCTTTCGATTGCATGACTGTAGTCTGCCACATCTGCATGCCACCTTTGCATCGCCACCTCTATCGATTGTGTGCAGGTCCTTTTCATCACAATGTTGTCAATTTAAGTAGACGTTGGTGCATGTTTCCCTCTCCCTCACAAGTTCTCTCTCCAATGTCTATGTTCGTATGAAACTTCTTCGCTCACCGCTGCTCGTCCACACCTTCGAACATTGTTGATCCTCTACCATGTTTAAGCTTCGATCGTCACCTACTCCAGATGGTGGGTTGTTGGTTTTTCTTTATTTCTTAGATTTCTCTCTTCCACTCTTTCTCTCTCTCTTTCAAATCTCCCTAACTGCCACACAAATTTGTGAATATTTCGTTGAGTCATTCTGCAAGCTATCACCACCATTGTCGATTCTCCAATTGTGTTTCTTTCTTTGAAATTCTCTTATGCTTGTTTTCAGCGGTTTGATTTGACTATCGTAATGCAAATTAAGAAAATAAAACATAGATTAATTTAGTCTTTGTTTTTCTACCCAATTGAGAACTCATTGGAATTGCAGAATTATGTTATTTTTTTTATTATCCAACAAAATGTTGGGCTTTTATTCAAAGGGAAAAATGGTCACTTGATCATTCAAGTCAAAAGTCAACATTTTGACTTTTTACCATTTTATCCGTCTTGACTAATTTTGACCTCTCAAGCATGAATCTGCATTCATTTTTTCAAAATTTATATCACATTTGAATATTAAGTAAAGTTAAGAATGCTTTGATACCACATGATGGAATTTAAACATGCATAACGGAAATAAAATTGAGATTACCCTAATTGCACCTAGTTAACATGCATAACCTTGAATTACATGAATTAGAGGTTTTACAAGAAGCTTTTGAATTAATCATCTAATCCTCGACCACGAACTTGAACCACCACTAATTGATGTTGACTCGCTAATCTTCGGACATAGAATAGGGTTATGGGATTGATGAATAAAGGAATCAGGAGAGAGAAAGAGAGGGAAATTAGGGAATTTGAGAAACATGGGATAAATTTGGTGAATAAAAATGGGATGATTTTTGTGAATAATTTTTAGGAAAGAAACATAAAAGGCCAAAAAACCTCTTTTTATAAACAAATTACATACAAATTTGCATGTAATTGATTCAACACCTCATAATCCACTCATCATTATTGGCCTTTATTGGGCTTTAGTGGGCTTAGCGTCAACGTCTAATGCAACCACGTATCCCAATGAGTTAATGAGATTATTCAACAAAATATTAGATTTTTTCACTAACTTTAGTCAAAGGCAAAATGATCATTTGACGATTCAAGTCAAATAAAAAGTCGACAAGTTGACTTTTTACCATTTTATTTGTTTTCACTAATTCCAACTTTTCGAGCATGAATCCACATTCATTTTTTTCAAAATTTAAATCACATTTGAATATATAGTCGGTCAAAGTTTGACTTTTCAAAGTCAAAAGTCAACATTTTGACTTTTTTCAACTTTGACTATTTTCATTATTTTGACTATTTTCATTATTTCCAAACTTTCGAATATGAATCTGTATTCATTTTTTTTTATTTAAATCTCATTTAAACATTAAGCTCTATCTAATATCACATATATTTATTGAGTTCTCTCTTCTCACCTAATTCAAACAATTTGAATCCTTTTATTAGTTTTAAATTTATCCTTAGCTAGTAGGGGAACCTAATGGACCTACAAATCATGTGTTCTAACGATTCGAAATTAGCTAGCTAAACCCTTTAGACCTAGCTAATCAACATTTGTTGTTTGTAGTTGTACTTCCCTAAGTATAGATATATTTGTGTCAATTGAATATAACCATGATTATTAAGTTAATCATTTCCTTATTTTTCTCCTCTCTTTTCTTTATTGTACCGCCATTTTCCAAAAAAAGAAAGAGAAAATGGAAGTCCGACTGTCGTTTCCATTTCCGACGGCCATTTAAACAATAAAAAAAGCATCATCGACAAAGACGTCGAGTTTAGCCCCAAATTGGAATTTTTCCATCAATTTCACCGACACCTAAAAAAACATGTTGAGAATGAGTTAGGAAGGCTGCTGAGATTGAGTTATGAGATGAATGGGATTATACCTCATAATAACTAATCACATCCTCATTCTTTTTCTCTTTTTTTTCTGTTTTAAAAAAATTAAATAAATAAATAAATAAAATATTTCTTAAAAGAAAAAGAGAATTATGTTCCTCATTAAATCCAGTATTGAAAAGAAAACGTTGGAAAAACTTTAAATTTTATCCCAAATCATAAATCAAAATGCCAATTTGCCAATTTTCTCATTTTTAACTTTCAATTCTCATATTAAATCCATTGATAAAAAAAAAATCTAATTTAATTTATTTGTGCCATATTTCAAATGATTTTTTTATATATTAAAAAAGTGTGAATTAAATTCAAAATTCACTCCAAATTAACATCAGGTTATATTCCAAACTTCATATAACATTTTAATCAAACTTATGTCCAAATCCATAGTATAATTAATTTGACATATTGACTAGAGCCAAAATCAAGAACAAATAACTTGTATTTTTTGTTTCAGCTTATCATTTTCGAGATTCACCTACTCCATACATGTGCATGAATCTCGAAGGGACATTTGATGAACAATAAATTTTGGTTGGTTAAATTTTGTCACGTCATCATAGTAAAATTGTGATAATTATAATTTGATTGGAGTTTGGTAGTCAAATTTTCTAATATAACCTAATTCAAACTCCTAATGGAAAAATTGAGACAAAAAAATAATGGACTAAAACCCACGGAGTAAATGAGCCCAAGCCCAACAAGGTACAGATCCACCGAGCAAGTCAGTTTAAACTCATCTAAAACCCATAAAAATTCTTTGTAAATAGAGACGATCTAGCAAATTGACTTGCAATTACAACTTCCTCGGTTATGATTGAGGAACAAAAGTCTACAATCTCCTAAAACCCTACAGCCTTCATGAAGATTGAGGAACAAAAAGTGTGAGTAAATCTCGTGTTTACATAGAGATTTTAGATGTATTTTTTTTTTCATTTAAACCTGATTTTGAGATATTACTAATAAAATATGGGGTTTTTTTTGAATATTCCCCGTCCTTTTAAGGTGAATCACAAAAATAGGGATGAAGTTTATAAATTTAAAACTTGAAGTGCCCTATGAACATCGTCTAAAGAAGGGGAAAAGAAAGAAACAAATGTTTGTATGTAATTTAGATTTAGATTTAGATTGGAAATGCTCGAACTCAAGTTCATGAGCGACATTCACAGTGACGTATGGTTAATAGTTATAAATATAAAATAATTTAGTAATTAGTTAATTATCACCGATTTCCCCGTTGGGAAGCCCCTAGCTTTAAGCTGTATTACACATTAACTATGAAGCCATAAAGTACAAAACTTCAGTCTCAGCTTCAATTCCTATTTCCGTTTGGAGAATGATAATCTGAATCTCTAGCACCAGATCCTGCCAAAGTCAAGGAAGAATGAGGCATGGTGGATCCAGGAGGAAAAGATCCTCATCTTTTGTGCGATATCTCCTCGTACTATGTGCTGTCGGTGCTGCAATTTGTTTTTTGATGCTCAATGTTCTTATGAGGATGGAAGCCAGCTCTGATCAGTTTGGTGATGGCGAACACTTCGAGGAACCTCCGGCTCAGACTACTGGAATGGAGGGAGGGCGGACCTCCTGCGCCACGGTGGAGCAAATGGGAGACCCCTTTAAAGATGGTGTCCGGAAGGAAAGCCTGAGAGTAAGAACAATTATTCAAAATCACTTTTATTTAAATGGTAATATTTCCTTATATGCCTTTTCCTTTGTTGATCGTCTTATAGTTCATATGAATAATTAATGTTAGGCCAGGTTAGTGAAAAATGCCTTATCGTCTATATGAACAATTAATTGTTTGTATTCATTTTTCATGTCTACGAGGGCCACTCTTGGGCTCGCGCTCTATGTTTTGCCATTCTAATGGTGTTTTGATGTTCTGTAGTGAGTGTGTATTAGAAGAGCCAATTGACTCTTAAATATCGATGATTCTGGGGTATTGAGAAAAATGCCCCAAGATCAAAAGGTAAGGTATTTTTGTCCACCCGCACTAGTTCAACTTAGAACGTCCTCTCCTTTATGAAAATTTCTCATGAATCTGCTTGACTTCTTGTATCTTCTTTCAACCCCATTAGCTCCTCCTTTCATTGCCACTCCCAAGTCGCACTATTATATTTTATGAAGATTTGAATTCATATTGGTATTAGGCGGTGACCATAGGTGAAAGTAGAATCGAAATGGAGAAATGTGGAAGAAAGAGGGAGTAAGCAGGGGAAAGTAGTTGAAAAAGGGCGGTGGATGAAACTAGAGAAGACCTCGGGCTTCCTAAATGTAATTTGGAAGGTCAAAGTTCCGTAAGAGGCTCAATTGTTTCTTCACCTGGCTAGAAGTTTATGGGAAGATAGATGCCCATGGACTTGTGCAAAAGAAGGTTTTTTCGTTTATTAATAAAGACAATTTCATTGAGAGATAATAAAAAAATTACAAGGGCAGCAATAGCCAAGCCCCAAGAAAGTCACATTACAAAAAACGATCCCAGCTAAGGTTAATAAGACCCAAAGAATAATTACAAAACACTTTTGATAACGAAGCCCAAAGCGAAACATGAAAATGAACCAGAGACCAAAGGTCCTTAGAGTCCCTATCCACACCTCTAAAAATCCTTTTTTTTTCCTGGTAGAAGGTCTGAATATAATTGTCATTCTCTCTGGCAGGTCAAAGAGACCATTTCACTTGGTTGGTGGGGGTAATAATCCCATAACGATAGTAAGATATTACGATGTGGTTAAAAGTAATCATGATTGCATAATGGTACCATATGATCAGCAGAATGGTCTCCTTGAGCTGCATCGAAATTTAGGTTGAAGACTCCATTGAATTGCTGGCTGGTTTTCTTTGGTTCAATGCTTAGTAGTTAATTGCTGTGCTCCTAGTTTACTATTTTAGTTTATCGTCTGGTATAATCAGTAGTAATTTATAGTTAATTTACTGGATTCTTAACTGTTCCACTGTGTTAATAAAAGAGAATGTCAGCCTTTAAACAAGTGAAATGGCTTTGGAACAGCTATCCTTGAATTGAATAAAGATTTCACATGAGGACTTTTTGTGAAGCCTATCAGTTGTACCAAAGACCTCAAAGTGGCACTTCTATCTTATAAGGTGGTGTACCCTCTGACAAAATAATACACACGGGAGGAGACCCATGTAATTCGTTCTTAGAATTAGAATAGGCCATAGGGACACTATTACTGGTTTTTGTCTGATGGTGTGGATACTTGCTTGAGTGTATGCACTTCCTCTTTATTCAAATACAATTTTAAAGCTAATCTTCTTGGTTGCTATCTCTCTACTTTTGGTTTCTTGAACTCCATAATGATGTCATCTTCTATTTGTTTTCATGCATGAATAATTAGGTGATTCATTTTGGCTTTTCCTTCCCTTTCAAAACCTTTTGTGATTATGGTTTTCTGGTAGAAGATTTGTTAGCATTTTGAGATCTATAATTGCTCACGTAGCTTCCATTTTAGGTGCTTCAAGAGTGCGACAACTTCCTCCTGAGCAGTTTTGCAAACATGGTTTTGTCATGGGCAAATCCTCCGAGGCAGGCTTTGGGAATGAGATGTACAAGATTCTAACTGCTGGAGCTTTAAGTATAATGCTGAACAGATCCTTGATTATTGGGCAAACCAGGCATGTTGGAGACATCAAGCCTTTCTATTTCTATTTAAATATTGGTTTTGAATATGATAATTGCATCGAACTGTTAGAATCATCTAGTGTCTATGGTAGGACCTATTTCTCAGTGACATTTTAAGTTATAGGAAAATAGTAGTGCATCTTGTGCAGTATATAAACATTTGTTGAACTTCCTCAGTTAAAATATTATTATTGAATGGCAAAGCTTCAAAGAAATGTTATTTTTATATTTGTAGTCATGCATGTTAACTTGACCTATGCTCTTTATGTTTTTTTTTCCTTTTTCCTATATTTCTTTCATTATATTTACAGTAGTTATGTTATTACTTCTATTTTCAGGGGCAAGTTCCCTTTCGGGGACTACATTTCTTATTCTGATATCTCGTTTACCTTGAAAGAAATCAAGCATTTGTGGAGACTTAACGGTTGTGTTAAGAAATTCAATAGGCGTTTGATTATGCGAATTGATGATTTTGAAAAGCCTGCACAGACAAATGTTCTATGCAGTAATTGGAAGGAATGGGAACATCCTATCATATGGTATGGTAAACTTTCAGTTTACCTTAAACTGGTACTCAGTATGTACTCTCTTTATGCTGACTGAAGTGCATCAGGTTCCAAGGCACAACTGATGCTGTGGCTGCTCAATTTTTCTTGAAGAATATACATCCGACTATGAGGGCTGCTGCTTCTAATTTATTTGGATGGCCAGAGGTTTTAGAATCTAGACCTAATGTATTTGGAGAGCTGATGAGAGTTCTTATATCTCCTTCAAAGAATGTTGAAGAAGCAGTGTTCTCAGTCCTTAAAAGTGGGGCTGATCCGGATATTTCCTTGCACATGCGGATGCTTATGAATAGGTGGCCTTTCTAAAATACTGCTATTTCCTTCTCTCTCTGCTGCCTCTAGCTTTGAATTTAATATGCAATGTCTTCTTCCAATAAATTCCAATTTAATTGATAGAAGTCGAAATCTTAACTTCTTTTCGGGAAACTTTCTTGTTCTCCCTTTGTAACTTGTACCACCCTTTATGTTCTCGCTAGGAACTTTTTTTTTGTTTTCTTTCTTTCGTAAAGAATTATTTAATACTGCCAGAGCTCACATTATTCTTGAAAAGGATGCTGACTTGGCAATTAGTTGCTGGGGATTGTATCCATGCTTACCTATAGGAAACTTTTGCAATTCTTTGACTGAGTAATGTTCTGTATTTCAGGTCCGTCAGAGGTTTACAGGCCGCAGTGCAGTGCATCAGAAAAGCCATGCTTAATCTAACTGGAGTCTCGAAGCCCAGATTGGTTTTAGTATCCGATACCCCGAATTTTGTAAAAAGTATCGTGCCCATCTTAGATGAATTTGCAGAGGTAAACTTATAGGATGTTGTGAAGCTTTAGTTAGTTTGTTAATTTTTTGATATTGGTGGTTTCCACCTCGTGTCATTCAGTTGTAACGGCATTGGCTATTTATAGCCCAACTTTTCATTAATGAAATCTTGAGCTAGTTAATTTACTCTTGAGTGCCTCATTGCGCAATTTCATCTTCAAATGGAATCACTTCTGGCCAACTGTTGTTAGCCCCACTTTCAAAATACATGCTCAATGGAATAATTGATCGCTCATAGCATCCCAGATCATTTGTATGCTGGTAAAAGAAAATTAGGTCTAATTTTATTAGTAATTTATTTTTCAGGTTATTCATTTTGATTATGAACACTTCCGGGGAAACATCTCTGGAACGGATGATGAATTCCATAAATTGGACTTCAGAGTGAAGGACTGGGGCCCATCACCAAGATGGGTTGCCTTTGTGGATTTCTTTCTTGCATCCCGTGCCAAGCATGCTGTTATATCTGGTGCTCACCGGCGTGTAGGTACTACCTATGCTCAACTAATTGCGGCTTTGGCTGCAGCAAACAATCTTGACTATCTCGGTATTGTGAAAAACTCCCTCAATCATTTTAGGCGTTGGATAATGTAGGAAAAGAACAATTTCTTCAAGGAACATTGAATATCTGTTCAACCCTTTCTTACATAACATTTCAATTGTGCTCAGGGAACAAGTCTACTGGTTCAGACTTTTCATTCTTGAGTAGCTTTCAAAGTAATTTGCTGAGAGAAGGTTTAAAGAACCAGGTTGGCTGGGGGCATATCTGGAACAGATTTGCAGGTCCTTTAAGCTGTTCTAGCCAGCCTAATCAGTGTGCCATAACCCCTCTTCTCCCTCCGGCATGGTGGGATGGAATTTGGCAATCTCCCATTCCCCGAGACATTAAGAGAATGGAGAATTATGGAGTTCATTTAACGAGCTTTGGGACTGTTGATGAAGATGGTCTACGATCATTCTGTTACGCAAAGAAGAATGTTCTGAGGACTATCCCTTTCATACTATAGTCATCTTTTGCTTCTGTCCTCATGTAAGCTCGATAACTAACATATTCTTATAACTATTCCCCAACTGTGCTCATTTAGTCAACTTTGCCACAGTTCAGGAATTTGTTTCAGTTAAATCAAATAGCCCAATAAATAATGTCTTCTATTTATTGGGACATTTGATTTACAGAAACAAAATATTATATTCCGTCAAGAATGCCCGATTGCATTCTCAGTTGGTTCCACTGGATCAATTAGGTATAAACCAATACTTTCCTTTTTTACTCCCGAGTTAAAATATGTGCATATACGATAGAAAATTAATCACATTACACATTTTTTTCTGCAACGTTCCTGAATGAAACTCACAACATCCTGTTCTATCCCTTATTTAGCCAAAATTATTGGGGGTGTACAAAATTTTTTCAATTCATTAATATTAACACTAACCTGTCTTGCAAAGTGTTTATTGGTGCTCAACAGGAAGTGTGCTGAAACCCAACTCAGCATTAAACAAAACGAGCAAAGCGTAGGCAGAAGTTAAGTTTAGATCAAATTAGTACATTCTTGATGTGGATGCAGAAAATTTTGGTCTTTGTGAGATAGCCTTGAAAGGAAAAGGAATGTTTGTCTGTGGATGTATCGTCGGTTTAGTATTGGCTTAATAGTTGGGTGGTCAAGTTAGTTCCAAGGGACATGTCTTGAACCAATAATAGTGGGTGATAGTGTACTTGCTTTTGGATCATATCATTGCCTCCAAAGAAAGGTGGCGCCAGATTTACACTGTTTGAGTGATAATTTGGTCTTAGATCCAAGTTATAGAAGAAGACCCAAATTGAAATTAGGTTTGTGGCAGAATATTTTTTAGTGGATTATACAGGAGATCTCTTGTTTTTAAGCATGAAAATATCATTGGTTGTGTAGATAAATTTTGCATGATTGAGCTTTTAATTGTTTGCCTTGAATGTGTGTGAGCAAAGGCATTTTCTTGCATCTTAAATTTGAGCATGTATGTGTACATTTTGGCGTAATAAGTGTCCATCGTGCAATTTGGACATTAGTTCACTCGGGGCAACTATGAGAGTAATAGTAAGGTATATATTGGAATTATAGGTAGGATAGCAGTAAAGACATTGTGGTAAGGATAATGACTAAGTGTAGCATTTGTCACGTGGTGTATTTTTTATTGGTATGCAGTTTGGATTGTACAAGATTACACCCAGGTTTTTATATTTTTTTTGTGGTAATTAGAAAGTGATATTTTGGTTACAACTAAGGGAAGTTGGGGACTTAGAAAGAGGAATGATTTTAGGGGAGACAAATCCTCTTGAAAGACTATTGATATTGTTCTATCTTTGTGTTTTCAATTGTCTTTCTTGTTAGGGAATCCTAACAGCAACCTTTAGGCAATTCCAACATTATTATTTGGATGAATTCTAAAAGTAGTAAACATAGTCTCAATTTGAAAGTTATCTTTGGATGGAAATCTAACCCTTGATATTTGAGTTGGCCAATTCAACTCAGGTTGAGAATCTCATTCTAAATGTTTAGATCAAATATCTTTGGTTAAAATAATTTGTTGGTAAGTAGGTTTTGAGTTTGGTTTTTATTAATTCTAAATTTTGAAATATTTTTAGTCTTTCAAGTTTAGAATTTAATTTTGATTTAGTTTATAGATTTTAAAATAATACAAATTTACACTTGGTTTGAAACTTAGTTTCATTTTTTGTTCTTAGATTTCAAGATTTACTATTTTGTCTTGGTTTTTTAATTGAAAACTCCCCTTAATCTTTAGCATTGATTTTATTGATTAGTTGAAAATAATTATGAAGTGAACAATTAAAATTGATTTTAATAGCGATGCAAATTTAATAATACATAATTAATCTTAATCATTTTCATTCTTTTAAATCAATCAAATGCGAGTATTATCTAAAAAGTCTAGTTTAAAAATATAAATTTTGAAAGGTACAGACTAAATTTAAATGAAATTCAAATTTTAAAAAGTGAAATTATAATATTTTGAAATTTAGAGATTAAATTGAAATAAAAATGTGTAATATTTGAAATTGCATCGACAAAAAAATTTAGAACAAAAATAGCTCATATTACATATTTTTTACATATTGCAAATATGAAAAATACGATGGCTATCAGATGGTTATCAGAGGATTATCATAGGAAGGACTCCCTCTCAGAGAGCTCTAGATGTTTATTTGCTAAGCTATCATACGTTTATTTGTTTTTAAATTTGCTACTTTTGTCATTTAAAAGATGTAGTGACACGTGTTCTGTTTTTATAATTTTTTTTCTATTTTTATATATATATAGATATATATTTTTTTTGCTTCTTGCAAAAGCCCCTATTTTAAATAGGATATTTTAATAAATTAAAATATTTTCAAACTATAAAAAAAACTGATAGACTTCTAGTATTGTTCTATTAATGTCACTGATAAGAGCACATCAATATCTATCAATATCTATTATTAATAAAATATGAAATTTGTTATATATCGTAAATATTTTTGTAAAACTTACTATTTTTTATAATAAAGTTTTTTTATTCTTTTAACATTGGTCATGTCCCGAACATATTAGGGACATATTATGTTGGAATCTTTGACCACACTCGAACAAAATGTACAAGTTTGAAGAGAAGGAAGTAACTTGCAAAAGAAAACTGATCTCTCTGTGATTTACTTTGTCTAAGAATGTTTTTAGTTTATATTTTAAACATCATTAAAAATACTTTCATGTCACTTATTATTGTTGAGTAATTTGTATGTACAACCAAATTGACTCTTGGACTAAAGAACAAAAATAGAGGTTTTAGTTCTAATAGGTTGCACCCAAAATGTTATACAGTCAAAGAGATAAATCTAAATATTCCTTTTCCCCATGTCTTAACAATCTTTTTGTTTGTTTCAAAATACTAATACACATCCATATATTAAAAACATGAAAATTTGATGCAAATTGAAGGGTCGACGATAACTATTTTGCATCTATACTAAAAACATGAAAAATTGGTGCAAACTGAAGGGTCGAGAACAATTACATATAAACACTATTTTTGCAAGAAGTAAATGAAGAATAACTTGCAAAGCAAAAAAGATAACCTTTTACACTAGAAATACTTTTCATCTTCCATCTGCAGATGTGAAAGATTCTGCAAATCCATATGGTCGTGTCGGTATGCTGGTTTGAGTGTTGTCGAAGCTAGGAAGGAGGGACGATGAAGACGATTCCATTTGACTTCTACCTTCATAAGCCTGCCATTTCTTGAGAGCTTGAGGCAATGACATTTCAAGGTCAATGCCGTATATATCTTCGGAGTTCTGGTCAGTTGGTTTCCAAAACTCAACAAGTGATGATAGTACATTGACTGCATGACCCATATCTGGCCTTTGATATGGCTCCCTAGCACAACAATGACCTGCCAACTCCGCCACGGTGTTGATGCTGGCAAATGTTTCTTCGGTAAGATCGATGGTTGGATCGATGGCCTTATGGAAGGAGTCCTTGTTGATTTGCATCCGACGGAACCAAGTTACAAGGTGCATGCTCTCCTCAGGCTGGCTCTCGTCAAGAGCCTTTCTCCCTGTGATTAGCTCCATTAGAATCACACCGAAGCTGAATACATCAACTTTAGTCGTTACGCGACCGGTAACTGCAGAAAAGGAGTTCTATGTTAGTATCGAGTCATCAAGATAGAGAATCTCAGAATCTTGAAGGGCACAATCTCTAAGCTTCAAGGACATTAATGCACTGTGTAGAGTATTTGCGTTGCCATGAAAAGGTGATTCAAGAAGAAAGACAACAATGGCAGATAAATTCCAATGGAACAAACTTATTTTGTAGGCAAAAGTTCCATGGCCATTCACTAAATAATCGCCATTAGGACGTTCTAAGTTTTAACTAAGACATGGAAGAAGACTAACTTTGTAAATTTAAAATCTAACATTGAATATGTTCTGACATAGAAACAGAGCATGCAACAGTCATATGAGTGTATTATATCTTTCCATAACCTTATCTTTACAAGATGCAAGTGGCAAACCAAGCTGAAGGTAGAAATTCAAAGGAAGTACCTGCATACTCTGGTGCCAAATATCCAAAGGTCCCGGCGATCCTCGTCTCAATAGAACCCTTACCTTCTGGTGCTAGACGGACAAGACCAAAGTCTGCAACCTTAGCTCTCATATCATCTCCAAGAAGGATGTTTGAAGGCTTCAAATCCCTATGTATAAAGCTTTGATGTGCCAAACCATGAAGATACTCAACACCCCTTGCAACATCTAATGCAATGGTTAGCCTCTTTGTCCATTCCAAAGGTTTCAATCCTTCTTCTGGCCAGTTGAAAAGATGTCTGCTAAGAGTACCTTGAGGCATATACTCGTAGACGAGAAGTTTCTCGTTCCCATCTAAGCAGTATCCGAGAAGAGCGACGAGATGTCGGTGCCGAACTTTTGTCAAAACAGCAATCTCAGACTTGAACTCTGTTAGTCCCTTGCCTTTAATGACTCCTGATTCCATTCTCTTCACTGCAATCTTTGTCCCGTCGTGCAACTCTCCTTTGTAAACAGTTCCGAACCCTCCCTGTCCCAAAATGTTCTCTTCACTGAAATTATTGGTGACGTTTTTCAACACCTGAATTGAAATCACCATGTTCCCAGCTTCAACCATTTGAATATCCCCAGTCTCACTGCTAGCACCATATTGTGTTTCACTAATTGCACCAACCCTAACACTCGATCCAGCAACTGTGATCTTTACACTCTCATTATCGGAACCCGAATGGCGCGGATGAATAACCATAGCATTCGGGCTTTGCACCTGACTAAATCGTTTCTGCTTCATTTTATACACACACAAAACCACCAATCCAATCAAGAACAGAACAAAGACACCACCAACAACAGAAAGAACAATGACTCCAACCATGGAATTATTCCCATTTCCGGAGTTTCCACCACCATTAGACCCTGCTTCCTTCCTGTCATTTGAACTCCCTGACGCCGAAGCACCATTAGAAGAAGAATCACTCTTTTCTTTCCCAATATCAGGGTTACCAGTGATGGTCATCATTACATTACTCCTAAACTTAGGAATCTTCCCAGAAAGCTGATTATTCGAAACATCCAACTCAGTTAGAAAAGGAAGAGTTGTAAGCTCCTCAGGAATAGAACCTGTGAGATTATTATCAGCAAGAACCAATCTTTCCAGCCCTTTAAGAGATGCAAACTCAGGAGAAATAACACCAGAAAGTCCCATTTTCTGAAAGTTTATGATGGTTATACTTTGATTCCTGCAAGAAATTCCAATCCACTCAGCACATGGATCATTTCCCTTCCAATTCTCTGCAAATCTTTGAGGATAACCCATAAATTTCACAATAGAAAGCAATGTATTCACTCGTGAATCACATTCCCCAGTATCTTGCAAACAAAAACTGTTGGAATCATTTGTCAAATCCACAACAACCCCTGTTTTAAACAGAGGAATTGGACCTTGAAGCAGATTATTAGTCAAATTCACCACTTTCAACGATGGAGAATTCACCAAAGAACTTGGAACAGGACCAGTAAACTTGTTATCTCTTAAACTCAACACCTGCAAATCCTTTAACCTTGAAAAATCTGGTAAAGGACCCGAAAATGAATTCGAATGCAACCAAACTTCAATCAAAGAAGTCATGTTCTGCAAAACATCAACACTCCCACTAAGTTTATCAACGCTCTTTTGTCCATTAACCCACAAAGACTCCAATTGAGATCCAGAAAAGCTGGAAGGAAGACCCCCTTGAAGACTATTAAAAGCAAGATGCAAATTAGTAAGCCCCGGAATGTCCTCGCTGCCGAGAAACTCCGGAATCCGACCGGTAACATTCGCAGAATTGGCTGAGAAGTTCTGTAGCGTAGAAGCATTTCGTAGACTGGCCGGAATCTCCCAAGCTGAAAAGGGGTTTTCGTCGATCTCAACGGCCTGAAGAGAGGTCATTCCGGCGAAGAAATCGGCCGGAATGGAAGTGAACTGATTCCCACTAAGCAAAAGCACTTGCAAAGAGGCTAATCCACTCAAACTCGGCAAAGGGCCAGAGATTTTGTTCCATTGAAGCTCTAATCGCTCAAGAGCTGTGAGATTTTGGATATTAGAAGGGAGCATACCTTGGAGATTTTGGCGGCCGATTTGGATTCGAGTGACACGATTGTCGTCGGAACAGAGGACGTGGTTCCATTTGCAAGGGTTGGGGTCGGACCAGCCAAGGGATTCAGTTGGGTTTAGGCTCTTTTTGAGAGCCGCCATTGCAGGAGCATCAGGGCTAAGTTCTTGGGGTTCAACAGAGTGGAAGATTGAGAAGATGGCTAAGATGAGAAAATGCTTGTTTCCAAAATGGCTTTTCTTCTTCTCCATAGAGATTGAGAAAGAGAGTGCGAAGAGAGATGAAAATGGGAAGAAGATGGATTAAAGCAGAGCGTGGAACTCTGGTGGACAAGAAGAAGAAGGCAGAGGGGAGAGAGAGATTGAGAGAGAGAGTAGTTTCACTTGAGAAAAGTTAATAATGGATGTGTTTCATTAGTAAAATTTAACTCATGGATACGCTTTTCAAAATCTACGATAGTCAACCACATTGTTTTAACTACTAACAAACTCTTCTTTCTCAAATGTAGATTCAAACTCTCATGCATGTTTGAAATACAATCTTTGCTGATTTCAATCTCTCAAGATTTACCAAACATAGAACTAAAATAAACAACTAAACCTAACTACAAAAACCAAAATAAACATTTAGTAGTATATGAACCAAACTTAAAATTATAAATATCATTGTATAGAAACAAAATGAACCTAAACCAAAAGTACAAAGATGATAGTAATATTTAAATTGTCTTTGTATTCAACTCTTTTGAAATAAAACCACTTAGAGAATGTTTGGGGCCAAAACTTTATTATTGTAATCGTAGTTTATAATAATTGAGTTATTAAAGTTTGTATATGAGTGTTAGTTTATTTTAGTTTAAGTTATAATAGAAGGTATTTAAGCTCTAAACTATTTTAAATTTAGGAAAAAATTGAAAACACTATAGATAAGAAATATAGAATAGTAAATATTGCAACAAATAGTAAATGTTATATGAAATGAAGGTTTTGCAACAGTGTCATAGTTAATTGGAAATTATAAAATAGTAATAAATACGGGGAGAGGCGAGTAAAAATGGTAACAAATAATAAATACAGTAAAAATAAAAAGAAAGGAATTGAGATAATAATAATTAGAAGGAAAATATAAAGTAAAGTTTGAGTATGGATATAGTTTAGATAAGTATAGGGTGTCAAATAATTTGGTTAGGGGGATAGAGATGGGATTATGGGGCAAAGGGAAGGGTGGAGGGGAGGGGAGGGGGGGGGTGGCAGAAATGAAGGGAAAGCACATGGGGTGTGGTGGACCACATAGTGTCAGAAAGACAAAAGGACTGTCAGGCAAAAATAATAAAAAGAGACATTCAACACAAAGTGAGGGGCTGGAATCCAAGTTGGTTTGTGTTGTTCCCTTCTTGCAATTGCCAAAATGCCCATTTGCTTTGGATCCCTTTCTCTTTACATAATCTCCCCCATCTTTTCTTCTCTTCATTTACATCCTTCTTTTTCTTTTATTCTTTTTTAAACATCTTTCTCTTCCATTCATTCATAAAACATAATGAACTTCAAATCAAAGTATGTGGCAGTACTTAATCTAAACTCTGCTCTCTCTCCTTCCTTTTTGTTGTTTTCTTTTTTGTTTTTTTTTTTTCCAGCTTCTCTTGATAGGGTATCTACCTGTCTTGGTCTCCTCTCTCTCTCATATTTCTCTCTCTTTGTCTAATAAAAAAATGGAAAAGATGTTTAATGAAAGTATAAAAGTCTGGAAACACACTGCTCAAGGAGGGTTTTTCTGACTGAATAATATGGGTATTTTTATGAGTATTTAAGTAAAGTATGTTAATGTTATGTCTATGGAAAAAAATGAAGGGCAAATAAATTGGAATTCAAGGTTGGGAGAACAATATCTTAGTTGAGTTACTATTGTTAATTTTTTCTGGATAATAGGTGTAGTGTTGGAAAAGTGAATTTTTAAATTTAAAATTAATAATAGTATCGATGGAACTATATTCATTTTAACAATCGATTTTATAATGATAAAATGGGATATCTTTTTTTTTTTTTTTTTAAATTACTAGACTTTAATATATGAATCCTAATAATCTCTCACTTGTATTAATGTGGATGGGACCTTTGGTCCAACACAATATACCTTTGTACATCTCAATGCATAACAATATTTCTTATGTGTATTCTTATTCTCTAAATGACTTCTGAATACTTTAAGCAAATCAATATAGTTGTTGTTGACTTGAAGCTCTTTTTTAGTATTGCTATAATGTCCTATGTAAATATCTGTTTATCAATTTTACGGCTTATGGGTCTCTTTTCAAATTAGTCAATACATCACCAATGTTAATTTATTATCGTTATAAATGGTACTATGATTCAACCCAATCTAAAACACATTTTAAATCATCAAGGATCTTTTGAGTCATTCAATCTAAGGGATATCCATGTTTTGGAATGGGTAAGGAGTTAGATCAATGGAGGTATGGTGTTCTTTCCAAACGCGTGCCGCTGTCGCCCGTTCATTCGATCGAGGTCAAAAAGAAAATAATTTATTAATAATTTTTTTTTATTATTAATTCAAGTGAAATTATTCGATCGGATCGAGGTCACATTATCCACTTCCCACGGAAGTTCGAGGTCCCAAGATGACTAACTTTTCAGGCGAAGGCGGGTCTATTTATTTTGGCGAATATGAGGCACGCGAATTGATCTATAATGGTGCGGGAATTCAGTGGCAAGCTAACCTCCAGAACAGAAGTAAACATGAACGCATGGTTGATACTCATGATTCATCGTTTCTGCAAATGTCATATTTCGTAAGCATGCGTTCTTGCTACTTGTCCTCTCGTTGCGAAAATACCTGGATCATAACATCATACAGTCCATATCGATTTGGACGACAGTTTGGCTTTTATCAGAACTTTTCTAATGATATAGGGGGTATGCCACCTGCGATCACGCTGGATAATATATTATATCACTGGAGAATATGTACGAGGCGTAACACTTTATCCGAGCTATACTTGCCCGCCCATTCGTTAGAGCCTTGCAAGCATGTGACTCAGCGATTTACAGAGTGGTGGACCACGAAGCACAGGACCTATTTTGAGGATAACAGACACCATTTGGTTAGTAGTGTCATTCCTCCCCCTTCACAGCCTAGACTACCGAAGAATTGTGGGAGCAACCTAGGTGGTAAAGAAATTCGATTGGTTGAGGCGATGACTCCTAATCTTGAGGAGGAGGTAAAAGAGCATAAAGATGAGAGCGATAGCAGCAAAAGTGATCGTCATTGAAAGAGACCTTTGAAGAAAGCGAAGGTATCAGGTGATCATCCCAACGAAAGGGGTTTAAGTGCTTTGGAAGTTCCTGATGTTCCACCACTGGTTTGCATGTTTTCCCTTCTATTTTTTTTTTTGTTTTGTCCATCTTCTTCGTAAGTGACTTATTAATTGTTTACTTATGCAGTCACCATTGAACGATCATCTTGAAGGACTTATAGAGCCAGACAGTGATGAATATTTGACGGGACCTCATGCAGTTGATTCAGCCTTTGAGGAAGTTGGTACCTCGAAAACTCTCGTCAATAAACCGGCTGAACAATCCTTACGCCCATCTGCTTTTCTCGAGGAGATTCGTCGAGGCAAGATGACAGTGGGGGGAAAAGACCTTGAGAGCCCTTCATCCAAAGAAGGTGTCTGTCTTAAAGCATCTTTACAAAAAGTTAGCTTAGCACATGCTCCCCTTTCTGAATTACCATTAGGCGCTTTTAATAAACAGACTACGAGAAACCCTGAACCTTCTCAGTGGGTTGGTGAAAAGGTGGTTTCAAACTTCTTCCAGAAAACAGCCTTATGTATGTGGGAGGATATTCAAGATAAGATCATGCGAACTCCTTTTGAATATATCCCAAGACTTAGGCCAGAAATAGCGACGGTTCTCTCGGGGATTGAGAAGATCCATGCAGATGGCCTGACTTCTCTTGAAGAGTATCTAAATAGTTACCTTAAGAGGGTAGACAATTTTAACGATGTGCAATCTTCATATTCTGCACAGTTGTTGTCGATGGACAAAGCTCGTCAATTAAATGAGAAGACATCTGCCATCAAGGAAGCTTTGACTTTGGTGAAACAACTACGAGGAGATGCCAAAGTTATTCAGGAAAGAACTGTAGAGTTATCTTTAGAAAGGAAGGAACTGGAGAAGAGACTTCGGAGCATAAATGCTGAGTCTGAACAACTGTCGATTTTATCTTGTGAAAAAGCGGAGGCCATAGACCAACAAGAACTAGAAGTTGCCAAGCTTCAGGATGAAGTCAATACCCTTGAAAGAACCCTGCTATTACTGAGGAAGCGATCGAGGCACTAGCTACGGTTCGACAGAGCATGGAAGCTGCACGAGAAGAATTTAAGAACTTCAAGTAGAGGCTTTGATTTATGCCCCCTTTGCCTCCCCCCCCCCCCCCCCTTTTTAAGAACCTTTTAGATGTGAAGATTTTTGTTGAATTATAACGCAGAAGGATTTTTTATATATATATACATTTACATTTATTTTACCATGTTTTCATATGAGCAGACAATGAAACATGACTTTTTTTTTATACATGTGACTGGACTTAAAGTGAACTTTAAGCTGCCTACGTACCCTTTTTATAATATAGGGATCAAGTCATGACGTAGTTCAAAATTTCTTTATTTATTTATTTTTTTTTTACATAACTGGATTAGGCATAAAACTTCTTGAGAAATTTGCCATTGATTGGGCCAATTCGTAATCCATCTTGATCGATGATTTTGTATGCTCCATTCGTGAAAACTTCTTTGACAATGTAGCGTCCATCCCATTTAGGTGTGAACTTATTTCCTGTATGCCTTGTCGTGATAATAGGTCTTCTTACTGCGAGCACTAAATCACCAACTTTAAATGATTGGGGCCTTACCTGTTTGTCAAAGGCTTTTGACATTCGTGCTTGATGACATTCGAGTGCTTGTTGAGCTTCCAGTCTCTTTTCGTCAAGTGCTTCTAACTCTTGAAGGCGTAATCTAGCATTGTCTTCAGTAGTTAGCCCTTCTTGAATTGCCATTCTCAAGGACGGAATTTCTTTTTCTAGTGGGAGTACTGCTTCAACGCCATAAATTAAGGAATAAGGTGTAACACCCGTAGGAGTACGATGGGTAGTTCTGTAGGCCCACAATGCTTCCCCAATCTTTTCTTGCCAATCTCTTTTTGTCTTGGAGACCACCTTTTTAAGCAGACTGCACAAAGTTTTTTTGAATGCCTCTGCCAATCCATTTGCTGCAGCATTGTACATAGAAGACTTGTACTATTTGAAGTTAAATTTTTCACATAGCTTGTCCATCAAAGTGTTAGCGAATTTTCTTTCATTATCAGTTACGATACGATGAGGAATATCATATCTGTAAATGATGTGTGTCTGAACGAAATTTACAATGTTTTCCTTCTTTGCTTCTCTTAATGGCATGGCTTCAGCCCATTTGGAAAAATAATCAGTTCCTGCAAGGATGTAAGAATGACCAACCGATAATTCAGGCGTGATAGGTCCAACCAGGTCGAGTCCCCAAGCTTCAAAAGGCCATGAAGCTATTGTCGGATGGAGCGGCTCTGGTGGCTGATGTATAAAGTTTGCATGGAATTGACAAGCCTCACAATACTTCGCAAAGTGCATCGAATCGTGGATCATGGTAGGCCAGTAGTAACCCATTCTTTTCAACTGATATTGGAGCTTTGGACCAGACTGGTAGACACAACAAATACCTGAATGAGCTTCCTCTAAGGCCTTTGTCGATTCCCCTTTTCCTAGGCATCGCAGCAGAAGTCCCTCATATGAGCGTCTGTAAAGTGTGTCTTTGTAATAAATAAATCACGTAGCTCTTCTACGTATTTCAGCTCTATGTCGAGGATCGGTGGGAAGTTTTCCATGCTCCAAATAGTTTATACTGGGTTGGCGCCAATCTTCTTCATCAATTGCATATACAGATATCACACCAGCTTCTTCATATTGACTTTCAATTGAAGGCACAATCCATTTTTGGCAAAGGGAAATGTTTATTGGTATATCTTCCGAGACTGTTAAAGCAGTGGCCAAATTTGCAAGTGCATCAGCTTTCTTATTTTCTGATCTCGGTATATGCTCCAATATTATGTTGTCGAATATGTCCATCAATCTTCTAGCATAACTAAAGTAAGGCTTCAAGTCTTGATGTTTCACCTCGTACTGATAAGAGAGCTGATTTATGATTAACTTCGAATCGCCGAATATTTCTATGCAGTTTATCCCAAATTCTGAAGCCATTTGGAGGTCGGATAATAAAGGCTTGGTACTCGGCAACGTTATTTGAACACAATTCACCGAGTGTGAAGCTATATGGCAACATATGTTTCTCAGGAGAAATGAAAACAATGCCAACACCAGCTCCACTTCTTCGTGTCGCACCATTAAAGAACATGATCCAAGGCTCCATGCTTCCAACAAACAATACTTCCTCATCAGGTAAGTCGTCACATAACTTCCAATTTGATGGAACTGGATGATCAGCCAAGAAATCTGCCAATGCTTGGCCCTTCACTGCTTTTTTGGGGATATATACAATATCATATTGTTGGAGTATAATAGCCCACTTCGCGAGGCGTCCCAAGATGACTGGCCTTGATAAGATATATTTGACAGGATCAGCTTTTGCCACCAAGCGTATAGTGAAGGCTTGCATATAATGTCTTAGTTTATCTATTGCAAAGAAGAGGGCGAGACACATTTTCTCAATTGGAGAATAATTTAATTCAGCTCCTGTCAGAGTTCTACTTAGATAGTAGAGTGCACATTCCTTACCCTTATCATTTTCTTGTGCAAGTAATGCCCCGAGCGAAGTCTCTTGAGTCGCAATATACAATATTAATGGTTTTCCAGCTGCAGGCACACTTAAGACCGGAGGGTTGAGCAGATACTTCTTTATGCTATCAAATGCATTTTGGCATGACTGGTCCCAATCAAAGACTGCATCCTTCCTCATTAGTCTCTGGAATGGTAGACATCGACCTGCAAGATTAGATATAAACCTTCTAATGTAAGCCAAACGACCTTGCAATCGTCTCAATTCGTGCAGGTTCTACGAACTTGGCATCTTTTGGATAGCATCAATTTTTGAGTGATCAACTTCGATGCCGCGATGTGTCACTATAAATCCCAAAAACTTCCCTGAAGTTACACCAAATGCACACTTGAGAGGGTTCATTCTTAGTTGATATTTTCTGAGGCGATCAAGTACCAGCTTCAGGTCTTTCAAGTGATCACATTTCTTCTTTGACTTGACTACGAGATCGTCAACATAACATTCAATGTGTTTATGCAGCATATCATCAAAGATCCTTTGCATAGCGCGCTGGTATGTAGCACTTGCATTTTTCAATCCGAAAGACATTACCTTATAACAGTATATACCTTTTGGAGTTCGAAATGCTGTTTTCTCCTCGTCATTTAGAGCCATTCTAATCTGATTATATCCTGACGACCCATCCATGAAAGATAAAGCTTCATGCCCTGCAGTTGCATCTATCATGATTTCCATGATAGGCAAAGGAAAGTCATCTTTTGGGCATGCGTTATTTAGGTCGCGAAAATCGACACAAACATGTAGTTGGCCATTCTTTTTCCTTACGGGAACAATATTAGCTATCCATGTTGGGTACTTGACTTCACGAATAAATCCAGCCTCAATGAGCTTATTTACCTCTTCCTCGATTTGAGAAATAGTTCTGGTCGAAATCGTCGTTGGGCTTGCTTGACTGGCTGATGCTCTAGTTTGATTGCTAAGCGATGAACGGCCACCTTTGGATCGAGTCCAGGCATTTCCTTATATGACCATGCAAAGACATCTTTATATGCTTTGAGTAAGTTTACATACTCATTTTCATCATTGTTAGAAAGTTGGGTGCTTATGAAGGTTGGACGAGGTTCTTCTTTCGTACCAAGATTGACTTCTTTTAACTCGTCAATCGTTGATTGACCCCCATCCTCAAGTGATAACGGAGCCGCTTCATCATCCTCTTTAAATATATCATGCTCAGATGTCTTTTCTATTGTAACATGGCAGCAACTTGCCACATCTACTTCATCTTCTGGTTCATTATCTTCAGGTCGAGTAAAAACAACATCATGTCGCTTTACTTTCAATGAACCCTCTGTATTTACTAAAGACAAACATCTTTTTTTTCATTCTTGATGGAAATGCACTGTGAATTTCCTCGTCTCCTGTCACTAGGCTAGATTTGTTTGAGACGGATATGGAGGCTTTCTTTTGGCCTTTTGTTACTGACACGCTTAACCTTTTGAAGGCAAATTTTCTTGTGGTCGAAGTTGGGCTTATAGATTGTACTTTCTTTGCATTTGTGTTTAGCCTTTGAAAGGCAGAAAGTCGAGTGGAGCTGCAGGTTGAAACTTGATTACTGTCTTTTGCTATCGATGTGCTCACCCTCTGGAAGACTGAAGGACGTATAGTAGAAAAATCAATGCGATCAAAAACTGAACTTCTTTGACTTCTATCTTTTTTGCCCTCTTTAGAATCTTTGCTTTCTTCAACTGTAATGTGGCATGTATTAGCAACTTTTGCTTTTCCTTTACCAGTTATTCGGACTGGTTCAGAAGACTGATATCCAATTCTAGCTCTGGAATTAGGTATAGAATATCCTTGTTTCTGAAGCTTCTTTTGAGTAGGGGAAAGCTCAGGCCTTTTGTCAAATATTTTCACGCTTTTAAGCTCAGTACGAGTTGTAAAGTCATAACCCGCCTTTGCCATCAACTTATATGCCTTTGGGTCGAATCCCTCCACTGTTCGTCTTTCTGGAAGGTATGCTTCTAAGTCCTTTTTCTCAATTTTTTTCGCTTCTCCTTTCTCTATCTTGGTAAGCGGCCCGGTGAAATTTTCCTTTAATATCTCGGTATTTTTTACCGTCAGGTTTTTTGAACATTCTGCAAATGGTGATTCTCCCTTCTTACGTCGGGACAAAGGAATATAACGTAAAACAGGGGGATTTGAGACTTCCTTTTGTAAGGTTGCTAACTTTTCAGCCTCTGGCGCCCTTAACTTAGTTTCGGTCGTCGATTCACCATTTTGTTGACTATTAATTGCATTCCCTTTATTTGATTTCTTGCTTGTGATCATTTCTTGCTCCTTCTTAAAAGTACCTTTAGTCACTGGAACTTCAGTTGATATGATTTCACTCACGTCTTCACTTTTTGTATAAAATTTTGCATCAGTGAAGTGAGACTCAGCCTTTGTAAATGGCCTAGAGTCAGCATCAACCTTCCTAATTCCCTGTTTATAAAATTTGAAGCATTGATGAAGCGTGGAGGTTACTATTCCATTTTCATGTATCCATGGACGTCCAAATAACATTTTATAAGTAGTCCTCGAATCAATCACATGGAATATTGTGCTTGCCTGCAAATCCCCTATGACGATCTCCAAACGAACAGTGCCTATTGCCCTTGTGCTCCTTGATTAAAGCCTTGAATCACCAGTTTACTAATTGATAACTCTTCTACTGAGATACCTAATTGATTCATTGTTGACTTGGGCAGAATGTTGACGGCGGAACCGTTATCTATGAGAATTTGATTAAGCTTTTGCTCCCGAACGTATCCTGACACATATAAAGGTCTATTATGGAGCTTTGACCCTAGTAGCAAATCTTCATCACTGAATGATATCGACATACAACAGGAATCACACGCCTTCGTTGGTGATGTAACAGTAGTCGAGACATCATCATTTTTTAATATCTCGATGATTGTATCCTTAACTTCTCGTGATAGTGACAACAAATCATTTATGCCTAAAGGAAGCACATCCTCTGGTCTTGGTGTCTCCTTCATTGCATTTAAGGGGAAAGCGTCCTCCTTCGTCGTGCTGGTAGTATGACACGAGACTATTTCCATTGAAAAGTTTTTAGGGAAGAAGTCCTTTAGAATTATCAGTCGTCGTGGTCGAGAAAGCCCCTCACTTTCTTCAATAATTGGTAGAAACTTTCTCAGGTTCTTTCTTGTGTTTCTTCTCTGAGACTTACCCTTGCTCCCGTATGTTCGGTACGAGCCGGATTCTTTTTGGAAAAAACTTTGCTTGCGCTTCTTTCGACGCGTTACCAGCGTCCATCCCTCCTCAACATTATCTACTTGTTTTTCTTCTTCCTTGGGGCCATCAGCCTGGAAGTCATTATTTTGTAAATCCTCCGGTGAAGAATATATAACAACGGGTTCCAACGATCCAAATTGGATTAGACTCCCTATAGCAGACAATCTACTATCTGACTGTATGATTACTGCAGCGTGATTTGTTTGTGCCACATCATCAAGTTCTAGCTCGATCTTTTTGTCTAGAGCTAACTTTAGAATCAACTCCTTCAACACAAAACATTTTTCAACGGGATGGCTGATGACCCGATGATATTTGCAGTAATTGGGATCGTTTACTCTCCCCATTTCTGCAGGTCGTTTACATTTAGGGAGTTGAATGAGTTGTTTTTCCAGTAGTTGGTCCAACATGTCAGGTAAGTCAGAGTCTGGAAAATGATAAATTTTTTCTTGCCTTTCTTTCAATGTTGGATGTCTTTTTTCGCCTTCGTCTTGGCGTTTTTCCATTTACTTTTCCTTTGAGACAAGCTTCAAAGGGGTCGTACTGACGATCATAGCCTCCTTGGTAGCACCCTTCAATACCTTCTAGGTGCTCTTCACTTCCTTCTTTTCTTTTCTAACTTCTGGGACTAAAAGATCATTGTTTCCTCTATTAGCAATACTTAGCTCCATATCACGAGCTCTAGTTGCTAACTCTTCAAAGGTACGAGGTTTTATTCCCTACAAGATGTACAGCAGTCCCCAATGCATTCCTTGAGTGCACATTTCAACAGCTGATAATTCAGTTAATCTATCTTTGCAGTCAAGGCTTAATGCTCTCCAGCGATTAATATAGTCAATGACTAGCTCACCTTTTCGCTGCTTGGTTGCAGTTAACTCTATCATGCTATCAATACGTCGGGTGCTTTAGAAACGGTTGAGAAAGTACCTTTCAAGTTGCTCCCAACTATCAATGGATTCAGGCTCCAAGTCGGTGTACCAGTCGAAGGCGTTTCCTTTGAGAGTTCGAACAAACTGCTTGTCCAAATCTCCTCGTGTACCAGCAGTTTCACAAGTTTCGATGAAATGAGCAACATGTTATTTTGAATTGCCCTTTCCATCGAACTGTTGAAACTTGGGTGGCTGGTATCCATGTGGCATTCTCATATTGTCAATCCTTTTCGTATATGGCTTGGAATATAAAGAGAACGTTTTAGCAGGTCCACCGTATTGAGTTTTGATGGAGTTTGCAATCATCTTTTGCAGCTGCTGGACAGACAACGATGCGATCGAGGTAGAATTTTGTGGTTGACTTTCTTGCATAATCGCTTTCCCTTTGTTAACATTTTTTATAGTGTGAGTGTGACTTGATTCAGCAGCGTCACGACTTTCGATGTGATTTTTCAACAATGCGATCTCAAAATCCCTTTCTTCAACCGCCTTCATGAGCATATTAACCTTTTTTTCGAGCTCTGTCATTCTGTCTTTGCTTGTATCCACATCAGTTACCATAACTGACATTATATTTGGCTGTGACGCCTCCTCATTTGAGCGATCAGACAACGAGCTGTGTTCGTCAATCGCAGGATTCTCTTTGATTATAATTCCACCTTATGGTGGCTTAGAGATTTGCTCCCAAAAATTCTTTGCAACTTCAAAAGGAGGCATATCTTCAGATGACTAAATCTCCCTTGAGCGGCTGTGAGTGTTTGGCCGCTTGCCGATGTCATTGAGAGCTTTGGAAGTGTTGCCTTGAGATGTCATGATTTTTTTTTTTATGTTCTTCAAAAGAGAAAGAGATGAAAGGTAGAGATGGTCCCACTGGGCGTGCCAAATTGTTCACACGAGATTTCAGGAGAAATTTAATTCGTGGAATCGACTTTGTATTGATTTATGTATTATGGATACAATCTCTAATATTTACTCCTTTGATTCTTTCTCTCGGATACAAAAAGTAAAATTTAGAACTTCGTGGTCTTTGATCTTCAAGAAGTTGTAACTACAAGTTAATTTGAGCTTCAATCTTCTGGAATTCAAGGAAAGTTTGATCTTCTAAGTCTTCGATCTTTCAGAAGGATGATTTCGAGGTTGATGATAACTTGCACGTCTTGAGAGTCTTCAGAAGTTTTTGTCTTCAATTCTTCAGAGCTTCGATTCTTCTTTTCAATCAAAGGTCCCCCCAAATGAATGGTAGATGTCTCTATTTATAGAGAAATTTTATGGGCTTTAAGTGGGCTTGGGCCTGTTTGCTTGTTGGGCTTGGGCTTGGGCTTATTTGTCTGTTGGACTTAGGCTTGACCCATTTGCTTATTGGGCTTGGGCTTGAGCCCACCTGGCACTCTGGGCTTGGGCCCATTTGCTTGTTGGGTTCGTGTCCGGGCCCACTTGTTTGACGGGCTTGGTCCATTATTTCTTGCCCTAATTTATATTTAGGACTTAATTAAATTGGGTACAAGAAAACTTAATTATCCAAACCCAATCAAATTATGATTATCACAATGTTTATTTTGATGACGTGGCGGAATTTAATTGGCCAAAATTTATTGCTCAACAATTTCATTTTCCTCTATTTTCTTCTTTTTTTAAAAAAAAAAAATCCAACGACGAAATGTAGAAAATTTTGGAATCCAATTTTCTAGAATTCTTGAGGTGAGAAGATCGTTTTCTTTGGAAGTTCGAGATCAATCTCCAATATATTTTCTTTTATCAAAATCTCAATGTGTTATTTTATATTTGCTTAATTTATTGTTATTACTTCTTTACTCTTGTTCTACTTATTTAATGTTCTTATTAAACATCATTTTGTTTCCTATTTAAATTTGTAAGCCCTTTTCTAATTAAAAATTTCAAATATTTTAAAATTATTTCTAATTTAAAATTCTTCAAATTTTAAGATCTTTCATAAAGATTCTTTTTCATCTTTTAAAATATTTGTCTCTAATGTTATAATTTTATTTCATGTCTTTCAAACTTTCAAAATTTAATCTATAATTTGATAAGGTTTTCCTAATCAATCTTTTCTAATAACTTATACCGTTTTCCTTAAACAAAATCCTACGACGAAATTTAGGAAATTTGAGAGTCCGGTTTCTTAGAATTCTTGAGGTGGGAGATCACATCTTTGGTAGTCCAAGATTTGATTCCAAGAGAAAAACGATTTTTAATTAATGTTTTAAAAAAATCTCTTTATTAGAAGGCTATTTCAATAACGGATTTTGAAATATTGTACAATTTTTTCACTTTCTTGAAATGAGAAGAAAAGAAAACGTTTTCTCAATATAGTCTAGTTGATGAATTTTATTCCACTTATTTTAGGGGATCGTTGGAATATGAGAATAATGAGAGTAAAATAAGACATCATTAAAAAAAAAAGAAATTTTCAAAAGAACATTTTCAATTTGCGGGTGTTAAGGGGTGATAACATCTTTGCGGGTGTTAAGGGGTGATAACATCTTCCCCTTACACATTTAACTCCCGAACTCAAATTCTAGTTTTCGTAGACCATTTTTTTATTTTATTTAAAAATTTGTTTACTCTATTTTGGTGTCCAATCACTCTGTAAAAAGATGATTGGTGGCAACTCCCATTTTGTTTTAAAACAAACCATTTTAAGGATGTCGACCGCTATGCGTCGTCTCGGGCACGTGGAGACAATGGGAACTCCCGACGCAGCACGAAAGCGTCAGAAGCTCCCCTTACTCACAATGAATTACTAATGGCATCGGGAATAGTTAAAACCATTTGCAATGCCATGCATGAGGCATCAGAAATCTCTATCTGACATAATTAATGTTTGAAGATTTCCGACTGCGAGTTTCCGACGCGTGCATGAGACATCGGCATAAGTTATATATTTTATTTAATTTCTAGCTATTCCCGATGCCCGACACAGACGTCGAAAATGTATTTTTGTTTCTCGACGACTCTATTACGACGTTGGAAAAAGGTAATAATAAAATAATGTGTTCGCCTTTGCTCAACGTGTGAAAAGTGGCATCGAGAAAAGTCGTCTGTCCCAACATTGTTTCTTTCTACGCCTTTTTGTGTGTCGGGAATATCTGATCTCGAGAACATATTGTGCATTCTCAAATCTATCATTCTAAATTGCTTAGCTAGCCATTTTTTGATGTCATTAAGAGAACATATATCATTCTCAATGAGTAGAATATCATCGACATACAAAACTAAGAATACTACAACAGAACTGATGCTTTTTTTGTAAACACAAGGCTCGTCAATATTTTGCTCAAAGCCATAAGACTTTATCACAGTATTAAATTTTACATCCCAAGATCTAGATGTTTGTTTTAATCCATAAATAGATTTTTGAACCTTAAAAAAAAATTCCTTGACCCTGTTCTATAAACCCTTATAGTTGAGCCATATAGATACTCTCTTCAAGATTGTCATTCAAAAAAGTTATCTTGACATCCATTTGTCAAATTTTATTATCATAAAAAGTGGCGATGGATAAAAGTATTTTAATTGACTTAAACATGGCAACAGGAGAAAATGTTTCTTCATAGCCCACTCCCTCTCTTTGGGTATAACCCTTTGCCACAAGTCGAGCATTAAAAGTATGTACTTTACCGACTTGATCTCGTTTTCTCTTGTAAATCCATTTAAAACAAATAGGTTTTACATCATTTTTTTGATCTACTAGAGTTTAGATAGAATTGAATTACATAGATTCCATTTCGAGGTCCATGGCTTTGATCCATTAGTCATGGTTTACATCATTCATTGCTTGTTTATAGGTTAATGGACCCTCTACGCTATCATCAGGTATGACGACTTGAGTTTCACTTTAACCCAAGTAGCGATTAGGTTGATGAACAATCCTCCCACTATGTCGAGGCTCTCTCAACTCTTGAGAAGGATGTGATTAACTAGATTTCCTAGTTTTATCAGCTACTTTAGTGAATGAACTACGTTTATCTCTGTAGCACTTTTAGAAATCTCATTTAATACTAGTTTACTACGAGGTTGAAGATCCCTGATGTGGTTCTCCTTTAAGAATGTGGCATTTGTCGATACAAGTACTTTATTTTCTTGAGGATTGTAAAACAGACCACCTCTTGATTCCTTTGAATAACTTACGAATAGGCATAATTTTGAACGATGTTCCAATTTCTTAGGATTTTGCACCAACATGTATCCCAAGCATCCTCAAATTATAAAGGCACATAAACTTTTTTTACACCATTTCCATAACTCATAAGGTGTTTCTGAAACACTTTTAGAGGGAACGTTATTCAAAATATAGACAACTGTCTCAATAGCATATCCCGAAAAGGAATTTAACAACTAAGCAAAGCTCATTATAGAGTGAACCATGTCTAACAAGGTTCGGTTTCTTCTTTCTGATACACTGTTCTGCTGAGGCGTACTAAGTGCAAATAGTTGTGACTGAATTTCATGTTCTATCAAATAGTCTTGGAATCGTAAGTCCATATACTCTCCACCTCGATCTGATTGAAGTATCTTTATTGTTTTACATAATTTATTCTCAACTTCGGCCTTATATTCTTTGAACTTTTCAAGAGAATCAGACTTGTGATACATTAGGTAAACATGACATTACCTTGAATAATTATTAATGAAACTAATAAAATATTCATACCATTCTTGAGCTTTGATATTCATTAGTCTATAGAGGTCCAGATGTACATGCTCTAAAAGTATTTTGGCTTTAAAACCTTTTCCAGTAAAAGATCTCTTGGTCATTTTTCTTTTAAGACAAGATTCACAAGGAGGTAAAAAGTTATCTTTTAACTGACTTAAAAGTCCACTCTTAACCAATATCCCAATCTTATTGAGATTTATGTGACCAAGTCTCAAGTGCCATAAATAGGCATTAAAAGAAATTTTGTCTTTTATTCTGAGTTTCGGTTGTTCTAAACACTTCAGTATTTAAGACAAAATTTGCTCATGTTGGTCTTAACTTATACAAGTTGTTTCCAAGTATAGCAGAATAGACTTGAATACCTTTATAAAAAATGAACGCTTCATTAATTTCAAAAGATATTATATACATTTGTTCCAAAATACAAGAGATAGATATTAAATTTCTTTTCATTTATGGTGCATACAAGACATTCTTAAGTATGATAAATCTCTCATTTCTTTAGTTGAGACCATCTTTTTACAAGAAGTAGGGGTTATCTCGACACACACAGGTGTTGGCAATGGCTACTCCAACGCAGAGAGCTACGTCGGGGGAAGCGTTAGTAGTAAGCGTACCAATAGGCCTATTAAAAGGCAAAGTCGACATTGGAATCAAACAACGTCAACCATTAGTTTTGCTCAACACTAGCTTCGTTGCCTAAAATGACACGTTAGAGAAAATATTTAACCCGACGTCCGATCAACACATCGATAATAAAGTATTGTTGACATACAAGATGACGTCGACAAAAGTAGATCTTCGATGCGGCGTCGAGGGAACTTGGACCGACGCTGCATTGGTATAGTCATCCAAAGTCGACGCTTCTTGTGCGTCCTGAAAACCTTTTTAAAATATATAATATTTATTTATTATTATTATTTAATTTTCTTTTTTGTTTCTCTATTGGATTCTAATTCAATTTAAATTCAATCAAATTCTGAAAATGATTAGGGTAAAATTACTAAAAAATAATTAAAATATCAAATTGAATTTATATGAAAATTAATTCAAATGTTAAAAGGGTACATTAGGTTCAGGAATTATAGAGTAAATAAAAATTGAAAACTAAAAACTAAATTTACTAACGGTCACTGATGCCAATTTCCCCATACCTCCCAACCTACAATGACAGGAAATTAAATTTAGATATATATCATCGATAAAAAATTAAAGAACTTAAAAAGTTGAAAAACACGTACCGCAATGGAATCAAGGTCCTCTCTGTGCCCAAGTGAGTTCTTCAATCATCTTCCTCATTTCTTCCATTTGTCGTGCATTTTCTTCATGCTTTCGGTTGCTTTCTTCCATTGCTCGCTCATGCAGCTCCCTCACTTTGTAAAGGTGAGCTTTTAGCTCGGTAACGTCCCTAGGGTACATCTCTTGCTCATATGATGAAGACGAAGAAATGCCTGGAACTTTGGTCTAAGGCCCCAACCAAGACCTTTTAAGTAGCTTGATCGTCTACCCAAAACTATCTCGCATATCTCATCCTTAGAGAGTGGTTAAGAACCCTCTGGGGTGGGTTAGGATTGGAGTTCCAACATTTGGTTTTGCAAGAATTTCTTTTATTAAGACAAACTTATAAATTAAATGCACGAAATAAGAACTGAGTAAATGTATAAAGGACCATATCAGAAATGTAGATGGAAGTCCTTGGTTCTGGAATCCTTGAAATGAAAAGGTTGAGGACCAAGACAAAACAAAGAAACTATTGACGGATCACTTCTAACCTCAAAATAAGAACTGAGTCTAGGGTATCGTCGTTCTCCCTTTTTTGGGACCGACATCAAAAGTTCTTAAACTTGGTTCATTTTCTTTGCGGTGAATGCATTTTCATTGATTTCTAACACCGTCTTTGGAAGCATTGGCCACTTTTTGATCATTTTGGTTTACACCTTAATACTCCATCAACCTATACTTTGGGTAAATGTGTAAGAAACCATGCCAGAAATGTAGACGGAAGTCTTTGTCATGGAATCCTTAAACTGGAAAGGTTTAGGACCAAGACAAAACAAAGACATCGTTGAAGGACTACTTCAGACCCCAAAATGAGAACTGAGTCTCGGGCATGGTTGTTCGCTTTTTTTCACTACTATAAAAATATTATTACTTGACGCCTATAGTTTGGAAATACTTGATTGTTCTAATTAAAATTGTCAAGTACAAATTTAAAAACATCAAGAATAACGAAAAAGTTGAAAAGTGCATAATTTATCAAATTTTTTCAATAGTTGACCGGTTAAAAGTGTCAAGTCTAGTTTTATTTACTTGAAATTTTTAAATGTAAAAAATTACCTATTTCTAAGTAATTTTCCCCCTTTTCGAATTTTCCCTAATTTTCCTCTCATTTCTCTCTCCTATTTTTTTATCTCCAAATTTTATCCCAACAATTTTCCTTTTTTTCTTCCCTTTCCCACAACGACTCCATATAGGATTTTAATTTCTTATTTAATTCCCTACACAATTTTTCTTTTATGTTCTTCTTTCCCCGAGATTTGTCTCATTATCAACAAGTGCCCTTACTACAAAGTCTGGATTTTCTAACGTCACTTTAAACGGTTGAGAGAGGATATATCATGACGCAACAATTGGAGAGTCGGGAGATATTGATACTTGAAATCTGCGTGGGCAGTTAGGTACCATCGGGAGACAGGACAACCTCTCAACGAATAATGCGTCAGGCGAAAAGAAATAATTTAAAAAATGATTATGTATCTCCTGATGCTATGCACGTAGGCATCGGGAGATAGATGCAAACTCTCGACGTTAATGAAATGTCGAGAATAGTTTGGGGAACTATCGATGCATTTAACAAAGCTTTAGGAGTTAGGATGAACTCCTGGCGTGTATCGGGCTTCTTCAGGAGTGTGCCTTTAAAATTCCTTTCTAGATCTGTGTTTCATAAATTTGGGAAGAAGGAAAATTAACAACTAATAACGAACCAAGTTGATGACCACCACTGCGAGTTTCACCATGCCATCTCTTTCTGTTTTTGTGTCGCCCCTGTCCTTCAATGTCATCATTGCCGCCGCCGCCCCTAACTCTTCCATTATGACCATTATTTAAGCTTGATTTAAATTTTTTCCTAAAATCCTAATTTTTTTTCCTAAAATCGTTTGCTTTGAATATCTCTTTTAGGTTTGACTACATTTATTCCCTAAAATCAAGATTTGTAACCAAAATCGCAAGGTGTATACAATTGCAAAGAATAATGAGAATGATCTGAAATCATGCGATAACAAAGAGACACCTCACTTGAACAAAATTTGTAGTACTGCTAGAAGGGTGGCAGCCCTAGCAGCTGAAAGGTGAAATACACCGAATGCTTGTACTGTCTCTCCTATGTCTTTCTTTCTATACTAATACTGCTTTTAGTTTAGGGGCTGGAGAGTTTACTTGTATGATGAACATGGGTCAACGGCAGAAGCCAAAAGCCATATGATTTCCAAGTATTCTTGTCCTCAACACTCACTTATGTTTTCTTTTGTTTAATATTGTTTCCTTGGATCCTATCTTTTCAATTTTGGTTCATCTCCTTTATCAATATTACTAGTGTATGGATTCTGTTGCCTGTAAACTATATTGTACATGGGAGCTGTTTTTATGACATAGATTTTTGGGATTTGTAGAAATGATAGACTACTGTGGGACTGATGTTAATCACTGTTCTTGACCATATTTTGGCATTAACTTCATGAATTTATCAAGGTGATACAGAAAATTGGTTGTTAATTGCTATGGTATAATGTATTATTGGGATGTGTAGGAATGGAGGAGATGAACACTGAGATAAAATGATAGAAAAAACTTATCCTAAATTTGGAAAAAAAACGAAACATTTAAGAGGTGTAGTTATCACCGGTAAATAAGAAATATATGGCTTGAGGATTCAATAGTCAATGAGGTGGCGGTGACCACAGTCTGGTTTAATTGCCCAAAATAAACAGTTCGTTCCCAATTATATTCCCCTTATTCCAAATAGGCAGACTAGTGCTCGAACCAACTCCAAGAGCGTTGGGATTGAATCATCTACTGTTTGTGGTAGAAACTTGTTGACGAAAGCCCTTTTCTAACGCATTTACATAAGGAAGGGACACAGTTTTAACAAATTTGGGATCTGTTGGGAGGAAAAGTAGAATATTCGAGTCAGAAATTTAAAAGGAATACTGAGTGTAATGCACACTTATTTTCTTTCACTTTTGCTAAAGGTGTGTACAATTCAATTTCAACTGTAAAATGTACTATACTTTTTCATCATTATTGTTCTTTTTATGGTATATAATTCTAACTTTGTTCATGCGGAAACGTGGCATCATGCAATAAATTTGAAGGTATACTCTTATTTATTTCTTGAAATCTTCTAAAAAAGAACATCATCATCAATTCTAACTTGAAACTTAAACAGGATTGCTTAATTTCCTGTTTGAAGAAGAAGTAATCCACCAAATTTCTTGTGTTCTATGTACTGTAAAAATGTCTTATAGTAGTACAGTAGTTTTCTATTTGGATTTTAGTTCTCCTTTCAAGTTTCTTTTCCCATTTTTAATTTTTAGTTTGCTTATAATTCTCCAGATAGAGAATTCCTCTCACGTATCCTAACTTTTCATCCAATTCTCTTCTTTAGTCCATTGGACTACACTATTTAAGTTTGTTCTTGACTTCATTCGAAGTATTTAGGCAGTCAATGCTGCTGTTAAGAGACAACTTAGTTCTTTATAAGGGTTAAGCTATAATTAATATAAAAGTATAGCCATTGTGATGAATGATTCTCTCTGCAAGTTGATTGGCATAACCTACACATAAAGCCTTCCTCAAATTCCAGTATTCTGCTTGACTCTCCTTTTGGTTTCTTACTGACCATATGTCCAATGATCCTGTGTTTCACTAAAACAATAAAAGAAACTAGAGGGAATGATCTTAATTATACCTCTGGAAGAAAATAAAAGAAAACCTAAGTAAAATTAGGAAAAAAAAATCAGATCATGCCATTTTCGGATATCCTTAAACAGCCACCAAAATCATGTGTGGACTACGAGAAGTTCAATACGTCAAACCAAGACTCAAGTTTGGCTGGTTCTCATGCATTGGAAATTGAGGTAACCACCTTAAAATTGAAGATAACAATTAAGTTGAACTAACTACTTGAGACATAATAACATCCAACTTTCCTGAGATAATAGCCAAGGGCAAAGGCAACAAGTTTCTTGACTGATGTATAAATCCATCATTTCAAGCTTCATGAACTTGAGAAGATGGTCGGGTGCTTAGAACATTGGAGGAAAAAAAACGCCAAAGACTAATAGATAGCATAAATGTTTGTCAGATATATATAGGAAAGGAAATGTGTCACTAAAAAATCCGAGTTACAAACAAACTTCACAAGTTGTTAGGTGATATAATTGTTGTTTTCGATTGTTTTGCTAAGTAGAAGGAGGGTCATTATATCCAGTTGTAAGGTGATATAACAATTGGTTTGGATTATTTTGCTAAGTAAATATGTGAGAATGAAGTTGAATTTCAAAACTTTTTAGTTATTTGACGAAGTACTTTTTTCATACTCTCTCTCATACGTTCACAAATTTATATGTACAACTTATAAAGAATAGCAACGATATTATTTAGGAATAGTAACATGAATTTTGTCCTTTCTTAAGTTTTTTAATTGCACATTAGAATTGTTATCTCGAAGTTTGATGGCTTTGAGGTAAACTGAATCAGGTTGGAGGATGTGGGCTATGCAGTTGGTGCTCGAGTATTGGAACTTTTTTGTCACTGAGAGAAGGTATTGAACTATGTTAAAAGCTAATTGTCTTTCACATTTTTAATTTGAACCACCACATTTTGGTTTTCCTGCTGATTTTTGTTTTATGTTCTCAGGATTTTATTTTTGGTTTAAAACACATTGATAGATACTCTAATCCTTGGTTTTAGGATGGTAGATTTTCATTTGGATCTATTTTCGTTCTTTTGAATTTACTTTATCATTTAAGCTAATGTTCATATCTGCTTTATGCCTCTTTGTTCTCACAGGGAAATAGACGAGAGACACAATTATTAGGCATTCCGTCATTTGTACACACCACAATTTGGAAGGTTTTGTTTGGAAAGGTGAATACTTGCATTTGATTGCACAATTAAGTATGGCAGTTGTTATACTTGCAACTCCAAACATTTTGTTTCTATTTCAAGGACATAATTCTATTATCAAAGTTCTTAGATTTAAAAGTTAAACTTCTTAGTTTTAATGCTATCCTCATTTTGTTTGTAGATTTTAAGGAGTTGAGGATAATACACTACAACAAATGTGCCTTTTAATAGCATGTCTAGTAACATGCTATAAAAATAGAAGGAAAAAAAGTGTGGTAGATGGAAATACTAAAAGAGAGAAAAAAATTCCATTTCTTTTTTTTAGGTTTGGCTACAAGGCCCACATTACACTTCCCCTAATTCGATCCTCTCTCACATTCACTCTCATCTCGCTGTAGGTCTCAAACTTCTCTTCGATTTTATTCACGCCCAAGGTCAGAAAAATTCCTTCCATGGTTTTTGTTCAAACTAAAGTCTCCAGCCTCTCTTGTTTTCGTTCTCATCTCGCTGTTGGTTTTCGTTCACGTCGAAGCCGGTTGTCCATGAGTCAAGCATAATGGTGTGCTTCACTAAGTGTCCTAAAACAGGCATTTTGGGTGGGTTACTCCGCGAGAAAGGTTATGCGAGAAGACTTTTGAAAGGTTAGGCAATTAGAGTTTTTTCGCGAAATGGGACTTGTCGAGAAGAAACAAGGAAACTTCTAAAAAAATTTCAAAGTTTACTTTATGGGTCACGTGTAAAGTTTAAGTTAAGCATGATTAAGTTAAATCTTAAGATTACACGTGTACCACTAAGAAGTAGGAGGTGACGATTTACCAAGAGCATAAGGGTTACTAAGTTTGTTTAAAGAGTAGTATAAATAGAGGATGAGATCAAAATGTTAAGGAATACTATTTTGGAATTTTGAGAAGGAAAAGATTAAGTGTTGATGTGCTGCCAAAGTGTCTACGCGAGAAAAAATAAGAAGAGAAGTCTTTGAAGTTTAAGTAGCTAAGTAGAGTGAGTGTTTCTTCAAAAGGATTTACATCATTTGAAACTTCTTTTATAAATTGTGTATTGATTTGAAATAATGATTTCAATATGTATGTTTTCAAAGAGATTTCCATGAAAAGTTTATGTTATGTAGAAAGCATGTTTTATATCCTTTCAATGATTGAGGAAATGGTGTTCAAACTATTAGTCTATTTTCTATCGATGAGCTAACTATTATGTGCACATAAGGTGTAAAGGCAGCCATCTAGAAAAGGACTACATGGTGGAGTGAAGTTGGCCAATGTAGAAAAGCATTGCATTGTGTTTAGCGACCTAAGCAACAAGATCCAATCAGAATATTCTCGGATGTTGTTATTACAGCGAAGCAATGAGACTTAGCGTAGAGAATGATTTGAGATTCTTGGCGAAAGAAATGGTTGTTAACTGATATGTGTTTATGTAAAATGTATGTATACGTGAAATGATGAATTTATGCAAATGTTTGGCGAAATAATGATGTTTACAAAAGGTTTTTCGTGAAAAAGATTTCATAAAACCTCCTTGAGTCTTTTAAACTTATGTTTTAAAGTTTTATCTTCCAAGTTCCAAGTGTTAAGGCCAGGTAGGGGAAAGGTGAAAGGGCTTGCTATGCGAGAAGAGGCTACCAACGCGTTTAGATTAAACTTAAGTGTTGTACTTATGTAATTTATATAAAGAGTTGTAGAACGCTTTATTTAAGCTAATAAAAGTATTTGTTTGTCTTATTCCTCTTGTTAAGTTGTTGTGTTGCCTAATTTATATAGGGAAGAAAAAAAGTAGGCGATTAAGCAAAGCTTAAGAACTTCAAGATGAGTGTTTTGGCGTTTAACGCGTCAAAATGCTCATGTCATACCACGTCTTGCATACTAAGCAAGGATGTGTGTGGGGCGGGATGTGACAATTCGACTCCTCGAATTTGGGTCTGCTAGAACCTTACAAAGTGAGAACTTCAACTCTCTATTCTATTTCTGTGTAGAACGAATTTTATTTCTTTGCTTGGACGTAAAATAAGATGCCTAAGGTCTTATTTATAGGCTTCCTAGGGTTTCCTAATAAACTTAGGATTCCTAATAAGCTTCCAATTCTCCAATTGGGCTTATTAACTATGTTTCCTAATAAGTTTGCAATTCTCCAATTGGACTTATTAATTACACAGCCTAAAGACAAATTCAACCCAATTCTTTCATGTGCGACTCGTTAGGTTAATTTAATATGGCAATGGGCCTATAACTCGTTTTATGTCCCATAAGTCATAATTGGTCTCTAGCAATACATTATGGCTACCCATATTAAATGAAGTCGATGATCCAACATGACCATATGTATAATTGACTATAAGGCATGAACAAAGTCACCTTATCTAATTTAATAACTTTCTCAATTAATAAGCAAACTAAAATAATAAATGACTTTAATACCCTTACTAATTCATTTATAGCACAACCATGCATTTCCATTGTCATACTTAATTGAGAGGCCCACAAATATCTCTCCATAACATGAGGGGTAAATTCCATTTTCATTAATCATTGTCAGCTACATAATTCATAACGTATTCAAGTACAATCTTTATAATTATCCGGTTAAAGATAACATTTGATCACATCATAATAGATAAATTCTTATGTTTGATATTATGATAATCTTAGGTCTAAGGATCAAAACAATCAATTATTTGAAATTATTTATGACAAATGTCCATGTAATAATCTCAAAAGGGGTTATACCAATTCTTATTCTTTAATAAGAAAAATATAACTATAACTTAGGAGTCTTTTCAAAAATATTACAAAGCGGTAAAATATTTACACTTTATAGAAAATTTTCGAAAATAGAAAAAACCCACAGACCCACAATGGACAATACCAAAATGACCCCATCAACAACGCCATCAACAACGCGTGTAATATATTTGGTACACGATCGTTTAGATTTGATCGCTTAGATTTAGGTAATCAAATATAAACATTTTTTTCAAGATTCTTTGTACACGATCGTTTAATTTGGTTACACAATCATTTAGATTTGGTACACGATCGTTTAGATTTGATCGTTTAAATTTGGGTAGCCAAATCTAAATGATTTTTCTTTTAAGATTCTTTGGTACACAAACTTTTAGATTTGGCTAAACAATTTTTTCAAGATTCTTTTGGTACACGATCATTTAGATTGGACTACACGGTCATTTATTTTTTGTACACAATCATTTAGATTTGGCTATTCAAATCTAAACGATTTTTTAAAGATTTTTTGGTACTTGATTATTAAGCGTTGAAGCCAAGTGAAGGATGGATCCTAGGTGTCACAGCTTGGTTAAGGAGGAAAGATTCTTTGTACACGATCGTTTAATTTGGTTACACAGTTGTTTAGATTTGATCGTTTAAATTTGGGTAGCCAAATCTAAATGATTTTTTTTAAGATTCTTTGGTACACGAACTTTTAGATTTGGCTAAACAATTTTTTCAAGATTCTTTTGGTACACGATCGTTTAGATTGGACTACACCATAATTTATTTTTTGTATACAATCGTTTAGATTTGGCTATTCAAATCTAAACGATTTTTTAAATATTTTTTGGTACTTGATTACTAAGCGTTGAAGCTAAGCGAAGGATGGATCCCAAGTTTCATAGCTTGGCTAAGGAGGAAAGGCAGAGTTATTCTATAATCATACATGGTGTGCTAACCATGACGTCTCATCTTACACCTAAGGAACTAGTTGGTAAGCCCATGGCTTTTTAGTGCGGATGATCCAGCTCAGAAGGAAGGCGAGTGGAATACTCAGGTTAGTGAAGTCTAACTCAGTGAGCCAGAGAGCCGAAGGCTGAGTCAGGGAAAGAAAGTCCTAAAAGCTGCCCCAAGATTGATGGTGGATGGGCTTGTGAGGTGGAGGACGAAGTACACCTTCACACATCTAAGAACTGTCTCAACAAGTAGCATTTAATGACGAAAAAAGAAAAGGAAAAACTCAAAGGTTGTCCTTGAGTTGGATTGTCGGTGGCCCAAGGATAAGGGAGAATTCAGAGTTCTTATATGCCTCAAAGCCCCACTATAGATAGCAGCATTAGGCGGTGGATGAGGAAGGAGGAGTTGCACCTTGGCAAAAAGAAGGATGTAAGAAAGATATACTAGGTTTTATTTTATACAAAGTTAAGTTTAAGGGTTGTAATTTGTAATGACACTTTGCAAGTGTTAAGTTAATAAAGAGAAAAAGTTTAGTTATTCCACTGTTTTGTTGTTATCTCCTTGAGATTGTTGCCTAGGTGTCAAAATCTTATGTAGCGTTATGTACACGTACTAGGCGATCAGAGTAAAGTTCAAAAGATGTAAAGTATTGCTTGCTGTGTTTATCTTTGTGCTCATCGCCTATAAGTTTTTAAGTTAAGTAACAAGAGCTAGGCGATGAAGCTAAGAGTTGTTTTTCGCTGCAGTAAGATCTGAAGGTCTCTAAGGCTCAATGGAAGAGCTTTTCTAAGGAGACAAGAGAAAGAGTTGCTCCACTTACTAGGCATTCAGAGTGTTGTCTCGCAGAAAGATACGTAATGGATGTCTAGATAGCACGCCCTCATATGGTTGCATGGAGTGACATTTGGGGCGGGGCGTGATAGGTGGTATCAGAGCATAAGTTTCATGGGACAAAAGAATCAGGAGTTGGAATCAAGGTGAAGTGGTCCGGAGGTAGTTGGAGGTTGGTTGTGCTCGATTCATAGAAGAGGAGAAGAGAACCCTTGGTAGTTGACCTAGGTAGTCAGGATGCAAGACTTGACGTGCGAACTGTTTATTAAGGGTGGTATTGTATACAAATTGTCACTATACAAATGCTAGGTATATGAAGACTGAATCTTGCGTCGTGACTCCTCAATCACCTAGCAACGCATAGACACTTCTTCACTCTTTCTTAGTACAAGTTAGTTCACATTTCCATCTCTCCCACCATTCTCACCATCTTTTACAGATTCTCTAGTGTAGATATCATGTTAGTTTATACGCATTTACTTTATACTATATCGATAGATATCGTATACCACGTAGATGAAGAAGTAAGTTTTATAACTAAGATTTGATATCAATTACCTGTGCTCGATCCTGGACTTCCTAAGAAACTTATCATTTTGCTTACACTTGGACAAACGATAGAAAAACTTGTACTCAACGAGGATTTAGTAACTATACGAGATATAGTGAGCATCTCGAATGCAATGACCATGACTCGCCGCGTAGAGAGGTTTGAAATATGAATCACATATCCTAATCGCGTAAACTCATACATTAAGACTAAATTGATTTTTCAAAGTTAGAAATAAAGTTTTACTTCGATTTTGAGCAAAAACTCAATTATGGTGAATTACATGTTTAACCGAAGATTGCGTGAAGAGGTATGTGGTACCAAAGAAATCTAATGATGCATGGACTTGCCTCGAAGATTGAGTGTATCTTTCGGCAATGACAAGAGGAACCTTAGTTGATGCGACTAAAAGCAAATGAAACTAAGCACCTCAAACACACGGAGCCAAAATTGTATAATCCCCTTTTTTTTTAGGATTTATCCTAAGGCGTGAAAGAAAGTGTACATGTGTTGAGCTCAGAAAGACACCTTGTCTCAACTGACTACACGATAAAAGAACCAAAAGATCATTTGCAACATTGCGACGAGTAATAAGTAGCTTAGAGTCATGTAGCAAAGAATAAAGTCGTTTAGATGGAAACTATGCCTAAAGTGATTGTGTAGGATGCAGATTGTGAGAAGACATCAATCACTTACATCAAAGAATCTAAACGCATGGATGGTTTTATAATATATAACTTTCTCTATCTTAATTACAAAATGCATCAACAGTTTTGTGTATAGTACTCTCTATATAGCTATTTCTGTATAGCTTTTGCTAAGCATTATAACTTTCTCGTGAAGCTTATTGGGTAGAGGGAAAGTTGTAATCATTAGGGTTTTAGGGAATGATGACAAACGTTTCAATGCAAATTCAAATTAAAGTAATGATTATGTTCTGCATCGAGAACCCAAACGTTTTGTCAGAACGTGACTTCGTTATTAAGACGCATGACTTTAATCACCGCGGTAACCTAACCCTAACCAAGGTTAAGCTCATCTTTAAAAGCACTTTCAAACCCTAATTTTAACTTTTTCGTTGCACGGGTATCCAAAGCTCCGAAGCTCTCCAAACTTTTCGGTCATCCCTTCCAACGAATCAAGTAATTCTCTCTTTCCCTCGCCCTTTACATTTAGTTTCATTTCTCCCCTTTTCTTCAATATAATGTCTGGTAAGCAAGCTTTAGCCGAGGCTCTTAAGAAATACCAGCCACTCACACTCAAATCAAGCAAATCCGGTAAAGAGGTTGAAGAGGCTCATTTTGGCAGTTCTGTAACGGAACAAGTCAATGGAGTTGAGGTTCAGTTATCTAATGATAAAATTGATGCTTTGCTCGCGTTAGTCTTCGGAGAGACGATGAGGAAATAAAAAGAAAAGAAAGTAAAAGAAAAAAAAAAAGGCAGAGAAAGAGCAAAGAGAAAAAGAAAAGCAAAAAGCGGAAAAGGCGAGAAGGGAAAGAATGGAATGGGGAGAGAAACAAAAAAAAAAAGGAAGAAGAAAAGAAGAGAAAAGAGAAAGAAGAAAAGAAGCGATAAGAGGAAGCGAGCCAAGGAAATGAGGACTTGGGCTTAGAAGGACAAAGCAAGAAAGACAAAGAAACCTCCTCCTTGCCAATGGCGCCCACAAAGCTTGAGAAGGCAATGAAGAAAGCCCAAGAAAATGCCGAGAAGGTTAAATTTAGGTTGTTAAAAATAGAGGTCAAGGCAGTTGGGTTTTATGTCCTAAAACTCGTAGATAGTAAATATAATCAATTGACCATCATTAATAAAGTGTTTTATTATTATAATTTCAATAAGTGTTATTGATTATATTATTAGTTTTGTCTTAATAACCTAAATCCAATAAACTAGCATCCTAAGTTGTTTGATGAGTCTTGAACAGTATGTAGAGACATACGGGGATTAATGTTCAAGATCAGCTTAAAGAGTCTATAGTATAGGGTTAAGGTTGGGTACCTTATCCTATTAACACTATGGATACGACTCACTTTGTATTTGATACAAACACATTGATCCAATGCGTTCATGTATGCGACATGCGAGTGAGGGTATCCTATGCAATGAGTTTGCATACGAATGGACCACGAAATAGTAATCACTAGATATAACTTCGTTAACTAGTTGGATTTCTATTTCATTAGGATGACCTAGGTGACTTAGTCTTAATCCTGAGTGTATTATGAACTCCTGTTTGCGAGGGATTGTTCTTTGATTTGTACGGGTGAGAGTTACCAAATTGCCGACTCAATATGCTTATCATTTTGGGGACAAGACCGTGTGGGGAGCTGGGAACATAATCACACAAGATGGAATTCACTCCTTCCCACCTTTAGGGTAAGTAGATAACTGTTCCCTTAAATGGTGTCTCCGGGACTTGAACAAAGGGTCCTACCCTCTCTATGGCACGAGAGGGGTTTCTGTTTAGTGGTTGGATCATAAATAGGTTGTTTATTAGAGGAGCACTGATATTTAAGGACTAGAAGTAACCAAGGGGTAAAACGGTAATTTGACCCAGCTGGTGTTACGAACACTTGTGAAGGACTAACTTACTGGTATTGGTCTATATTCGTGGACACAGAAATATATCTACAGTGAGAAGAGTTCAGCTGTGAGTCTTTAATGGAGTCTACACACAGTTAACGAATATTGATTAATGTGGTTAATGAGTTTAGCTAATTAATTTCATATCGTTGTAGCTTCTGATCTGTAAGTCCATTAGGTCCCCTTCCTAGCTCATAAAGAGTAATGAGATTTATTTATATTGGTTTTAATTTAAAATGTTTAAATTTACTTTGGAAATTAATATAATGTATATTGATACATTATAATATAAAGTTTATATTTTAATTATACTTTATTATATAAATTTAATTTTGGATATGATTCAAAATTAAATTACGAGAGAATAAAATATTTGAATGAGTTCAAATATTAGTTTAATGTGAATTAGATTCATATTAAACCTATAGGTTAAAATTTAATGTGTATGTAATACATATTAAAACTATAGGTTATGAGAGAAAATTATATTTGAATATGATTCAAATTTTGGATTAAATTAAATATAATATATTTAATTTAGAAATTAATTAATTGGAGAATTAATTAATAGTCTAGTTTAATTTCGTTCAATTAAATTTGATTTAATTAAATTAATTAAATTAAAACTAGAGGTTATGTGAGAGATATTCATTTAAATATGATTTAAATGAAATATTAATTAAATATGATTAAATTAATTAATTAATTAATTTAATATTTATTTATTAAATTAATAAGGAACGTGGGTGGTCTTCCACTACAAGAGACGGGGGTACTCCCGACACACAAATACGTCGGCGAAAATGCAAAGTACGTCGGGAAAGGATATCCCGACGTACAAAACGGCGTCGGGAAGAACGTTGGGAGAAATGCGTCGCGAGACGCTTTCCCGACGCCGTACCAAATGAGCGTCGGGAAAGCCTTTCCTGACGCCGGGAGATCCGTCGGCATAGACGGCGTCGGGAATAAGGTTTTTCCGACGCCGTCATGCCGACGCATCTCCCGGCGTCGGGAAAACCTGTTTTCTGACGTTTTTTTCCCGACGTTCATATTTTTTATATATTTTTTTAGATATTTTATTTTTACTTTTTTCCTTATAATATTTTGCTCAAACATTCACAATGATGTTCGGATTGCTCAAAAAAATTTCGTGACGTTTTGGATTAAATTAAAATAAATTAATAAATATACAAACACAAATTTAAAAAATAGAATTAAAATTAATAATACGAATAAGTTGACTACAACAAAATATAGTTCTCAATATAGAAAAAACATAAACATAATGAAAAATCTCCCAACGAGGTGCGTATGCGCGTCATTCTACACCTTCGGTCCTAAAAATGGTATAAAAATAACTAAGTTTAACACATAATCATATATTGCAAAAAACTTAAGAATAATAGAGATATATACGACGTACCGCAGAGCTAGGGATCATGTGGTGGTCCCTGTTGTGCACGAGTTAGGTCTTCAATCATCCTTTTCATAGCTTCCACTTGTGAAGCTAATGCTTGGTGATTTCTATCTTGTACTTCAATCCGTTCCAAAGCTTCATGAAGTTTAGCTTGTAATTCAATCTCTTTTTGTGTGGACTGCGAACAAGATGTCGACGAACTGCTTGCACTTGCCGTTCTGCGGGCCTTCGGCTTGGGTCCCCAACCAAGGCCTTTTGAGTAGCCTGGTCGTCTACCCAACACCTGATCGCATATCTCATCCTCAGAGAGTGGCTGACTACCCTTTGGGGTAGGCTGGGATTGGAGTTCCAGCATTTGATTCTGCAACAAATTTAAAAATTATGTTAGGTAACGCACAAAAATATATAATAAAAGTGGATAATTAATAAGGGTATAACTTACATGCGCATCCTCGGCGGCTTGCGACACGAATGTCCCAGCTCGAACGTGTGTTTCCCGGAACAATTCCACACGATCGATCGGCTGCCCTCTTCTTTCAGCGAGCTCATACTGTCGTTGTAGAAACGACTTGGACCCGCTACTATGATTGTAAGGCTGCTTCTGTCTAGCAGCCTTGTTTGTCCGTGATTGCTCCTGCATTAAAACAATTATATTGTTTATTTCTTATACATATAAAAACTTGTTATCATAATTAATCATGACAAATACCTGGAATGTACGGTTGATATAATGGTCGCAGAGGAAGTGTCAATCCTCATCACGTCCAACCAATGCGTTTGGTGGGTTGGCACGAGCCTCCTCTGGGTCGCTGTACTTTTTGAAATGTCTATAAAGTCGGCCCGGAACTCTTTAAAGGTCGTGAGCATCTGATGCTCAACAAACCTGTTCATTGCTTGATCATTGAAATCAAGCACAAACAATCGCTGCACATTACAAACATAACACATTAGATTGGTTAAAGTTAGATATGTTTCAAATGAAATCATATATAAATGTGTAGTGCATTTAATTACCTGGAGGTCGCCCTTGACGACCTCAATGTATTCTCTCCCAACGTCCGTCCACTTAAGACAGCGGACGAGAAATGTCTTTTGCACGCACACGCCTATCGTCTGGCTAAAGCGAACGGCGTGTGGAGAAATAGGCTTCTCCGCTCCAGGGGCGATCGTCATCGGAATGCGCCCATTTATTGCAACGTGGCGCTCTAACTCCAAGAGTCGAGACTGCGCACGTCTCCTAGGAGTCGGAGTCGTTTGTTGAGAAGAAGATCCTGCTCAATAAATAGACAATAACATATAAAGTTAGAAACCCCTACATGAAATATTTGTAAGTTAAAAATGAAGAAAATTCTTAGACTTACCCGTATTGTCGCCCACAGATGACGACCCTCCCGCAATGTTATCTAAATCCTCCTCAAACTGGAGGAACATATCGTCCGTCTTCATAAAATTTGATCGTCGATATGACATAATGACTATGGACATATAGAAAACAAACATTCAATAACCAAATACGAACACATAGCTAGAATCAAAATATATAAACTAGATATAAATATGTGCATACGTGGTTTAATTTGTCACTATAATTCCTCATCGCTTGCATGTGACAAGTGTTCATCCACATCCACTAGTTCCTTCATTAAAAGGATTACAACTAGTTCCTTCATTAAAAGGATTACTACTAGTTCCTTCCTCAAAGTTTTCTGTACCTCTATAGCTTAATGACTCTCCATGATACACCCATTCTGTGTAGTAGGGGGATATTCCTATAGTCAGCAGATGTCTTTCCACACCCTCTAATGAGCTCCAATTTAAATTCAAACATCTCTTGCATGGACACCTCAATCGTCCGTAAGCATCAACGTGAAATTTGGCAAATTCTAAAAATTGGGTCACTCCATGTCTATACTCAAGGGATAACTTATTTCTAAGTTTCATCCAACTCTTATCCATAACTGCAGGATAGCCAACACAACCTAATTATTAACAACAAAATACTTCAAAATATCTTCGCATCCTACAAACCCCTCCAAACTACAAAGGTTACCATAACTGTAGGATAGCCAACACAACCTAATTATTAACAACAAAATACTTCAAGCTATCCTAACTACCACCCCTTGATACCAGCAAATTCAAAACAAAAAAGGCTACCATAACTGCAGGATAGCCATCCCAAACATAAACAAATTCAAAACAAAAAAGCTACCATAACTGCCGGATAGCCAAAACAAATCTTAACACACATATTACATTCCCAATTCAATTTAACTATTAACTCCCCCCCCCCCCTCCAATTTCAATTTTCAATTCAACTATAAATTCCCCTCCCCCCCATCCCAATTTCAATTTTCAATTTAACTTAAACCCCCTCCCTCCAATTCAATTTTAAATTTAACTATACATCCCCCCTAATTCAATTTAACTATTAACCCCCCCCCCCCCTCCCCTCCAATTTCAATTTTCAATTCAAATATAAACCCCCCTCCCAATTCAATTTTCAATTTAACAATAAACCCTCTCCCCCAATTCAACCACCATTCAATTTTATTCAATTTTCTAAAACAAAAATCCTAAACCATTCAAATTTCAAATTTCAAATTTCAATTCAACCACAAATTACACACACTCTATACAAAAATACATTTATCAAACAAAAATCTATTCCAAAAGAAAATCCTAAACTAATTTTCATTAAAAAAAACCCTAAACTAATTTTTATCAAAAAAAACCCTAAAACATAAACTTAAACTAAATAAATTTACATATTTCACTTACCTAAAGTGGCAGACGGCGACGAGGAACAACGGCGAGGGCGGTCGGCGACGGACGGCGGCGGAACAAAAGGAAATTTCAACGGCGGCGACTTCTTCTTCTTCTCCTTTCTTTTTCTCCTCCTCTCGGTTTTGGTTCTGTAATTCACAGAACTGAAACGAATTTAAAGGGGATTTCCCGACGCAGTGACGTGGCGTCGGGAAATCCCTCAAAATGCGTCGGGAAAAGGGGAATTCCCGACGCTCATTAAACCACTTTTCCCGACGTTTCACGCGGCGTCGGGAAAAACCCCTATTCCCGACGCCGTGAACAACGCACTGTTCACGGCGTCGGGAAAAACCCCTTTTCCCGACGTATTCTTGCCGACGCCTTCGTGGTGCGTCGGGAAAGATGGTTTTCTCGACGCATCTCCCGACGCGTTGTTGAGGGCGTCGGAAAAGCCCTTATTCCCGACGTTCTTTATGCCGACGTGCTTTTCGACGTCGGGAATGCTCCATTTTCTTATAGTGTTCCCACGTTCCCATTTATTCTCTCTAACTTCCCTCTTCTTCAGACTGAAGAAGAGGAAATTTTTTGCATAACGAAGATTAGAGGGATGAGTTCTGCGAAGTTTAAATTGCTCTCCCATTTCTCTCTAGACAAATTCTCTCTCTAAAAAAAATTCTCTTCTTCCAATTTTAGTTCCCACAAACCATCTCAATCAGAGAATAGGAAGGTTTCTAAGTGGTGGTGCCCAAATTTAAGAATGGTAGATTCAGAGTCGTCAACGAGCGTAAGTTTTCTTCTCTCTATTTTTCTTCAAAGCATGTTTAACCATAAAAATAATTTTGTATTTTTTGCCAATGTATTGGTAATTTTAAGGTTACAATTAAAATTGGGTTTCTGTAATTTTCTGCTGTAAAGGGTTTTCATCCCTTCAACAAGGACTTAAGGCCTTGGCAAAAGAGAAGAAAGAAAAATTGAGAAAGCGGGAAGAGCTCCTCAACATAGTTGAAAAAGTAGTCCTCTCTACAAAGAAGGGCAAGGCGAAGAAGAAAACCACCGAAGAATACTGCGAGGAGTTTGAAAGAGAAATAGAAGAGGAAGAAGAGGAGGTGAAACCTTTAAAAAAAACGAAGGTAATAATAAAAAGAAAGGTTTTGGAAGATCAAGACGTCGTAAGGCGAGAAAAGAAAAAGGAGAAAAAGGCTCAGCATGAAGAAAAAAGCTAAGTAAGTGAGCGAGAAGAAACCCCTACTGCAGAAGACATAAGCAAACAGTTCATGATAGAGAAGGGGCTCTATCCTTTCAAGGGTTTGTTGCATGAGTTCCTTGTGTCACACATCAAAGCACTTGGTTGGAGAAACTTCATCGAAGGGGTGACCATATTAGGCCAGGCATAGTGAATTTGTTTATAAAGGGTACATTAATACTGAGAAGCACTACACACTAGTAAAGGGGAAGAAAGTAAACTTTGGACTAGACACAATCAACGCGTTGTACGGGTTAGAAGAGAATGCGATTGGGCATGCTATCTTTAAGGAACCATTTGATCGCAATAAGCAAGATGCATTGGACTTTGTTCCTAGCTATGAACTAAGTGGGATATAATACCAACCGAGAAGTACCAACTCTTCCTGCACAACTTGAATATTACGGCCAGTGTGTATGATTAATGTTCATTAAGAAGAAGATCATGCCAACACGCCACTATAGCACCATCTCTTTAGATAGAATCATGCTCCTCTACTGCATTATGGAGGAGATCTCAGAGGACGTAGGAGAAATCATTTGCAAGCACATAGAAGTTTGGGTGAAGCATCCTCACGGAGCGAAACGCTTCATGCACTTAATAGAACAACTCTGTATTAAGGCACGTCCAAAGTTAGAGAAGTCCCCTCAAATCGCGATAGAGGATGATGGAATGTGTAATGCGAAACCGTCACCGCATAATTGCTATCCACAAGAACAAGACGACAACCAAACGTCTCAAGACCAAACAAGAAGGAAAAACAAAGGTAGTTAGTGACGTGGACGCAGAAGAAGAGAAGGAAGAAGATGACATCCCACTAAAACACAAGAGACAATGCAAGGAGGAGGCCTCTGGGTCAAAGAAAGTAAAAATCACTAAGGCCAAGAACTTTAGGGACCCTTCGTCTCTTGCGTTAACCACTATTCCCCAAAACCAAGAACCCACAAAAACTATATCGCCTCCAAAATCCAAATCCAAAACCAAGGCCAGAATTATCATTTCACCATCTGGCACATAACCACCACCTCCCTCCAAGTCCAAAACGCCACAATCCTCCCTAAAACTCCAAAAGTCAACCTCTTCACAATCCAAAATCTAATGGTCAAACCCTTCCCGTGAAATCCAAAAACATACTTCCTCTTCGCAACAAAGGACCACTCCTCAATCTCTTGTCGCATCCTTACTCGATCCATCCACACCCAAAACGCTAAACCTTAAAGATCCCCACCTGACCAAGGGGAAGAGTCAAACCAGGATTTATTCCAAGATTCCCTTTATGACCCATTGTCCTTCAATGATGGTGCATTTAAAGGAACAGAGGATGCAAAATTGAGTCCTAGAAGAGAAGTCTTGGATAAGGAAGTTGATGACCCACTCCAAAAGGGGAAGCAAACAACCCATAAGGAAGTTGGCGCGACAAGCCTACCTTCGTCGCCAAGACAAACTCCAAAGGCCTCAATGCAGAATGCCAAACAAAAGGAGGCGGTGAGAGAAGATAAAGATAATGTTGATGAGGAATACATCTTCAAGTTTATTGATAATTTTGTCTGTAAACTAATGGAACGTAGATTTGAAGATGTAACTCAATGCTAAAGTAACCTATAAGAAATGTATTTGCGAAGTAAAAAACAATTACAAGACCTAGAACTTAAGATTGATAACGCTAATGCTCATCATCAGACTCAGATTAATGAACTTAAGGTTGAAATGCAAAAGCTTAAAATGCATAACCAAGAGCTCAAGAAGCAGAATGAGTTAATAATGGAATTGATCGAGCAAAACACCACATAATGACATTCAGTTTAAGTCAGCATTATGCTATCTCCATGTGACGATCTGTAACATTATACTTATACCTAAAGCCACGTCGAAAATATCAAGACCCCTCACGCTAAATGATCCTGAAGTACGTGGTGCATGAGATCCTTCTCAACTGCTGTGTCAACCTTAAATTTGGGGGTGTATATATATATATATTGTTAATATTCTTTTGTAATTTTCAATTTATACTTGTATAATTTTTATTATCTGTCATTTATGTTATTTGCGATTGAAGTACAAGATTTGATGCAATTATAACGCGTTTAGTTTTCCTGGTCTCAAGCTTGACTCCTCGCGTTTAAGTGTTTTAATGTCTTCGCACTTCAATGATAACTTTAAATAAGGTGTTTTAACATAAGTTAAAACAAAGCCAAAAATGTGAAAATTTTTTAAAAAAATCTTTCACTCTTTTATTCAATTGAAAATAACAACTCCAATGTTGCCTCCTCCCACAAAAAATAAGAAGCAAAACTTCAAAACAAAAAATTGAGACTTGAGTTAATAAGTGGCGACAAGAGTTATAGTTGAGGAGATGAACGGACTCATAGAATGCCTATAATTTTCCACTCAACACAAAGTCCTAACCAAATAAGAGATTTTTTTTTTCTTCGCCAAAAAGTATTCAAAACTCTTAAAAAATTTAGCCATTTCTAAAAATTGAAAATAAAATTTTTTTGGGGGAATGAACAATGGTGTTTTGAGTAGTAAGCTTGCCGCATTCTGAACCTGGAAATATTTTCATTGTGAAGAGAGTACATAATGAGAGTAAATCCAATAATGAATAAGATTGACTCGCATCATGAGAAGTTTAGGGATGCGAAAAGGAAGGTAGGTCTTTGAGGTGGAATTGTGCTTGGGGACAAGCAGTGATACAGAGTGATGCTTGAGGACAAGCATTGTTCTAAATTTAGGGATGTGATAACTTGTATTCTACAAGTTATTATGACCTTTTAGGAAGAAAAATGGAGCTAAAATGCCTGATTAATGTATCAAAACGTGTAGCTTCTATCGTAAATTCATAACTATTAGAGAATACAACTTACATAAGTCTCCATGTTTGTTTTACCCTGTTTTTTCAGTGTTTTATCGCAAAGATTATATATAAAAACAAAAGTTAGTGAATCAGAGGAGCGTGTGCTACGCGATAAGAAGTTTGTTGGCGACAAAACATCTCTAGGCGAGATCCACATCAGCACGAGAGGAAGATTCACTAGAAGATAATAATGGTAGTTGGAATTGATGTGACATGATCAGAAGAATAGAAGTTTTTTCGTCGAAAGTATCCTATAAAAAGAACTTTATCTCTACCAAGTGAAATAGCAAGCTTGAATGGGTCAAACTCTAGAGAGCTCCATTGGAGCCAACGAAAAGGACTAGCCTTTACGCCATCTGTAAAAAATTATTCTTCTTCTCCGGTCAATCTTGTAAGTGAGAGCTTCGAGAGAGATTAAAGAAAGATTCCACCATTTTCTGGCCCCCTAACTTGTAATATTCTTCATTCTCTTTACCTTCCACTTTTTCATTGTAATGTATAGTGTTCATATTGTACTGTGACCTAAGGTCTATATTCTTTAATACATTACATGTTTATACCTTTTCATTCCATCAATCTTTTACTGTTCATCTGTCAAAGTGTTATAAGTAGTTTAGTCTTGTGATAAGTTCTTGATAAGAAGCTTAGCTTATAAAGTTTTTCGCGTTAGTTGAGCTATAATCACCGCTTGGCCAACTTTTGATGCCAACTACTCAAGAGAGTAAGTAGCAAGGATATAGCTAACACACGCAAGAGGGAGTTTGGAGATAAACTCCACGTTGACGATTAAACCTCCATCATTTGTGTCTTGAAAGGAGAACAAGTGTGGTAACTTTTCGCTCAGAGGTTGGCACACCCTTAAAAGGGAGGTAATATAAGTCTTATAAGTAAATACTACTAGATAGATATCGCTTAACTAAGCTTTATCATTTTCATCGTGAGAGAAGAGCAAGTGTAGCGTTCTCCTAGCTTTCCTGTTCCCAAACTAATACCTAATGACGTTTCTAGACTTTAACATATTGTCTATACTAATTTCATGATTAATATAAATACTACCTAATGACATGTGTAATTAAATCAACACCCTAAAACATCTCACTTTGCATTTAAATGTTTGTTTGTTATGTTTACTTTGTTTTCAAAATTATTTCATTTCGGTTGCTAAAAATTGATTTGACTCTGAAATAGCTAAACATAAACGATTGATTGATCCTTGAGGATGATACTCGACCTCTTAGGTCGTTTTATTATATTATAGTTTGATCTCGTGTAGTTGCATGTTTGCTCATATCCGACATAATAAATTTTTTTTTATAAAAAAATATTATTTTAAACTTAATGCAGCGTACTCTTCTATTATAAACTTTGCTGTACTAATACTAGAATTTTTTGTTCTCGGGCAAAGTAGTATTATCCATATTAGTGGAAGAAGAATATCCAATGAAAAAGTGAGAAGAAAATGAGACACCTCATAAAAAAAAAAAAAAAAGGAAAAAAAAGGGAACTCGAATGTTCCCTAAACTTCTAATTAAGAAAAGACACGTGTCGCATAGTAGAGCTTAAAAACCGCCACTTTATTGTACGCCTTTTGTTCCACGCAAGGGTCGTTGTAGAAAATTCTTGTGGTTGTCATTTTTTAACTTAAAAAAAGGAAAAAGAAAACAGTTCAGCCAATGAGAAAGGAGGTGGAGGAAGACATCCACAAGGGCGAGATGGTATTGGTCTACGAATGTACACGTGGTAAAGTGGACAACAGAAAGTGACGTGGCCAAAAAGCGCACTTGAGATAATTTAGGGATGGCCTCAAATCCACCTGACATGTCGTTCTTATTTTTTCATTTATTGTTCCAAAATTAGAAAAGAAAAAAAGAAAAAGAAATTAATTTGAAATTAATATTTGTATGCCTCATCCATAACTCCTGGCCTACCTTCTCCGCCTCTCTGCTTCAATATTATAGGCCCTTCATCAAGATATTTCTTTTCTTTTCTTTTTTTCTTTTTCTTTTTCTTTTTTTTCTATTTTCTTTTATACTTATCAAGTCATATTTATAAATAAATATCATTTTCATCCTTTTTTTTTTGGATAATATCTTTCTTTTCCTTTTGTAACACATACTTTTTCTTTCCTTTTTGACTGTTATTGTTGTTTATGCTTATTCATCCAATAAATTTTACCAATTATAAAGTCAACAATCATCATTTGTGAATTTTCCCTGGTTGGTTGTATGAGTGAATGTAAAATTGTTAAAATTACTTTTACTAGATTTTAAATTGCTATCGAGTGCGTAGTTAATAACTAAAAATGATTTAATATTTTTAAATACAATCTTTATATCTTCAAAATTAGTTTTGAAATATTAAAAAACACCATTTATATTGATTTTAAAAATTTTAGAAAAGTGGTTTTAATTATTTAAAAATTATCACTTCCAAACATTTTTTTTATTGTCTTCCAAACATTTATTTACTTGCAGTTTTAAAATTTCTTGAATAATAATACTTTGACAACAGTTAGTATTTCTCATAAAATTTTGAAAAAAGCATACCAATTATTTCTTATAAGAAAAGAGCACACACATCAATTTAATTGAAATAAAATAAAATCGTTGGAAGGTCAATTTTGGGGGAAAAAGATCAAACAAAATTTATTTGGCCAAGATTTTTTTGGTTTCCCTTCTATGGATTTGATGGATTTACCAAAAAAAGCTGTCCCGTCCAGATTCAATTAATTTATCATATTTTTATTAATGACATTCATATATTTTCGTATAAATTTAATTTAAATATCATAACTAAATTTATATATAACCAAATAATAATAACAAAACCTTCAGGCTTCCTTCAAGTAATTGTTTAATCCCATAATAAATTATAATCTTCGTTAATTTAAATATAAGAGATAAGATAAACTAATAACAGAAGAAATTGAAAAATAAAAATCTGAAAGTGAAATAGATGACGTCATAAATAGATTTAAAAGTTATCTGATGTAGAGGAGGTTGGCCAACAGAAGATAATAGAAGAATTGCCACGTGTTCTCTACTTATCTTCGGACGTGAGCCACAAATTCTATTTTTTTAATTCCACCTTTTTCTTTTTCTTTTTTCTTTTCTTTTTCTCGTGGCTTCACCTCCTATTAAATTAAACAAAAATTTGAAAAAAAAAAATTCATTTATACTTGTTAATTTTGAGATTGTATTATGAAAGCTTTATACTAATAATCACCCAAATTTAAAGTTTAAATTCTTTTTTCACGTTAGATCATCACTCAAGAATTCTATTTTTAAATTCTCAACTAACATATATATCTTGATCAATGAAATTCACGAAAAGCAAATATATCCCTTTATGTTCTAGACCTGCATTGCTTTAGGATTGTTTTCCATTTTTCACTTGTATGTGTCCTTTCCATGTATAACCATCTTCAAATTGTGCAACAAATGTTTGAACTGGACAGACGACCGATCATAGTTTCGAAACACCTCTTAGTCGTCAACAATACCTAATGTGTCTACATCAAACTGAATTTTCTTGTCCTTTCCAACCATTGCAGCCTCAATGAATAACACCATAGCAACCTTCACAACGTCTTTGCCGGTTGTAAAATTGCATCATTTGAAGACATCCTCGACCTCCAAACATGTTTTCAATTTCTCTTCTGGGAGCATTGGTCCAAGTATGAGCTCCCGCAGCCTATCTACGGAGGTGACTCTTTCAACTATTACACCGATTGGCCACAATCTAGTTATCAAGTTAAAATCTTCTTCTGAGAATGTTACTTTCTTCTCCACTTATGACGTTCGACCTATCGTCACTTACTTCCCTTAATAAGGAGTGGTGAAACAACTGCTCATTGAAGACTGTGTCAACGTTTAACAATGGTCCAAATATCGTTTTATTGAACATTTCCACCTATTCATTTGTTAGAATCACTGTATGGATCTTGTGTACTGGGCAAGAAACAGTGGTCGAGAAATATTTGCTCTCATATACAGTCATCCTAACCAAATTGGTCATAGAAAAATAATACATACTCAATTACTAAACCTTAAACCCTAAACTCAAAAATGTCAAACGATCATGTAGACATGCTAAACGACTGTGTAGAAATGTCAAAAACGATCGTTTAGGAAATCTAAAATTTTGGTTAAAATGTCTAAACACAATCTTTCAGTAAATCTAAACGATATTTTGACCTAGACTAAATGACCTATCAATTATTGGTAATTGATTGTCGAGTAGGTGACAATTGTTTAGTAAAATTTAAGAGATCGTTTATTTTAGGTCAAAATATCATTTATTATGAGTTAAGAGATCGTTTAGTATATGAGGACATTTCTTTTAGATCGTTTAATATAAGAACATTCCTTTTAGATGAACAAGTAAAATACACGAAAGTCTAGGTGGTGAAAATACCTTCGGAGTTCAAAGGGAATATGAAAAATGTAGAAATGAGATGAGCATTGAGAAAAGCGTAAGCAAAGAGAGAAAGCGAATGAAACAAGCAAATGAGGTAAGAGACGATTGTTATTCAACCTTATTTTATATCACATGGGTAAAAAGGATATTTGACGTTTAATTTACTCGTTTAGGGTGTTTTAATAAACGAAAGAACTAAACAATTGGTGAATTATTTACTATGTGATCACGCACTTGAGTCTAAATGATTGAACACTTACTACTAAGCGATAGTTAATATTAAGTGACCGAATATTTATGATAATTTGAAGTTGCATAGAGAGAGAAAAAGAAATATAAAGTTTGTTGAGTAGATAAAGGTAAGAATGTAAATTGATGGCAAAAATATTAGTTGTAATAATGTTTTTAAGAATGAGTACGTGTAAAAAAAAGAAAAACTTTTAGTTTTTACTATTAGAGTATTTGGGTTACTTTCCATCCTTTCTTCTTATTCACATAATTCCCCTTCTTCTTCAACCTCCTCAACCTTCTCCTTCTTCCTTTTCAGTTTCGGACTCTGTTTTCTCCTCCACCCGTCTTCTTCAATCTATAATAATATCCTTTACTTCTTCATTCTTTTCCCCTCTGATTTCTTCTTCCACTTCAACATTCATCTCATTTCTTTTTCTTCTCTCTATCTACCCACAACTTCTTTCATCTTAACAATCAACCCCTTCTTAATTTCACTCTCTTCTTCTTCTTCCTCTTCCTAATCTTATAATTACTTCTTTTTTCTTGCCTTTTTTGTACGGATGAAACACCTTTTGAGTTTCTCTTAACCTGCCTGCCAATCTGATTGATTCTCTTTGTTTTTTCCTTGGCTTCCACCCCTACAACTTGGTTTACTTCGGTGCCTACTCACTCGATTTTAGGGTTTTTGAATAACCATCTTTAAACGTAGAAGTGGAACTAAATCGGTTCGATTTCAAGCTTTGGAATGCAAACCCAGTTGGAAATATGACTATTTAGGGTTGTTTATTCTTTAAAGTACGGAAGATTTCTTGGTTACTGTAAATTGGAAGAAGATTTGCAGTGGAAGAGGAGTTAGCCATGGGTGCTGTGAACATGGAATTACAAGTATGAATATTATTCAATTTCTTCTTCTCCTCTGCTTTCATATTTCGAGACGTAAATTTGAATATTGGACCAATGATCATATGATTTTTTTCGTCCATTTTTGTAGCTTGAAAGTTGAAAGTATTTAGATCTTGTTAATTATTGGCATGAGAATCGAGAAATAATAGGGAGAACGTGTTTTACATTCCTTTTTCCTTCTGTCCATGTGATGAATTAGATGAGTTTTTTTGGTCAATATTAAAATTTCAACCAATAGATGTGTTCATCCACGCCTCCTAAAATTACTCTTGAAATGCTTTTCGATTATCCCTGCGAAATATTAGACAAATTTTTTCCTCGTTTTCGTTATGAAGTTTGCTACGAAACTGGGTAGATATTTCCCTCTCGGTGAAAAAGTATATACAGGGCCTTTGTGGAGTGTGAAGAAAACATTCAATCTTTACTTATCTCATCACCCATTTTTTCAGTTCATTATCACTTGTTTTTGTTCTTGAGCTTATTCTTGGATTTGAAACCATGCTGTATAATCATCCTATGCACCGTTTTGTTTTGGATAATTCTGGAAATATCAACATGGTAACGTTCTGGCTCGAGTTCAAGTAGTTTAGTTTCCATTTTTTTAACAGAATTTTGTGTGAAGACTGAATTTCTGGATGTTTCTTGTGACATGGGTTTTCATTTTTCCTTCTATTGTAAAAGAATGAAAACAAATGTTTGTTAACTTATCCTCTGATTCTTGATCACTGTAGAACACTGGGGGAGGTCTCTGTTCTGACAGCATTAGTTCAGCTGGTTATGAACCAACTGTATCCCCTGATCAACACTCATCGCCAAATGTTCAATTGAAGGAATTTTGTCCCAAGGTTTTGCTTCTATTGCCTAATTATCTGTTCCAGAATTATGATTTGCTTCATTTCAAGCATTTGTAAATTACTTTACACTATGTTTCTTGTTGGATAGGTGAGGAAACCTTACACAATCACAAAACAAAGAGAAAGGTGGAAAGAGGAAGAGCATGAAAAGTTTATAGAAGCTTTGAAGCTGTACGGTCGCGATTGGCGACAAATAGAAGGTATGGTTGAGCAAAAAGAAGATGATGGGAAGAATTCTTATTATATTTTTTCATTCCTTCTCAAGTTAATTTTATCTAACAGAGCATGTGGGCACGAAGACCGCAGTTCAGATTCGTAGCCATGCTCAGAAGTTCTTCTCCAAGGTCTAATGCTCTTATTCCAGTACCCATTATCTACCATAATATACATATTCCGATTTATGAATGTAAGTAATTGTTAAGAATCACAAGGGGTGCTAAAGATACTTGAAGGATTAATGCTTGTCTTTCATGATTTTCCAACTTCTCATTTATTTTCTTCTTTTGCCTTAGGTCACACGTAATTCAAATGGGTGTAGCACAACTTCAGTAGGATGCATCGAGATTCCTCCTCCACGTCCTAAACGAAAGCCAGCTCATCCATATCCCCGAAAAGAAGTACCTCAATCTCGTAAGGCATCTCCCATATCAGAACAGACAAGGTCTTTGTCTCCACAACTTTCAGAAAAAGAATGCCCGTCTCCAACATCAATAGTTGTAGCAGGGAATGGTTCAGATACACTAATGTTCACTGATTCAAGGATCCATCACGACAGTGGATCTCCTGATTCGTCTATTCCATCCACGGAACCAAACTCATCTTCATTGGACAACGAGTCTCTAACAGCAGCCCTAGGGACGGAAAATTCAATCCCTCATGATAACATTCCAACGGTGCTGCTTCTTTTTCTCTCCCTTTTGATAGCAATTACTTGAATTAAATACCTATTCATGGAACTAAAAGCTACGTTATTTTTTATGACAGAACCTGGAGTTATTTACAAAGGATGATGTGATTGAAAAAGATGACTCTACAAAAGAAGTATCAATCCAGAGTCTGAAGCTCTTTGGAAGAACTGTATTAATAACAGATCCCCACAAACAAAGTCCGATTTTAGAGAACAGCATGCCTGAGGCTGACCGTAAACCAGGGGACAACCAAAAGCAAGTATCACCATGGAACTCCATAGTGATGGACTCTTCTACAGGAAATACAGATTGCACTTGGAATCATGGAGCTTTCTATTTCATACAACTCAATAACGGAGACTCAAAGCAAGGCCCCGGTTCTGCAGTTCCAGTATCGTGGTGGAGCTCCTATGGCAGTTATCCATTTTCTTTTGTGCACTGTTTCAAACAAGCAGATTCAAATGCAAATCAAGTCGATGATAAGGAAACTCACAAGGATCAATCATGGTGCGGGTCTAACACTGGATCAGTAAACAGTGGGGAAAACGGTGATAAAGCTAGCGAAAATGACATCCAAAGCTGCAGATTATTTCACAACAATAGAGATGGAGATTCAGTTTCTAAAGAGGAGTTGATTGGAAAAGCATTGTCTTTTGAATTAATAAGTAGCCATGAAAAGAATACCAAAGGGTTTGTTCCTTACAAAAGATGCATGGCAGAGGGAGCTACAAAATCCCATACAATCACAGAAGCAGAGAGGGAGGAGAAGAGGATTAGGCTTTGCTTATAGAATGAAATTAAATTGTGTACAGGGCATTATGGAGCACACAAGAGGCTTAAGTGATATAATCTCAGGTTTATAAAAAGATGGTACAAATCTGATCAAAATCACAACATCACTGGCCTTGGCTTCTTTAAAGTTTTGCCTTATTTAGTATTATTATATTTTTTAACAATGTCCTTTTTCATAAGTTTTCCTTTGTTCATTATATATAATTATGTTCTTTCTTGCTCATCTAAATAATTTTATCACTTTGTAACTGTAAATTCTCACTTCTTTGGTGGAATCTCAAAGATTCGACTTTCTTTTAAAGAGATTAAAACTTCATTTTGTTCTGGCCTTGTTTCTCTATTATTATTGACTTTTGCAAATGCATATCGGTACATCTCTTTGATAGGTCAAAAGTTATCAAAAGTTTGTATTTCACTTATACATTTGTAGATCTTGTTGTAAAATAAAATAAATAAATAATTGGGACTAGGATTTTCCCCAAAACTCTTTTGTTTTAATATTAAAACAACAACCAGAAATAAAAATGACTACTTAATAACTAATATGATTGAAAAAAAAAGATTAGAATAAGGAAAATAAAATTACAAAAAGGAAGTAGTAGTCAACACTGGTATATGCTTAGGACAAAAATTACCAATCAAACAACTTCATTTCACCTGTAATCATCATAATTTTTGGGAAAAGTTTCAAAAAAAAATCATCTATATCAATGAGTATAATTCTACTGGCTTGGTTGATTCCTACCATCAATAGCAAAAGAATAAGGCTCAAAAGTTGAGAAATGAGAGGAGAAGGCAGCACTACATCTACGTCATTGTCAAATATTACCTTTTAGAATATAATAAGAGATTTGCATCATTGACCTCTTGATTGGTTATATACGTCTTAACTAATCGTGCTATACTTAAGTTAGCAGTAATGAAAAGGTTATTTATTTGGTTTTATTGGTGCACTCATTTTCATTGCAAAATGAAATAATAATTCAATTTAACTTAAAATTGAGACTCCTAATGACCCACGTTAAAAGAAAGATAAAAATAACATGAACTTATATATTCTTTGGAAAAGAAAATGGCTCATACTTTGAAAGAAATCTAAAATACTCTAATGCGGGAGAAGTTAATAGAAGAGCTAAGGGTTAGACTAACTTAATCACTCTGCCAAAAATACGATCGTCTAAAAGTACAAATTCATCAAGTTTTTTCTCGAAAAACAATATTTATTAATCACACTATACTACGGCCTCTAGAAAGGATATTCATATCTAATATTAATAGTTTATAAACAGATGATTCAAATGTATGACATATTAGAAGAAGTAGAAAGAAGCATTTCTTAACTTTTTACTACGCTCATACCCATGTAACAAACACTAAATCATATGTTATTCCGTTTAATAAGTAGCATTAACTTTATATGTGGAATCCTTTTGAGCTAAAAATTGAATTTAGTTCGTGAAGCTTTTAAGGAGCCAATAAGATCATGGCACTTGACAATATAAAGTACAACTTCTCTCACTTTCTTTTTCTTCATTTATCTTTTGAGAGGAACTCGATATCACAAGTCACAACCAAAGCATTTCTCAAGGGTCCCATATTTTAAATATTCAAACAATTGGAAGGGACAGGGCCATTCACAATTGTCCCCAAGTAGACAATAAGCCCTCACTTTCTTTTACCTTTAATATACACACATATATTTCTATTTCTTTCTTTCCATAAATCCACTCTCACCTATGATTTCTCTTAATATATATGGGATTTAACCTTTTAGGATTAAAATTAAAAAATATATCCTCATTTATTTATTTTTTTTAAAAAAAAATTATCCTCATTTAGAATTTACATGTTCGTCTAGTTGTAATTTAATTAAAAAGTTGTTCAGAAGCTAAAAATAGATTACCTTTTTTAAAGCGTCTAAATTTTTAAAGAAATCATTTAAAAAAATTGAAGTGTTCGGTAACTTTTCAAAATGAATTTTTGAAAAATTAAATTTAAAAATAATTCATTTTAAAGAAAACACTTCAAACTTAATTTTGAGAAAATAAGTTTTTAAATAAAATAGGTTTTTAAATAAAATTATTTATATAAACACTTATAAAAAAATCTAACCATGTAAGTGTTTAAATTTTAAACTCATTTTAAAAGAAGTGTTTAAAAGAAAATGTATTATTGAAAAACAATTTTATTTTCATAGATAATCCAAACGTTTTCTTAGTATAGCATTTTGAGAGAAAAGTTAATTGTTTTAGTTAGTAGTTTTACAAGTGTGAGTTATAACTATTAGGAAATAAATCAATCTTCCCAAATCTCCCTCCATAATTTAAGCTCATAATTGTAAATTAAATTGTAATCAATATTTCCATAATTTAAGCCCATAATTATAAATTAAATTATAATCAATTGTCATTATTTTCTACCATAACCTCATTGTAATTGTATAAATAAGCAACATCTATTAATGAAAAAATCAAGCAATTCAGTGCAATTTGTTTCACATTTCTTTCATAATATCAGAGCTAGTCTCAAACTATTTTTTTTTTTACTTACCTCCTCTCAATGGCAACTTTCAGTTTCCAAAATGATCCAATCACCACTAAAAATCCCACCAATTCCATTCCCACAGAGCCATCACCACAAAATCAAACCGTTCCCACTTCCACCCTCTTCTTGCTATCCAATATTTGAAACCTCGTACCTCTTCGATTGGACTCCACAAATTATGTTCTATGGAAATACCGAGTTTCTTCCATTCTCAAAGCTCATTCCCTTTTTGACCACATTGACGATTCCCTTTCCTCCCAAATTCTTGCCTTCATCGACTACTGAAACCAATCTAGAATATCTTCAATGGCTCTCCCGTGACCAAGCCCTCATCACCCTCATCAACACCACCTTATCACCCTTTGCTCTTGCTCATGTCGTTGGATTAACCTCTTCCAAATCCTTATGGATTTCTCTAAAAAAGAGATATTCTTCCAACACCCGAGTCAATATCCTCGACCTCAGATTTGCCCTTTACACCATAAAAAAAATCCGTCTGAAACGATTGAACAATATACCTCTAGAATCAAAGTACTTGTTGACAAACTTGCCACTGCATCTGTTTCTCTTGAAGAAGAAGAAATCTTGGTTCATACCTTAAATGGTCTTCCTGCCGCCTTTAATACCTTCCGTACATCGATTCGAACTCGAAGCGGAACCATCTCCCTTGAAGAGCTTCACACCTTACTCATCTCAGGGGAATCAACCATAGAAAAATCTTCCGCAACCAAAGCTTCTCCCACCGCCTTTAATGCCGCTGTGCATGATTTTCATGGAAGCTGTGGAAGAGGTAGAAAAAATAACTCTAGTTTTTATTCCCCAAATAAATCTCAATTTCGTGGAAATCCACCTTATTCTTCTGGATCGCATGGAGCAAATTTCTTATAGCCCAAAAGCCCATTTCATCACTCTCAGCCCATAACATGTCCAAACCGTCGCCCAATTTACTTCTCTCCAGCCAACAATTTTTCTTCGGGCCATTCCCATCATCATGGGCTTATTGGGCCGGATCCCATTTATAGGCCTATTTTCAATCATGAAAATAATTTTGCAGCAGGACACATTTTTTGTCAAATATGCCAAAAACAAGGACATGGAGCTCTTGATTTCTATAATCGCATGAATTTCTTATATCAAGGCCGACATCCACCTTCTCAACTAGCGGCAATGGTGGTAAATTCTATGAATTCTCAATCTTTTGAACATACTAATAATTTTTTGCTATCTGACAGTGGATGTAACGTTCATATGACGAATGAGTTGGCAAATCTCAACCTATCTAACAATTATAATGGTGAGGAAACTGTCGCAATGACCAATCTTTAAATATTCAAAATATCGACAGTGGATAAAGTCATTGATCGAATACTGTATACTGGTGAAAGCATCAATGGTCTCTACCCTATTCCCAGTATTTCTACTCTACCCACATCTACCATGCATTTAAAAATTTTAAATTTTCACGCAAAACAGGAGCATTCATCATTATGGAATTTTCGTTTAGGTCATCCTACTCCAAGGATTCTCAGTTCAATTTTATCTCGCATAGGTCTATCTTTGTCTCATTCTCTTTCTACTTACAATTGCACTAGTTGTTTAAAAGCAAAAATAAAAAAATTACATTTTCCTATATCTTTATCTACTTCTCTTACACCACTTGCACTTTTTCATAGTGATGTATGGGGATTATCTTCAATAATTTCTTCTAATGAAAATCGTTATTATGTTTGTTTCATTGACAATTTTAGCAAATTTACTTGGCTCTTTCCTATTGCTTATAAATCAGATGTTCCTTCTATTATGCAAAAATTTGTTTCTTTTACTGAAACTCAACTATCTCAAAATATTAAAGTTTTTCGATCCAATGGTGGTGGCGAATTCTGCAATAATTCTTTGCAATCCTTTTTTTGAATCCAAAGGTATTTCTCACAAAAATCATGTCCTTATACTCCTGAACAAAATGGCATTGCAGAACGTAAACATCGTCACATTGTTGAAACTGCAATGTCTTTAATTTTTCACTCCTCTGTTCCAGTTGAATTTTGGCCTTATGCCTTTTCTACTACAGTTTTTCTTATTAATCGAATGCCCTCACCCTCTCTTCACATGTTGTCACCATTTGAAAAGTTTTTTGGTAATACTCCTGATTTGCGTTATTTAAAAGTTTTTGGATTGTCATGTTATCCCCTTCTAAATTCCTACACCAAACACAAACTTGAACCCAAAACCACACAACACATATTTTTAGGCTATCCTCACAATTTTAAAGGTTATCTCTGTTATAATCCATCTACCAAACAAACCATTGTTTCACATCTTTCATGAAACAATTTTTCCCTTTGCCCAATCCTCTCCTTCTTCTCCATCTCATACTAAATCCATCTCTGATCCCAGCCTACTACTCACCTTACTAAACTTTCCACAATCTTCAAACTCTACATCCCCACAATCTCCCACTTCTAACTCATCCACTGTTGACAATACTCGCTCACCTTCTATGGATACTAATGCCACTCGTCACTACTACTGCTAATCTTTACTCGATACGACAACTTCTCTCGTTCTTCCATAGAAGCAGAATATCGTTCTCTCGCCACTACTACTGCTGATTTTTACTAGATACGGAAGCTTCTCTGTGATCTCTGTGTTCCTCTAAAAACTTCACCAACACTATGGTGTGATAATGCTTCCATTGTCTCTCTTGCTCATAGTTCTGTTTTCCATGCAAGAATAAAACACATTGAGATTGATTATCACTTTGTTCGGGAAAAAGTTCTTCGCAAAGATATCTCTGTTTGTCACATCTCCTCTGACAAGCAACTTGCTAATATATTCACAAAATCATTGTTGGCTTCAACCTTTCTTCATCTTCGCAACAAACTACTGACTCAATCTGAGTTATCCATTAGAGGGGGGATATTAGGAAATAAATCAATCTTCCCAAATCTCCCTCCATAATTTAAACCCATAATTGTAAATTAAATTGTCATCAATAATTCCATAATTTAAGCCCATAATTGTAAATTAAATTGTAATCAATTGTCATTATTTTCTACCATATTTACCTCATTTTAATTGTGTAAATAAGCAACATCTATCAATGAAAAAATCAAGCAATTCAGTGCAATTTGTTTCACATTTCTTTCGATAACAACTAATAAGTCATAATAGTTTGTGGTTGGAAAGTAGACTATTGTCTAACTATAATAATTTGTGTTTAAAGTGCATAATATATTAGTTTGAATAGAAAATAGTAGATGTGATAAAAAAAGAGAATAATCTCTAACAAATAAAAATTTTGAATGGTATAATTGTAGTTATCGTCATTATAATTGTTGAAAACAGTATATCATCGTTATCTTCCCACCTCAATAAAGGATGGATCCTCCACCCAAGAAGCATTTTGAAAAAGCGGGCGCGTGAACTACACGCGCGTCTCTCAACTTTTCCAATTTCGGTGTTCGGGCGATCGGCGTTTGGAGGTGCGCGGAGGCATTTTTCTGGCGAAATCAGTCGTTTCACTCACTGGGTTTTGTAGGGTTATCATTGATTTCATCAGATTTATCATTATTATTGATTGAATTAGATTTTCGGGATGATTTCAATCGATTTTCGATTCAGTTGAAGGCCGTCGGACTAGTTTTTTTGGTCGGGGATTTCTACGTCGTTGCCTCAGATTTTAAGAACTTTTTGCTCTATTGTGTTGATTAACGCTTTTGCTTTCTGATTTGAATGGTTTATTGTGCCGATTATATGTGATTTCATTCAGATCTGGGTTTTGGTCGATTAGTTCTTTTGATTGAGGTATGAATCAGATCGGAAATCGGGGCGTTTGACTTCTGTGGAGTAATCGGCACGTTTATTGTAGTTTTCATTGTAAGATGATGTCTATTAATGGAGATGGATTGGTCGATGATGCATCAAAAGCTCAAAAACGGGCATTGGCCGGACTGTAGAAGGTTCACAAGGCAGCGGTAAGAGAACGAAAGACGAATGACCTAGGTACGGTTCGAATATCGCTGAACTGGCCGACTCAGAAAGATCGGTCGATTGTGCTGAAAGTTCATAACGCTGATTCTATGATGGACGGGCTGAACGTAGTTGGGCCTGACTTAATTGGGCCTGATGTTGAATCAGAAGGAAAACGTGGATCTAAAGAAGCTGGTCGGCGAGACGATGGGCTGGGTTCTTTTGGGCCGCGAAATGAAACTGTAATTGGAAGATGTGGGTCTTCGGTGTGTGGGCAGAAGCTGGATGATATTTCAAGTGGGTCGCGAATTGAATTTGGTGATTTTTTTAATTCTGGAGAGGATGAGCCGAGCAACGTTTCGTCTGGTTGCGTTTTGAATAATCAGAATGCAAATGTCTCTAATGTTGTTCAGAATGGAATTAATAAGCAGCTTATTGACTCTAAATCCACATGGGCTTCGCTATTTGGGACCTCTTCTGAAGAATCCCTGCTCTATACTCTGCCCAAAATTATTGGGGATAAAATTGTAGTCACTCCACCTGAAGAGGTTATCGATCAAGGAATTAAAGTGTGGGAAAATTCTTTGGTAGGTCAGCTGATTGATTCCAAGCTACCTTATACCGTTATTCAGCATTTGGTTGAGAAAATTTGGGGGAAGATTGAAATGCCCATTATCACTATTTTGGAAAACGATCTCATTTGCTTTCAATTTAGACGGTCAAAATCAGTGGAGTGGATTCTTTCGCGTGGACCATGGCATCTCGATGACAAGTCTATGCTCCTCAGAAAATGGACTCCAGGTATTGTTCCTGAATTCTTTGTGTTTAATTCAGTTCCGGTTTGGATTAGATTGGGGAAATTACCTATGGAGTTATGGACAGAAGCTGGGTTGGCTGTTGTAGCGAGTGCTGTGGGGAAACCTATATCTTTAGACTTGGCCACTAAGGAGCGTCGTAGGCTCTCATATGCTCGTGTTTGTGTTGAATTAGAGGCAGGGTCAAATATGCCTGCTGAAATTACTGTTAGTCTCAGAGGAGTAGATTTTAATGTTTCGGTTAATTATGAGTGGAAACCACGGAAGTGTAATTTGTGTTGTGCCTTTGGGCATTCTGGTAGTAATTGTTCTAGAAGTGTGGAGAGTAAAACCATTCAGGAGGAGGTTGTGCACAAGGGGGATGATGTAGACAGTGAACCTTGTGGGGAAGTTGTTCTTGAATCGTTCAAACAGTTAGAGGAAGGTGAAATTAGGAACTCTCCTAATAGACATAACAGCCAAGTGGAGAAGGGGGTGGGTAAAAGTGATGAATTTACCCTTGTAACTCGCAGGAAGAGTGAGTTGGTCTCTGTTAGAGATCGTGGAAAGAGTATGGAGGTGATTATGTCAAACTCTTTTGGTAGTCTTTTGGAGGTGGGGTGACGCTGACAAGTGGGCACTATCTATAATAGAGGGTTCTCCGCCACCCTTACAGGTTGATGAAGGTACTGATATTCTTAATGGTGTTAGTTCTTCTATTGGTCCTAAAGGATTACCTACACTTAATAATTCTCATGATTAGTTGGTGCACTTGGAATGTACGTGGTTTAAACCACCAGATGAAGAGTAAGGCAGTTGTTGATTTTCTGGGGTCTTCCTCAGTGGGGTTTTGTTGCCTCTTGGAGACTAGAGTTCGAGAAGGTAATTTTGATTCTGTTTCTAAAAGGTTCAGTAACTCTTGGGATTACTCTTGTAGTTACAGTAATAGTGGTGTTGGTCGGATTTGGGTGATGTGGAAGAAGAATCGTTTTTCTTTCTCTACTAATGTGATGGATGAGCAGTTTATTACAGGTACGTTAACAGATCTTTTATCCGGTGTTTGTGTAGAGGTGTTCTGTGTTTATGCCTCTAATAGTAATATTGAGAGACGTTTATTATGACGTCGATTAGTTGAGATTACTTCTGCTTGGTCGAGCCCAGGGGTTGTCATGGGAGATTTTAATGCTATTAGAGTTTATTCTGAAGCATTTGGGGGATCTCCTATTCAGGGTGAGATGGAGGATTTTGATCTGGCTATTCGCGATGTTGATTTAGTGGAGCCTTTGGTGCAGGGGAACTGGTTTACTTGGACTAGTAAAGTTCAGGGGTCTGGGTTGTTGATCGTCTGGATCGTGTTTTAGTGAATGATGATTGGTTATTTGCATGGCCTACCATGTTGGTAAATGTGCTTCCATGGGGTATTTCTGATCATTCTCCAATTTTATTTTATCCTAGCTTTCAGCTAAATAGCAAAGTGGTGTCTTTTCGGTTCTTCAATCATTGGGTGGAGGATCCATCCTTTATTGAGGTGGTTGCTAGGAGGTGGAGTCGTCATGAGGGTGTCTCTCCGCTAGTGAGCCTCATGAAAAACCTTCATCATCTCAAACCTATTCTCCGTGGACGGTTTGGTAGACACATCAAGAGTCTTAATGAGAAGGTGCGCATTGCTAAGTTGGCCATGGATATAGCTCAGAGAAAGGTAGAACGTAACCCAATGTCGGATGTTTTGAGTCGCCAAGCAAGTCTTGCTACTGAGACTTTCTGGACAGCAGTTAGATTGGAGGAAGCCTCGCTTCGGCAGAAATCCAGAATTCGATGGTTAAAGCTGGGTGATCAGAATACGGCTTTTTTCCATCGTTTCGTTTACTCTCGTATGAGTCGTAATTCACTACTTTCTCTAGTTGATTCTGATGGTGATGGATCCAGGGTGTCTTCACATGATGGGGTGGTTCATATGGCAGTTAATTATTTTAGTAACAGTTTGGGGTCCCAGGAGATTAGCTATAGAGAATTGACCCCAGTTATTGATGAGATTGTTTAGTTTCAGTAGTCTGAGGAGTGTTGTCAGGCGTTACAGTTACCTATTAGTAGGGAGGAAGTTAGGAGGGTCTTATTAACTATGGATAGTGGAAAGGCTCCCGGTCCTGATGGGTTCTCTTTAGGTTTCTTCAAAGGTGCCTAGTCTGTGGTTGGGGAAGATTTTTGTGATGTGGTTTTACATTTCTTTGAGACCTGTTACCTTCCAGTATGGGTTAATGCTACTGCTATCACCCTCATTCCTAAACATAATGGGGCTGAGCGTCTGGAGGACTTTCGTCCTATTTCTTGTTGTAATGTGTTATATAAATGCATTTCTAAAATTCTGGCTGATAGACTTCGTGTGTGGCTTCCTTCTTTTATCAGTAGTAACTAGTCAGCTTTTATACCTGGGAGGAGTATTATCGAGAACATCCTGCTTTGTCAGGAATTGGTAGGAGGTTATCATCTTAACTTTGGTTAACCTCCATGTACTTTGAAAGTTGATCTTCAAAAAGCTTATGACTCTGTTAATTGGGATTTTCTGTTTGGTTTGTTGATTGCTATTGGTACTCTGCTGAAGTTTGTGAGTTGGATTAGGGCCTGTGTTACTTCCCCTATGTTCTCTATTATGATTAATGGCTCACTAGAGGGGTTTTTTCATGGCAGGAAGGGTGTAAGACAAGGTGATCCTTTATCTCCTTTTCTCTTTGTTATGGTGATGGAAGTTCTTTCTCGTATGCTGAACAAGATTCCTCAGAGTTTTCAATTTCACCATCGTTGTGAAAAGGTTAAGTTAACCCATCTGACCTTCGCCGATGACCTTATGATATTTTGTGCTGCTGATGAGCTCTCTATCAGATTTATTCGAGATTGTCTTCAGAAGTTTGGTGAGCTTTCAGGTTTGTTTGCAAATCCTAGGAAAAGCTCTATCTTTGTTGCAGGAGTTAATAATGAGAATGCTTCTCATCTGGCTGCTTGTATGGGTTTTGTCCGTGGAAATCTCTCTGTTCGTTATCTTGGCCTTCCTCTTCTTACTGGTCGGTTATGTTCTAATGATTGTGCTCCTCTGATTCAGCGTATCACTAGCCAAATTCGTTCTTGGACTGCTCGAGTTCTTTCGTTTGCTGGTAGAATGCAGCTTGTTTGTTCTGTGCTTCGTAGCCTTCAAGTTTACTGGGCTAGTGTGTTTGTTCTTCCTGCGTATGTGCATAATGAGGTGGACAAGATTCTCAGATCTTATCTTTGGAGGGGTAAGGAGGAAGGTAGAGGAGGTATAAAGGTGGCGTGGGTGGATGTGTGTCTTCCCTTTGAGGAGGGTGGTCTTGGTATTCGAGATGGCCCTTCTTGGAATATTGCGAGTACTTTGAAGATTTTGTGGCTTATGTTGACAAATTCGGGTTCTCTTTGGGTGGCTTGGGTGGAGGCTTATATATTAAAGAGGAGGTCTTTGTGGGATGTGGATAGTAGAGTGGGTCGATCTTGGTGTCTTCGGGCGATCTTACGTAAGCGAGAGAAGCTGAAACATCATGTAAGGATGAAGGTAGGGAATGGCAATAGATGTAGAGTTTGGCTTGATCCGTGGTTGCAGGGGGGTGCCATTCTGGAGTAGGTTGGGGAGAGAGTGATTTATGATGCAGGTAGTTGGAGGGAGGCTAGACTTTCTGACTTTATTGACCCAGATGGAGAATGGCTTTGGCCACGAGTTTCTTTGGAATTAATTGACTTATGGGAGAGGGTTCAGGAGGTTAGTCCGTGTCTTAGTGTTAGTGATAGTTGGGTCTGGATTCCTGGTCGTTAGGGTGGTTTCTCTATTGCAAGTGTATGGGAAGCTATTCGTCCTAGGGGTGGTAGGGTTCTTTGGGATGATTTATTGTGGGGTGGGGGAAATATCCCAAAACATTCCTTTTGTTCGTGGTTGGCCATTAAAGATAGGTTGGGCACTAGAGATAGATTACATAGGTGGGATAGTTCGGTACCGTTGTCGTGCATTCTACGTCAGGGGGGTGTGGAGTCTTGCAATCACTTATTTTTTTCGTGTTCGTTTGGGGGGATGTTTGGTCTAGAGTTCTTCGGATCATGGCTTCATCACATAGGATTGGGCATTGGGGGGTTGAGTTGTCTTGGATTTGTCATCAGGGTATTGGGAAGGGTGTGAGGAGGAAGCTGTGGCGTGTTCTTTGGTGGGCAACTATCTATTTTATTTGGAACGAGTGGAATCATCGGTTACATGGTGGTCAAGCTCGTGATCCTGTTGTCCTTTTCCATCTTATTTGTTCGTGAATTCGTGCTCGTGCTGGCTCTTGGCGAGAGGATGTTCATCTTCCTTTTAACTTGTTCTTTTGTTTGGTTTTCCTGCTTGTCCTCGGGCTGTGGGGTTTTATTCATTTATATGTTAAGTTGAACTTCCCTAGTTGATGGAACTTTGTTGAGATTGTGGTCCTTTTGTCCTTTTGTCTTTTTGTTGTTTTGTGGTTCAGCCTCTTGTTATGTTTAGAGACTTTCTTTGTTTTGTTAGCATTTTATGCGTTGTTGCCTTGACCTCAGGCTGTGAGGTCCTCCTTGTTGTTGTATAAGAAAATTACCTTTTAAAAAAAAACACTAAATATTATAATGGGAACCACGATCCATTCCACAAAGTTAAAAGTTGGTGATTCAAATACAGGAGATATCTAAATCTAGGACTTGTATATGAATGAAGAGTAATGTGAAATAAATAAAAGTTTAAAAACTAAAAGGAAGCTATTTATAAATTTGGGAGTAATACTTTGTAAATGAAAGCACCTATTCTGTATTTCTTTTTCTTATCAAAATAACATAATGACCATCAATAATATCCCAAAGTTATCCTCTATAGGTTTGAAATTGGACTTTTCATATCCTTCTCTATATCACAAGTTTTTTACTTTTTACAACTTTGGTTTCAAGTACATATTTGATATGAATTTTGAAAATAGAAATTTAAAAACTAAGTGGTTTAATGCATCATTGTATTTTATGTTTTCAAAATTGTGTTTGGTAGTATATTCATAAATTAGATTCTAATTAAACTATTTTCTAAAATGTTTTCGACATTATATATATAAATCATAAAACTAGGTGCAGATAGGGACATTCTAAAAAGTACAAAAATATTGAAACTATTTACAAAATATAGCAAAATTCATCCGATTCTTTTTTGTTTATTTAACTTTTCTTTTAATGTATTTTGTAAACAATTTCATTCTTTTATATCTACACCAATTCCATTATCTATTAAGTACTAGTTAATAATAAAGTATATTATATAATTTTATTTATAATTATTATTATGAAGTATATTATATAATTTATAATACATTATATATATATATATATATATATTAACAATGAGTTTGTTCAAAAATATAACAAAGTGGCAAAATATTTACACTGTATAGAACAATTTTGAAAATAGAAAAAGCCCACAAGCCCATAATGAATAATACAAAAAATAACCCCGGCAACATGCGATTTTTTAAATATAACAGACCACTAAAATATTTATGGTCCGTGTAACAAAGCCCATGAAGTTAGCAATTTTTTAAATATTCTAGGTTTTTCCTTCTGTCTTTCTTATCATTTTCACTGCGATTTCTTTCTATCTTTTTTCTTCTTTTCCTTTTTTTATTTTTCCACTGCGATTTCTTTCCATCGTCTTTCTCCTTTTCTTCTTCTTTTTTTTTCTTTTACTTGGTTTAGATTTGGGGTAGCCAAATCTAAACGATCGTTTATCAAATTTTGAAAAAAAATCATTTAGATTTAACTAACCAAATTAAACGATCGTGTAACCAAATTAAACAATAGCCAAATCTAAACGATCATGTACCAAAACAATAGCCAAATTTAAACGATCTTGTACCACATATATTATGCACGTTGTTTACGGTGGGGTTGACAGGACATTTTTGGTATTTTCCATTGTGGGCTTGTGAGTTTTTTCTGTTTTCGAAATTGTTCTATACAATATAAATATTTTGCTCTTTGTTATATTTTTTAAAAGATCCCTTGTTAAAATTATATGGGTAGTAAATATTTTGCTGGTTTGTTATATTTATGAAAATTAACATTTTAACAACTAAATTGAGTATATAACAAGACATGGTGTATGTTAAAATATTTTTATCTTTATTTAATATAGTTATCCATTTTTAAAATTTACAATCAAAATTTGGATAAAAACATAAAAATATTGTCTTTTTGCACAATGTAGGTCACAAAATTTGAAAATAGTTTTGCAATTTTGGAGTTTAGAAAGAATATGTTAATGAATAGAGATAACTCTTAGAAGTAATTTAATTAAAACAAGTCTATGGAATGACAAGAAAGATTGAGAGAAAGAGAGTTTGAAGGAGGTTAGAGAGATCGAGAGGTTCTGATTTACCAAATAATAATTTTTTTTCCACATTATGTTTTAAGTTAAAGAGAAGGGAAGAGAAATTTCATTAAGTGCAAAATTGACTTTTCATTATCAATTTGTCCTAAATCTCAACTTTTTTCAAACCTAATTCTAAAAGTCATCAATCCCTCCACAAACATCTCGTAGGCATTAAATTGATTCTAAAATCGAACTGAATCGTAAGAGGATAAATGATCGTATAGAAAGCTAAGCTATCGTGTAAGAGGTTGAAGAATCGTATAGAAAGCTAAATGGTCGTGTAATAGGGTAAATAATTGCGATGGTTTGAAAGCTAAACGATCGTGTAAGAGGGTAAACGATCGTACAGAAAGCTAAACGATCGTATAGAGAGCTAAACAATTGTGTAGGAGGTTGTAGGAACATATGTCTATGGTATGGGATGATTTAAAATCGAATCAAAATTAGTGATTCAGTTTCGATCCAGTTTGACACAGATGAGCGGTTTGATTTGGTTTCGGATGATTTTTTTTTTCATTTTGCAGTTTAGTGTGGTTTCAGTTTCAAACCAAATCGAATTGAACCGTGAACACCCCTTGGTGTGACTATGTTTTATGTGATACACTTAAAGGCTTCCTAAAGATTCATACACTGGTTTTATGTGATATGTCAACTTCTAACTTCAAATCAATTTCTGCAGGAACTAAAAAGTTTAAGGTTGTTTAAGGTGGTTTAAGGATGTAACATTTTCGAATTTTAATGCGTTACAATGGTGTATGGAATGGGAGATGAAGAAAATATGAAGGAGCCATGTTAAAAAGCATTGTTAGATAAGGAGGAGGTCGTAAATCTTCATACTCAAGATAACACTTACAAGGAGTTTCAAACTAAGCAACTACCATGCTCACATGTCATTGTTGCAGCACGAGACCATAATATAAATGTTTATAGTTTATGTGCTAATTATTATACTAATGAATGTTTGTTGGTAGCATATTCGGAGGTCGTCTACCCAATTGGGAATCAGTCCAAAAGGTTAGGAAGCCTTTGGAGTGCTTTTATGCATGTTTAGGAAGTCTTTTAAGTATATATGTATTATCTCACACACATCTGACACTTCCAAACTTTTACTATGCGTTACAAAATCAAATTTCTCCCTTTTTTAAGACCTTTGGAGTGCCTTTATGCATGTTTAGGAAGCCTTTTAAGTATATATGTATTATCTCGCACACATCTTGTACATATCTCGAATACATCTCACACATTTCAAACTTTTACTATGCATTCCAAAGTCGAATTTCCACCTCTCTTAAGTCCGTTGAAGTACTTTTACGCATGTTTAGGAAGCCTTTTAGATACATATATATTATCTCGCTCACATCTCACACATATCTCACACATTCCAAACTTTTACTATACGTTCATGTCATGCCCTGCCCTAAACGCCTAGTCTTAATGTTAAAGCACGCTTCTTCCTCGCCTTTTCTTCCATTATATCCCTTTTACTCGATAGCTTTCTTTCCTTTGTCCAACTTGAGGCCTCCTCACAAAACTCGTTGATCAGAACGAGAAGCCACTCATGTTCGTATAGTTTCCTTGCCAATTGTCCTTTTGATAATGTCCAACTTGTTTGCACTTAAAACAAACCTTGTTATGTCTGTAAACTCTTGAATGCCGCTTACCGACTCCAAACATTTGAAATTTTGATCATTGTCCTAATGCGATCCTTGACTAAATCCAGAGTTAGCTTGCTTACTAATTCCTTCACCACTCCCTTTTCCTTTGCTCATCTCTATGCTTGGTCCCTTTTCTTTCAAATTCTTTCCTTCTCATGCCAGCGTACTCTCAAGATTCATAGCCGCCTCTATTAACTTAGAGAAATTCGACCGATCTGCGCTTGCTGTCATAGGCACTCAGATTGCGGTCCTTAGACCTTCCTCAAAATGCTTACATTTATCCTCCTCATCCATTATAAAGGATATCGCGTACTTCCCGAGCTCTCTAAATTTCTTTTCATACTCCGCGATAGCCATATCACCTTGTTTTTAAATTCAAGAATTCCTTCCTCTTTGCATCGACAAACGAACGAGGGTAAAACTTTTCTTGAAATCATTTTCGAAATTTGTCCCAAACAAATTCTACTCCTCCTACTTTTGCCACATAAAATCCTCGATACCGTCTTGCAACATGCCAGCTTTACTTTTTTGTCTTCGAGGCGCTCCATTACGCTAAAACATTTCTCAACCAAGTTCACCCTCCTTTCCACATCAGCTGGATTCATGGTTCCTTCCAAGGTCATAGCTCCCAACGCCTTCAATCTTTCAATACTAAATTGATTTTCTGACTTACTTAATGTTTGTACAACTCTCTCAAGCAGTGCTTCTTCTCTTTCTTTTCCTGCATCTTGATTTACCAAGTGTGCTTCTGTGTTCATAGTGGGCTTGATAATAGTCTATGATCTAGTATGTCCTCTTCCTATCTTCGACATAGTGTATCTTGCTTTTATAACAAGATAACTACAAAATCTTAGTTCAACTTGTGTACCAATGCTTACGAATTCACACCCTTACAACTAACAAGAACTCTATTCCAAAAGGTTAACATTTCATATTACAAGGTTTACCATAATAAAGTATTCAAAATATACGGCTAAAAATGGTTTAGCATGATAAGAAAATTATGCATGCAAAGTTAGCTCTCCCATGTTAGAATCATAAGGCCGAAATTAGCTCTCGCACGCTAGAATCATGCGGCCGAAGTTAGCTCTCGGATGTTAGAATCATGTGACCAAAATCAGCTCTCATAGGACAATTCATGCGGCCAAAATTAGTTCTCGCATGATAATTCATGCGGCCAAAATCAGCTCTCACACAGTTAAAGAGTCATGCGGTTAGATTCAGCCCTCGTGTATTTAGCACTTGTTATAATGGCAACCGTTATGCAATCAATCACTTAGTATAGTAACTCACACGTGAGGTCACACTGCCAGACTACTAAAAATAATTTACCAAGAGTTCCTTCCTTGCGAACCAAGTTCTACCTGATTTAGACTCTTATCTTCCTCTTCTTAAGAGAAATCATGCTCTAAGCTTTCTAGGTTATCTAAAACCATGTTTTGATGCCACTTGGTATTAAACTACTTCATCTTGACTTAAACCCTTTCTCTTCTTTCTCCAAGAACATATACTCTGATAAATCTTGACTTGACTTCTACTCTTCCTTCCCCTAAGAAACTTATGCTTTGATACCACCTGTGGTGCCTCGCCCCAAACGCCTAGTCTTAGTGTCAAAGCATGCTTCTTCCTCACCAACAAAACTCATCGCATCGCTTACTTTAACGCGATAACACTTAGGCTCAAACACTTCTCTTTGCATTGCCTTTTCTTCCATCGCATCCCTTTTCGCAGAACACCTTTTATCTACACTTAATCATCATAATCCTTCTCAATGGGGCTCCTCTTCAAAGGGACTCTTTTCAGTTATGGGCCTCACAGTTCCAAAATCGAATTTCTACCTCTCTCAAGTTCTTTGAAGTGCTTTTCCTCATGTTTATAAAGCCTTTTAGGTACATATGTTTTATCTCACACACATCTTGCACATATCTGGCACATATCTCACACATTCAAACTCTTACTATGCGCTTCAAAATCTAATTTCTACATCTCTTATGTTTTTAGTTACAAATTTTTATCTTGCAAGCAACAAAATATCAGTAAATAATTCTTTAAAATACACAAAAATCAATAAACATTTTATTGTAAAAGATGTATAACAACTTTTCTTTCTTAGTCTACTCATACCAAATTTTGGCAACTAAGATCAATTTACAAATTAAAAAAATTAATAAAAAAAAATTAAAAACTCATAAGAAAAAAAATAGTAGAAATCAAAGAATAGTTTTTACACATAGAACAATTTCCAAAAAAAAATCAACAAAGAACAATTCACTACAATGGTTGAAGTTTGAGAAAATTTTCTAATATGTAAGGAAAAATATTGCTCACTGCCATCCTAGTCTCCATTGGTACTGTTATCCACCGTCTGATCATGTTGTCATCATTTGATGGAAGCACTTTTCATCGTTGTTGCTGAGTAGTCGTGCACAAGGGGTATGTTTGTGTAAAATCACCATAACTCACCTAAAATGAGTATAGAATTTTTTTTCCATACTCCACTATATAACGAACAAAAATTCAAACATAGGTCATCCTTAAATTATTATGAGATTTTCGACATGAATATCCATACACCTTCAAATTACAAGACAATCAACTTATTGTTGAATAAACTAGATCTAATACCTCAACAACAACAATCAAATCAGCCAACGAAGAGCAGTAAAAAAGCAAAAACAATAACACCCAAATCAACCATAATCATATGCAAAAAAGAAATCATCAAGCAAGTCATGACAACAAATTCTCAAAGAATATCAACCTCGATTGATTAAAACAAGAGTTAAGGTTTCTAATGGAAGCAAATTTTGGAAATCAAATGAAAACCACCATTAAAATTGCAATTTACTATCATAAGCAAACAATATTTATTTGTTGGTAAGTATGCATAATTTGCCATTTAGCAATTCAAAAAATGACAGAAACATCTAAATGAGACAATCTAACTCTTAAAGAACTTTTTTTTAAAAAAAAAAAGATCCAGATATAGAAAACGATGGAATCATCAAATGAAAAAAATTTTATCATAAAATTTGACAAAAAATCTAGATGTAGACAACGAATCAAAAATCAATAAACAAGATTTTCATACCAACTAAAAATTTATCACGTACTAAGAAGTTCATAACCAAACGAAAGTCACCTTGCCATGTTGTTCGAACTCCTTCACCACATTACACCGCCTTTGTTCGTTTTCCTTCGCCTTTCGTTTGAAGATGTTGTGGAAGAACAAGAGAGATAGAGAGAAGATCACATAGAAGTGGGGAGGGGAAGAATGTGGGCAACAATGAGGAGGGGACGAAGATTGCATAAAATTGGGGAAGGGAACAACAGTCAACGTCCAAGCCTCTTGTTTACCGTCTACCAAAGAAAAAATAGAGAGGAGGACAAGAATGATGGCAAGAATGGGAAGCACGAAATTAGAGGGAAAGAATAAGAAGCATAAAATTATGATTTTTTAAGAGGTAGTTTTGGCATACACCCAAAAATGCCTAAAATAGATGTCTGGCGTACAGGCATGGGCCACAGGCCTAAGGCGTGATGCATGGTCGCTCGCTAGCCTCGTTGTCGCACGCCATGTGTGCCTAATGCAGCATGCATGGAATGTCTTAAGCACCCCCAAGGCACTTCATGTGTAGCCCCACCCCGATGCTCGGCTACTCAGTGCAATGCCTAGAAGTTGGGTTTTCGGTCAGAAACATAACTTGAATTTTGAGCTTAATAACTTAAAATCTAAAACTCAAACGACAACACTTCCTTCTATAAAGTTGCTTAGAAGTGTCTTAAGTATCTTGCCCCCAAATTTTAGCTAAAAAATTCTAGAAATGCATCATATAACCTCCAAAAAGTGAACATTGCTCAAAGCTATCCAAGAAATGACGTTTGGTGCTTTAACTCCGATGTTAGCCTTCCTCCTCAACTCTTTTTGGTCAAGTAGCCTCACCCTTAAAACTAGACACAATTTAAGAGATTTTTCAAGTGGAAACAAGAAAATGGCACAAGTGAATTTGATGCTCTTTTTTTCAAAGTTCACTATTTATAGAAGAGGTTGCATGGTTTGAAGTTAACACCTCGTACTTACACTTTCCACCTCAAGCTTGCATGGCATGGCCTTGACACCACCTACTAACCTCTTTACACCCCATCCTTGCATGAACCAAAGGTCTTGCATGCCATACACTTTCTACTAAATTACAACAAATTTTTCTTGTCATGACATGCCTTGCTTCCAAGTCTGTTTTTTTTTTTTACAAATCTTCCTTTCTTTTTAATTAAAGCTTTCATGACGCTCAAACATGACGTCCCTGTAATGACGTACCTTTTATAACATTTGGAATATATTACCCAAATGCTCTTCTTAACTAACTCTTGAAATAAAATTTTCTTTTAACAAAAGTCACCATACTTGTCTTAAATGGGTCTTTACATACTCTTTGATTCAGCTATAATTACTAAAAATCTTGGTACAAATTTTTTTCCAATTTTTCTTGTACTATAATCCTTAACTACTAAATTTCACTAAAGTTGACCCTCGAGTTCCTTAGAGTACTTAGAACTTTGAAGACTAATGATTACCCAAAATTCCCTAAGACTTGGGAATTGGGGTTTACATGTACACATCAAAACACAAACATTTTGTTCTTATATAAATATCCATGAAACGGTATATACAATCAAAATAAACCATAAAGGTAAGCCAAAGCTCAATAAAAAGTAATTACATGTTTGGTAAGTATTTGGCTTTTTATTTTTGAAAATTAAGCTTATAAACATCACTTTCATCTCTTGGTTATATATTTTATTGTATAGATTTTAGGAGTGTTTACTAAATGAAAGTCACATTTTGAAAATTAAAATCTCGTTTGGTACCCATTTCTTTATTGGTTTTTGGTTTGAAAATTAAGTATATTTTCTTTCAATTTCTTAATATAATTTGCATGAATTCTTAGCCAAAATCCAATATATATATATATATATATATATATATATATATATATATATATATATATATATATATATATATTTAAAAACTATTTTTTTTTTAATTTTCAAATATTGGTTTGGTTTATTTGAACTATTGGCAAAATATGGATAATAAAGGAAAAAAATTGAAGGTAAAAATAGTATCATAGATTTAATTTTCAAAAAACAAAATAATTACTAAACGAGGTCTAAAAAATTTGTTTTTCGTTTTTAAAAGTTGACTAACTTTTGAAAAACATAAAAGTGTTTGTATTGAAAATATGAAAGTCATGTGAATAAGAAATTTTAAAATAAAAAGAAAAACAAAAAATAAGAAATACCTAAATTTATTTAAGATCGGAGAAAGAGTGGATCCCATTGCTAAACACAAGTGTGAGAGAAGGTGGTTGTGAATGTGATGATCACTTTAAGAGGGTTGTCCTAAGAGAAACTAATATCACCCATTTTACTTCCAATGTTATAAGGTGGACGTGTACTCTTTTGGATTTAGTATCTTGGTTATATAGTGTACCCTCATTGTCTAGATGCAATAATTTTTAGATATACCTTTTTTCATATCCATGTCGAGGTCTTAATTTTACAAAAATATAGAAGATGATTTAAATGCGTTTTTAAAAAGATTATATAAAAATCTTGAGATTAATAAGGAAACATTCTTCACTTTTTAAACAAATTAAAACGTCTATATATCACTTATATTATATATTCACACTAATAATATTTTGTTGCTTATTTGGTATGTTTTATGATATTTTTATAATATAATAAAATGCCAAGTCACTATGTTAATGTTGAACCTATAAATATGTGAAAATATAGATGGAAATGTCAGTGTCGAGAATTTAATATCTAGATTAAATTACAACTTCAGTGTTGGTTCATGTTCATAAATGTAACAAAACACGAAAATATTTACGATCCATGTAACAAAAAGCAAAAGATCATGAAATCAGTACAATATTTTCATAAATTACAGATTTGCCCTTGAATATTGCGAACAACTTGGTCGCTTCACTTTCTTCTTCTTCTTTGCAATTTATTCATTTTCTCTCCAGATTTATGCATCCCCTCTTCCAGATTTTTTTTCTTTTATTTTTAAATGATTCGTTCTTCTGTTTAAATCTCCTATTTCATCTTCATCGTTTTCGACATGATTCTTTGAAACTACTTCATCTTCCTCATATTCAAGAATATCAAGATCATCTAAATATCATTTTGACATGATGTAAATGATCGTTTATCATTATCAACACGATCGTTTACCATTGTCATTACCATGGTCAACACGATCGTGTAAATTTGAAGCCTTTTTTTCCTCATTTAAAATGATATAAATAATCCTGTTGACATGATCTAAATGATTGCTTACCATAGTTAACACAATTATTTATCATGGTCAACACGATCGTTAGAACTGAAGCTTTTAACGATCATTTACATTGGACTATACGATCACTTTCCATAATCAAAACGATCATTTTTCATGATTAACATGATCTTTTAAATTTGAGACTTTTTTCACACACGTCATGTATCATGACCTAAACGATAGTTGATTATTCGTTTATACTATAAGGACACGATTATTTAGAAGAAGATTACTAGCTTGCGTGTGTGGCGCTAATTAATCGCGTGTTAACTGGGGCATTTTTGGTATTTCCCATTATGGGCCTGTAGATTTTTTCATTTGTAAAATTGTTCTATACAATATAAATATTTTACTGATTTGTTATGTTTTTGAAAAAAATCCTTTAGTTTTTATGATTTTAAAATTTTCAATTTAGTACTTATTTTAAATTGAAAATTGCAGATGGGGGTTTTAAAGGGATTAATCCTTATATTCAAATATATATTTTTTTTCCCATTTTTTAGTCTTATAATGTTAGATGTATTTAAATAATATTACATAATGTAGATGAATGATTGACTTTCTATCCTAATAACCTAATTAAATAGTTAAACTATAAGAATGACTTAAATACATCTAGTTTTTCATGAACAACCTAATATGTTACAATATTATGTAAAATCATGCATAAAAGTCCACAAATACTCTATTAATTTATAGTCATTTTATTTTAAAAAAATAGAAAACATAAATATGAAAAAAAAAATATGGAAATCACGGGCCTTAAATAGTTGTTTCCAAAAATTTTCAAAATCCATTATAAAAGGAAATTTTCATTTTCATTAAAGGTAAGATCTTTATTTCTTCCCTAATTTGTCTTACAAATTTTGAATTGACTTTGTTGAATATTTAAGCTATATAGAGAAATGAGAAAATGGGAAGTATATCAATCATTCAAAAATGCTCAAAATAAATACACATCTTAAGTTTAAAAATAGATTGTACAATGCTAGCAACTAATCCCACTAACTTCATAAGAATAGGAAATTAGACTTGACTACAACTAATAATAACCTCAACAATTTCTTAGAACCTAGGAATTGACTAGACCAACTCAAAACTAATTTACAATTTTTTGAGTTACTAACATTCTCCTCCTAACTCAAATACTGCAAACACCTAACTTGCTTTTAAGAGCTTGAAAACGACCCACATAAAAAGACTTAGTGAAGATATCTACTACTTACTCTTCTAAGTTACAATGCACCAACTGCACTTCTCCTTCCTTTTGAATCTCTCTTAGAACGTAATACTTGATCTTAAAATGTTTGGTCCTTCCTGAAAACTAGATTCAATGAAATGGCTAGAGTGGTTTGATTATCCACAAACACCTTCACACTCTCTTCCTTCTTCAGATACAAGTCATGCATCAATTTCTTCAACCAAACAGCTTTGTTGACAACTGTCGTTGCTGCAATGAACTTAGCTTCTACAATCAACTGAGCCACTATATCTTTTTTTTTTTTGAACACTATGAGAAACATCTTGAGCCAAAGGTGAAATAATAACTAGAGGTGCTCTTCATATCATCCAATGACCCAGCCCAATCACTATCCGAATAGCCTTTCAACTCAAAATTTTCAACTTTACTAAATTCGATCCCAAAAGACAATGTGCCTTTTAGATATCTCAGAACACTTTTTCCAGCAACCATTTGATTCTTGCTTGGAAAGTGAAGAAATCTATATAAGACACTTACAATGTACATAATGTCAGGTATAGTGGATGTGAGATACATGAAGCATCCAACTAGACTTCTATACACATTTTCATCGGCAGGTTCCTCCCCATCATTCTTTTGCAACTTCTTCTTTTGAATCATTGGAGTGTTCACACTTTTACACTCCTCCATATTAAACCTCCTCAATATCTCTCTTACACACTTCTTTTGATAGAGAAATATTTTATTCTGCTTTTGTTGAATCTCCATTTCTAGGAAGTAATACATCAAACCTAGATTAGTCATCTTAAACACCTTCATCATTTCTTGTTTGATCATCTCTATCTGAATATCATCATATCACTAGTAAATCATCTACGTAGAGAGATATAATCACAATAGCAGTACTTGATTTCTTCACATATAGCGTGAATTCATTAAAACTCTTTACAAAATCTAAGTTTAGTAAGTGATCATCTATCTTGTTGTACCATGCTCTAGAAGCTTGCTTCAAACCATAAAAAGTCTTCTTCAACAAATAAACTTTTTGCTCTTGTCCTGGTATGATGAATCTGTCAGGTTACTAAACATAGATCTCTTCTTTTAACGCTCCATTTAGGAATGTTGACTTCACATGTAACTGATACACCTTTCATCCATGTTGGGCTGATACAGCTAGTAGCAACTTGATTGTATCCATTCTTGCAACTGGTGCAAAAGTCTCAGAAAAATCAATTCCATAGACTTGTGCATATCCTTTAACCACTAACCTGGTCTGGAGCTTGTTCACAGAGTCATCTAGGTTCAATTTGGTTTTGAAAACCAATTTGACTCCAATCACTCTCCTGTTTGTAGGCTTCTCCACCAACTCCCATCTATTGTTCTTCTTTATCGTACTCAATTTCTTCTTCATTGCCTCTATCCACTTCATATCTTTTTTAGCTTCTTCATATCCTACAGGCTCTAATTCAACTACATTACTTCTTCCATACACTTACTCAATAGTCTAGTCTCTCCAATTGGTACATCATCAACTAATTCATCAGGGTCTAGAGAGACTTTTTGTTGTTTTTCTTCTGCTTCTACTGTCTTCTAGTCCCACTCCTCATCCTCCAAAAATTGGACATCTCTACTAATCACCATCTTCTCTGTATGAGGTTGATAGATCTTGTAGGCTTTAGATACTCTACTATAGCCTACAAAAATTCCTTGTTAAGCCTTCTCACTCAACTTGTCTCTCTTCGCTTGTGGAACATGGAAAAAAACACAAACCAAACACCTTCAAGTTTTTCAGTTTTGGTTTAATATCAAACCAAGCTTCATAAGGTGTCTTCTTCACTAATACTCTTGTAGGTAGTCTATTTAATAGAAAGACTGTTGTATATGCTACTTCAGCCTAAAAATTCCTTTGGAAAGCACTTCTCATGCAATAAGCATCTTATCATCTCCATAATACCCTTGTTCTTCCTCTCACTAACTCCATTTTCTTGTGGAGAATATGGAGTAGTGAGCTGATGCTCTATCCCAGCTCCTTCATAGATGGAATTGAACTTTTGCGATATATATTCAGTCTCATTATCAGTTTTCACCACCTGAACCTTACAGTCGCTTTGACTCTCAATCTAACTTTTAAACTTCAAAAACACTTCAGCTACTTCAGACTTATGCTTCATGAAATATATCTAACACATTCTGGTATAATCATCAATAAAGATAATAAGATACTTGCTATCATTTAGTGAGGGAGTTGGTTAAGGTCCACACAAGTCATAGTGGATGAGCTGCATCTTCTTAGTTGCTTTCCATTGTGACTTCTTGAATGGTAGCCTTGTAAACAAGCTCTATAGTTTGTTTTCAACTCCTTCAGAACTGGTATTCCTATTACTATCTCATTTTTCTGCAAATACTGCAACCCTTTTTTATGAAAATGCCCCAACCTCTTGTGCCATAACTTAGAGTCATTCCCTTAACACTTGAAAGTTACTTGCTCTTCTTCAAGTGGATCCAACGAGAAGTTCTTGTGTTGCATCTTTATTTTGAAGAGCTCATTCCCATTGGAATTAGAAATTAGGCACTTTCCTTCTTCAAACAACACTTTGAATCCCTTCTACTAGTTGACTAACACTTAACAAGTTTTGATCAATCTCGGGGACAAACAACACTTCAGTAATCAACTTGGTTCTAACATAACTCTCTATCGACACTATGCCCTTATCCTTTACTTCTAAATAAGCATCGTTTCCTATTTTCACCTTTGACTTAAATGACGTGTCAAGGTCCTCAAACAACTCTTTGTCACTTGTCATGTGATAGGTACACCGGATATCAACTAACCAATCATATCACATTAAGTAGTTGATGAGAAATAAGTAGCTACAAAGAGTTTATCTTCTTCTTGTTGTCCTGCAGTATGGGATCTTCCTTGTTGTTGAGTTTTTACTTCCTTGTAGAATCGTTCAATGTGTCCCAATAAAGGACACCTTCAACACTTCACATCTGGCCTTCTCCAATATCTAAAATATGGATGATTCTGCTTCCCACACTCCTTGCATGCACTATCAACATCCTTCGCAAGAGACTCCATGCTCCTTTTGCCCCTTCCCTTATTCTCTTTCCACTTCTTCTCTTTTCCACCTTCTTCCTGCTGCATTCTAGCTTTCAATACTCCCTCAATGCTTCCTTCTTGCCTCATCAACCTCATTTGCTCTTGTGCTTGCAAAGCATTAACTACTTCTATCACTTTGCGTTTTGAGAGATCTTTAGTATTTTATAGGAAAGCAATAGTTGCTTTATATCGCTCAGGTACTGAAACCAGGATCTTCTGAATCAATCTACTGTCAGATAAATCGATTCCTAATGCTCTTGCCTTATTAGGAATCTCAATCAACTTATCTGAGTATTCCGTGATGGACTCAGAATCCTTCATTTGCATTCACTCAAATTTTCGCACCAAATTCAACACCTTCATGCCTTTAATCCTTTCATCACCTTCATAATCACTTTTGAGAAACTCCCAAATCTCCTTTACTAACTCTAAGGTCATAAGTCTATTGAATATAGTAGGAGACATGGCTACATATATGCAAGCTCTTGCCTTTCTGGTGATCCTTTCCTTGTGAGTCTTGATCTAATTTAATGTTGGATTATCAGGAAGTGGAGCAATCTCATAGTCTTACTCAATTGCTTCCCAATAATTACAACCCTCCATGTAGGCTTGCATTTTAATAGCCCAAGCTTGGTAGTTTTTACCATCAAACACATATGGAGCCAATGAAGTAAAACTGTTTGAGCCAATGAACTAAAACTACTTGATTCTAACTCCATCTCTAATAACTCTCACAAGTGTACCACTCAGTTTCTTAAGAATCAGGCTTTGATACCAATGTTGAATATTTAAGCTATATAGAGAAATGAGAAAATGAGAAGTATATCATTCATTAAAAAATGCTCAAAATAAATACACATCTTAAGTCTAAAAATAGATTACACAATGCTAGCAACTAATCCCACTAATTCCATAAAATAGGAAATTAGACTTGACTACCACTAATAACCTCAACTATTTCTTATAACTTAGGAATTGACTAGACCAACTCAAAACTAATTTGTAATTTTTTGAGTTACTAACAGACTTGAAGTTCAAAATCTCCAAATTTGGTGGATTGTATTTAATACATAATTATAATATCAAATCTTTATTCTCAAATACAACCAAGTTTATTTCAAATATATACGATGTTATTTCTAATATATACAATGTTTATTTCAATAAATTTAGAACAATTACAGATTTAAGGTTGTTATAACACTATATTATAATTTTGTGTCATTTCTATTAAGATAAATATTTCACATACTTTGTTAATTATCCATTTTTGTCATTTTGCAAATATATGCCTTATATGATGTAATATTAGTGATTAGAAAAGTTGTAAAGCCTAATATTAAAACTGTTAGAATTGGCATCCTTAATCTTACGGTTTTTAGTTTTATTAACAAAAATATTTATTTAATAAAATCAGATGTATTTTATTTCACATTTAGATAACATTAATTCAATCCAATAAATTAAGATATAAGGTTACATGATGTTACTTGAACAATATGTGATTGATATACAAGTGATTTATTTTTAAGTTATAATCTAAAATGTTTGCACTGATGGATAGAGGTTAGGTGTTTTATCCTGATAACAGTGCAAATACAACCCACTTTATAATTGTTACATGAGATGTAAATGTTAGAAACAATACAAGTCATATTGTTCATGTGAAGACATGTGAGTGGGGCTATCGTGCATAAAAGAGTCCATGCATAGACCAAATCGTTTAATAATTGCTTTCTCTTTATAACTTTGTTACTTGAAAGAACCAATATTTTACTATAATGACCATAGGAGACTTGATCTTAATTTCGAATGAGTTGTGAACTCCAGTTTATGACGACAGTCTTTTGATCTACATAGGTGGGAGTAACTTGATCACTTTGCATGTAGTTTTCATCTTATCCATATCTGTACTTTATCTATGTCATTGACCGTATATGAATGAACTAGTTATCAAGGAAAGTTGAGTTCCAGAAATAGTGACAAAAGTACCTTGATTCCGTGTTACTCCATGAGATGGACTATATTGAACTAAAGAAAAATTCCATTATTGAAATAACTTGTTCACCTACGTTTAAGATTTATGTGATTTAATTATACTATGTACACAGACATAGTCTAAGTAAGAGATTGAAAGACATTTAAATAATAATTCACATAATTCAAGTATTGGTTATGTGTGTGGGTTAATAATTTACCATATTGTATTATTTAATTAGATTGGGTCTACTATGTGATCTATTTAATGAATTTTGGTTGAGGAAGACAATAGTCATCTCATAGGTATCATCAATCATTCAATGGTATTCTATATGTGACTTATTCTTAATAATTTGGCATGGATAAAGTAATACCTCAAATTTCAAGTAACTCAACTAAATTATTTTTTATTACTTAAATTGTATTATGAATTTTGAAAGAATTGAGCAAATTTATTAATTTAATTTTGTAGAAAGAAATATAAGAAATTTAAGTTGACTTTTGAAAAGATTGAAAATATGGGTGTATATATTATATATAGTATATACATATTTAAAAAGAAAAAAAAGTAGGAGTAGCTTGTCGATGCCCCCATAGAAGAAATGGACTTGCCCCTATATAAAAGAAAAATATGCACACATTTATATATACATACAGATAAACATCATACATATATACTTTGTATATATATAACAACATATATATACACACACACATATATATATACACACACGTATATATAACAACAACAACTATAAATATATTATTGTTTATTTACCATCCTTCATCTTCACATCCTTCTTTCCTTTTGGCCTCTTCGATCTCTCTCACTCTCACTCTCATCTATCTCTCTCTCTCTTTTTCTAAAGCATCGTCGTTACTCTCTCTTGCTTCTAGTGATCTCTATTTATCCGATTTTCGTGGGTTTTGTCGAACTCTTGTAGTCTTGTGGTTGGGTAAGTTATTTTGAGTGAATTATGTGGATTCTTGAACTATTTTGGATCATCAATTGAGGTTAATCTTAAATAATAAGGTTGGATTTACAAATCAAAAGGTCTATTATCATTGTTTAGTGGATTTGAAGTTGTTTACGACTTATTTTGATTAGAGTTTAAAAGAAAACTTGAAATTAGTTGCACTCGGATAAGTGTTCAAAGAAAAATGGACAAGTTTATTGTAACGACCCAAACTTTTTAAACTAGGCTAAGATCAATACTCAAAAGACAAACATTAAAAGTCACTTTTTTGAAAAGAGAATAACTAAAATCTTTATAATATTAATATCAAATAACTCTTCACAAAACATAAAATTTTCAAATTCAATAAAACACTGTAAAAACATGATTCGCAAGTCCTAATAATTTTAAAGAAAATAAAATTAAACAAATAAGACAAAATCTTTAGTAAAATTTCTAAAATTTAAAATACTGAAAAACATATGCGGAAGTTGAAATGTGTCCCCTTATAGCCTAACACGGATCCTTTCTACAGTTGCATGAAATATTAAACATAGAAAAGAGTGAGTATATAAATATACCCACTAAGGGACCCACAACTAGTCTCGCTATGTGATCTGTTAACTGTACACTAAGAACATAATCACACCATCGTGTGTCCAATGGAGCACACCTAGGTGAATGAAATCGTATCACACCCCTAGATTATGCAAGTGATCTCGTGGAAACATCTTTAGTCTTGCAAGTGATCGCAGATACATACTCCATAAACATTTCTATAATACGTAAGTACACCCCTGATCGTGTGAGTGGTCCCATCGAAACACCCCTAGTCGTGCGAGTGATCCCATATACAAAGTATAACTATCCACAGACATGTGATCGGTAGGTATACCCCTAAATCGTGAGAGTGGTTCCATAGGAACATCTCTAGTCGTGTGAGTTGTCCCATAAATAGGATCACAATACATATGGGGTAAGAAGCTTAACAAACAAAGTTAATAGACACACCACAATCCAAAAGCATGTAACATCATCAAAAACCTCATAAACATGATATAAATATTAATCATAACATCCTTAAGCATGTGATTAATATATCGTGTATCATAAACATAGCAGTTATTATCATCAACATAATATCAACCATTATCTATAGCGTCGTGTCATGCATCTTAGCTATCATCAATGCATAACCATAAATACATGCAACTTTAAAAATTTCAATTCGAAGGTCTAGTAGTAAAATCTCTTATCTCAAGATTAGCTAAAAGAATTAATTGTTAGTTGACAATTAAAGATTTTCCAATGGCCCAATCCTAGGGAAAAATTCAACAACTTAATTAATAAAAGTAACACTTGGCTAAAGACTCAAAAATACTTTTAAATAAAATTATCCAAGTTGAGGTTGAAACCAATTTAACCTTGAGGGGAAAATGTACAGATTAAATCCTCAAATTAGCCAGTTGAACCTTTGAGAAAAAAAAAACAACCCAATTTAATTCAACTAAATCCCAAAAATCAATCTAGTTAGACAAAAATTAATATTTGATGAACATACCTAAAACCCAATCAAAACTTACCAATAATTCACCCAAAATGGCTTAAATAGTTGTGGAAGAGGCAGAAAATTAGCTAATGGCTAAAGGAAAGGGATTGGATGGCTAAAGGACAGCGGCTTGGCTCGTGAATTGGAAGCAGAAAACTGCTTGGGTAAGGTTGGCTCGAACATAAGCAGACGGCTTGGTACATCAAATGGATGCTTTGCGCACGATGGGGAGAACTGCGACAAATGAAAGGCTAAGTCGAACTCTTTGATGGATGGATCTGCTCGGGAGGCACGACGTGGAGATGACATTGGATAATTTGGCTCGATAGAAGACGAAAGAGGAGGTGACTTGCTCGACGGTGCTTCGCAATGGCTTGCAACTTAGAGATCGACGTACGGTTGGATTATGATGATTGACGATGAAGCTTTCGACTGACAGTGAGATGAACGGAGAATATGTTTTTTGACAAAGGCGGCGACTAGGGTTGAACCAAGGAAGAAGAAAGGTTGAAGATGAAGTGTATAGAGAACGAGATGGTTTAAACATATTTAATAATAAAATCTTCTTTTATTATTTTCCTTTTAATTCTTTTCCAAATAAAATAAAATCTTCTCTCTCTTCATTTAAATTTCTCATCCAATCAAATTTTCTCTTTCCCATAATAATTATCTTATTACCAACAATTATAATTTTCAAAATATAATTGTTTTCCTTATCTTCCTTTTCTTTCTCTATAAAAATTAACATCCAATAAATTAAACCTAATTAAACCAAAACTAAGATAATTAGGTAAAAAGATTATCTTAATTTTCAAGGTGTTACAATTATTTTTTTTGTTTAGATGTTAAATATAATTTTTAATTGGACTCATGTTATAGGTTGATTTAAGCATTCGTGAGGCTTGAAGGAGAATGATGAATTTTTTTTTAATAATGTTTTTAAAAAATAAAGGAAAAATATTGACAAAAAGAAGTCATGGACGGAGTCCACGACTTCAATGTGCTGGCTGCATGGACCCCACACCTTTTTCTTTTTTTTATTATTTAATATATATATATATATATATATATATATATATATATTCAAATCTCCAAATCTCCAAATTCCAATTTCCAAAAATATTTTTTCAAATTCCAAATTCCAATCTCCAAAAATATCTTTCCAAATTCTAAATTCTAATCTTCAATTATTTGCAATCTACCGAAATTAACTAAATATCTAATTTTTTTAGAATCAAAATGAAAAGAGTTATGACAAGTTAGAATCAAAATAAAAATATCTAATCTCCAAAAGAAATTTCATTTTCGATCCGTATCGGAACAGTTATGATTATTTGAATGTCATGCTGCGAATCTAGACAATTTTGAGAAATATGTGGAATATGGTTTTATTTCTTAAAGTTAGACTTCTTAAGTATCATATTTATTGATCCATATCAAGCATAACATTTGAAGTTCATAATATTTAGGTTTCTAATACTCGGTTTTGGTTGTTTGATAAGTCAAGAGGAAATAGGTCGAGTCTACACACCGAAAAACTAGTCTAAGACTGTGAGTGACAAAAACAAGTTTTGAAAATGATTATTTTTTTTTTAAAAAAAAACTGTTTCTTATAACAAAATGTTTAAGTGTTTGACTACAAGTTTATAAATGATATTTGATTTCTATGTTTACCTTTCGAGTATGAGTTTTGAGCTTAGATTTCGTAATGAAATTCATATGTTAGCACGTAATTAATGAGTTTTGAAAAGTAGTTGAAATGACATTTGTTTAAGTAAAGCATAGTTTAAGTAAGAATTATTTTAAGATTTTTGGTTTTTCCACAAACAAGCTGAGTAAGTTTGAGTTTATGCAAGATTAAGATAAGCATACATGTTTTAATGTTTTGATCTGCTTTATGATATTTCCATTGACTACATGACTGAGATCTTGAGCCTGAGGATGGAGGATACCGTGTGCACAAAGGCAAGCCCCACTACGATAAAGACGATAGGAGTGCTGCGTGGACCCTACTACATCGTAGAACTAGCTAGTAAACGTCAATTGTACTGGGTGTGTCCTACACAACGTAATGAAGTAATGTTAGTTAAATAGTTTATAAATAGGAAATGTCTTGCTAGATTTTCTAGATATATGTATTAAATGTTTAAAGTAGCTGTTTTCTGAAAATATTTACAGTTAACGCATTGCTTGTTAGATTTATAAATTTTCAATGATTATCATGAGTTATGAATTACAGTTTTAAAGTATTGTCACTCACTAGGATTTATAACTTACCATTCCAAAATGTTTTACCCAGTTTCCAGGTAGAGGTCGAGTTTCCAGTGCCTAAAGTCGCCTTAGTCTGCTGAAGCTGCGATATCGATTCCCAGTTCGTGGTTAGAGTTGTGCATAGAGTCTGTGTTATGATGTATATATCTTTGTATGATATAGATACTCTACAGTTTGGGTAAGTTTAAGAGATGCGGTTGTTTAAACCTTTGTGGGTTATGTTTTGGTTAAGGTGACTTCATGTTTACTTGCACAATCAGTTATTTTCGGGCTACACTTCATGTATGTTATGATTAGTCTAGGTTTCGCTGTGTTGTGTTGCATGTATAATAGTTTTTATACTAGATTAGCAAGTTTATCACATTAATGGATTTAGTAGAGTCTATGAATATCGGTAGAGAAAAGTGTTATTGGTCGGCTTCATGCCATCTTTCTGTCTAAACTAGGAGGTAGTCCAGGATGAGGTGTCACAACTTGGTATCAGAGTAGTGTGCTCCATGGGAATTAGGATAGAAAAGTTAGCTCTAAAAAGAAACTGAAAAGTAAATAGTTGGAAGTCAAGTTAGCTTAGAGGGAACTAGTGGAGTATGGTCTAAGTAATGGTAGAAGTAAGTCAATTTATGATTAACATGTGAGTAGACATTTAGTATCATGCATTTGAGTTAAGTATCTATAGTATGTCTAATGCGTTGATATATTATAGAAGTCATGCCACCATGTACTAGCAGATGACGCAGGCAGAATCATGATGAGTGCAAGGTCCTATCTAGGGTCAGTCTGTAGGGGAATCTAGTACCCCAAGAGTTCAGGTTGGGGCAGGAAATGATCGGTTTGCGAGAACTACACATGAGATAGGAAGGCCAGAGAGAGCAAAGCCTAGTGATCCAGAAAAGGCATACGAAATTGAACGACTGAAGAAGTTAGGGGCTACAGTGTTTGAGAGTTCCACAGATCTAGCTGATGCAAAGGATTGGTTGAATATGCTTGAAAAATATTTTTACGTGATGAATTGTCCTGAGGAACAAAAAGTTAGATTGGCCACATTTTTGTTGCAAAAGGAGGCTAAAGGATGGTGGAAATCCATATTAGCTAGGCACAGTGATGCACGTACTTTAGACTGGCAGATGTTTAGAGGCATATTCGAAGATAAGTATTATTCCAACACATACTGCGAGGCCAAGAGGGATGAGTTTCTGGGGTTGAAACAAGGATCACTTTTAGTGGCTGAGTACGAGAGAAAGTATACCAAGCTTTCATGGTATGCTGATGTTATTGTGGCATCTGAAAGTGATAAGTGCCGAAGGTTTGAAAGAGGGTTGCATTTTGAAATACGTATCCTAGTTACAACCATTGCTAAGTGGACGAATTTTTCTCAATTATTGGAGATTGCTCTTCGTGTGGAGTAGAGTATAACAGAAGAGAAATCAGCAGTGGAGCTTAGTCATGGGGCTTCCACAGCTAGCGGGTTTAGAGGCCGTGAGCAGCGGAGGTTCACACCTAGGGTAAATATTTCAGGTCGTCAAGACTTTAAGAGTCAGTTTGGAGTTCAAGCATCAAGGAACATGAGTTATGGTAGTGTCTTTCAGAGACAGAGCTAGAGAATACCTAGTCAATCCACTAGATCAACAGTAAGACTGCAAATAGGTCAGGAGTCCGTTGCTAGTACAGTTAGGCAAGCCCCATGCACGAGTTGTGGCAAGAACCATCAGGGTCAGTGTTTAGTGGCTATCGGTGTGTGTTACCAGTGTGGATAGCCAAGACATTTCAAGAAAGATTGTCCACTGTTGAACATGACAGTTAGAAAGATCAGGGAGTTGGGTCCTAGACAGTTGAGCAATCGAGAGTTTTAGTGGTTCGAACAGAGGGCACCAGTGGTGCAAGGCAAAAGGAAGACCTAGGCAACAGGGAAAGGTCTATGCTATGACTCAACAAGAAGAGAATGATGCACCAGACACTATTACTGGTACGATTCTTATTTGTAGTGTACCTGCAATTGTTTTATTTGATCCAGGTGCTATGCATTCATTTGTTTCTAGTATATTTCTGACTAAGCTGAATAGGATGCTAGAGCCTTTATTTGAGGGGTTAGCTATATACACTTCAGTTGGTGATGTTTTACTTGTTAATGAGGTGTCACGTAGTTGTGAAGTTTTAGTAGAAGGTATCAGTATGCTAATGGACTTGATACCACTAGAATTACAGAAGTTAGATGTAATTTTAGGAATGAATTTCTTATTTGCTCACTATGCATCTATGGATTGCCATAGGAAGGAAATGGTTTTCAGAAAACCAAGCTTTGCTGAAGTGGTTTTTAGAGGTCTGAGGAAAGTCGTTCCTAGGAGTTTAGTCTTAGTTTTGAAAGTTGAGAAATTGCTGAGGATAGGTTGTACAACATTTCTTGCACACATGGTAGTAGTGCAGAGAGAAAAGCTGAAGCTAGAAGATGTTCCTGTGGTGAAAGAGTTTCTTGATGTATTTCCAGATGATCTGTCAGCTTTGCCACGTGATAGAGAGATCGAGTTCACTATTGAATTATTACCAGGGACAACATTTATTAGAACATAGTTAATTGTATTGTGGGTATAGAGAACTAATTTATATTGAAAGTTTGGTCTTGTTAGAGGCTTTGTAAGAACCATCTTAAAGTTTGTAAATAAATGGGTTGCACTTGAGTTGTTTATTATTCCCTTCTCTAGAGTTGTGTTATCTGCTTTCGTGCGAATTTTTCTACATGGAATAAAGTAATAGTTTACGTTTTATTATATGAACTTGTTTATCATGCATGTATGCAGCTTTGCAAATGTGGCTTAGCATAAAGTTTTTTTAAGAATGATGTAGATAACTTTGCATGTAGTTTCCATGCTATCTATTCATACTCGACCTATGTAATTGAATGTATTGAATTGATCAAGGAAGGTTTAGTTACAAGGGTGTAACAAAAGCCGCATTGGTTTTGTGCTGATACAGAAGATGGACCAGATTGAACTAAAGTGGAATTATATTATATTGAAATAACTTATTTATGAGTGCTTAATGTTCATGTGATTTAATTATATCAAGTACATGGACATAGTCCAAGTGAAAGATTGTTAAACACATTTAAGTAATAATACGTATAATTAAGGTATGTGTAGATCAATAATTTATTACATTAAGTTATTTTATTAGATTGGACATCTATTTAATTAAGGCCTTATGTTCCTAATTAAGTATGATCTAAATGAGTAGAAGCCTATTCCTAGATTGATTAGGGTTTAATAGAAATTCTAGTTGAACTAGTATATAAAGAGAACTTAGGCTATGGTCCACAACACACCAAAACAATAATAAGCACCCAATATTTCTTGAATCCCATCAAGAGAAAGATCTCACCAAAGGTAATCAGAGTTTTAGTTGAGGAAGACAATAATCATTTTACCATCTTATAGCCATTATCAATTCTTCAATGAAATCTAGTACGCAATTTTATTCTTAATAATTCGGCAGGAATAATTTTAGAGTTAATCTATTATATAGATGTAAAGATAGAAGTTGATTTTGTTTATTTACAATAAGATGACTATTAAATACTATGGGCTAAATTACAATATTTAATTAAATTTACACCAACAAAATTATTTTTTTTATTTTTTAATTTTACACATGTTTATTGAGTTGGTTGGTGAGTCGTTAAGGTTGATGAAGTTGAGTGGTTAGTGTTGTTCACTAGAGGTGATTGACGAAGTTTGCTGTCAGAGGTGGTAATTACACAGAATTGAACAAAGAAGTTGTCTCTGGAGATGATTACCAGATGTGGTTGTTAATTGGAGTTTGTTTGCTAGGTAGGATACCAAAGGTGCTTGTTAGAGCATGTCGCCCATAATGATTCTTGTTAGGATGGTGAGAGTCATTGGAATGATTAGTGGTATAAGAAAGAAGAGAAGATAAAGTTCTTCGATAATATGCAAACTTTAATAATATAACATCGTTGAAGTGAGTAGAATTGAGTTATTTGACATTTAACTAAAATGTTAGATGCTTAAAATACCACCCGGTTCACACCAAAAGTAGTGTGAAAAAAAAAGAAAAAGAAAAAAAAGAAAAAGAAAGTTGACAAAAGGAGAAAAACAAAGGTAATCTTTTTCTTTTTCCCCCTCGATTCCATAACCGACATGAGGAGATAAAAAAACTATTATTCCATGCGGAACCAGCAAAACTATTCACTTCAATTAATTTTGTTTTTCTTTTAACAACTTCGTAATCCTTTTTCTAACAATAATATAAATTAACACCAATTTCAAAAATAGAAAATTACAATTATATTTTCTTCCTCATTTTGCCCATCACACTCTCTCCGGAGTGATGTCGCCATCTCTTCCACTTCACTTCCTCTTTACTGTCGCAGCATTTCTCACATCTCCAGTCTCCTCCCATTTCTCTTCTACATCCTCCTCGCCCTCCCCGGATTCCACCCCTTCTCTCTCAGACTGGAGATCTGCTCGTGCCACCTACTACGCCGCCTCCGACCCTCGCGATGCGGTCGGCGGAGCCTGTGGTTATGGCGATTTAGTGAAGGCAGGCTATGGCATGGCCACTGTTGGTCTCAGCGAGTCGTTGTTTGAACGCGGACAGATCTGCGGTGCCTGCTTTCAGCTTCGGTGTGTGGAGGACCTCCGGTGGTGTATTCCTGGAACCTCTATCATTGTCACTGTTACTAATTTCTGTGCGCCTAATTATGGCTTCACGGCTGAGGGTGGAGGCCATTGTAACCCTCCTAATAAGCATTTTGTTCTCCCTATTGAGGCGTTTGAGAAGATCGCTATCTGGAAGGCGGGAAACATGCCTGTTCAGTATCGGAGGTATATACTCGGCTCCTTCTTTCTTGCGGCTGCTTTTTTTTCTTTTGGATAATCTAATTGGTTTAATTGAGGATTGAAATGTGTAAAGAGATCTGTGTGCTTTACTCTGTACTCAAATTTTACTCGCTTGTTAACAATTGAAATTGCCTTTACATGTCTTGACCTTTCATGTTTTATTTTTAAATTTGAACTTATAATTCTACTGAGCCGTAATCATCGTGAAGTTTGTTTGGTACATGATTTTACGTATGATTGAACCGTCTGATTTATCTGACTCTGTCACCATATGTATATATTATCACTCATCCGTGTGCTAGATTAGGTGGACTTTGCTAGACTTTCAATCATCCATTTGCTAGAAAGCCACATTGTGCACTTGACAGCGCAAAAGTTATTTAGCGTATTTAACCAAAATAGTAAGCTTCATCAGAATTGATGTACATCTTAAGACATAGTTAACTTCCCTATGTAGAGCCCAATTAACCAGTTAAGGTCAGAATCTCAAACCTTCCTTAATCTACATGCATCTGATTCAAGGAGAAATGAATACTACAATGTGATAGTTCCATATCAAAATTGCTATGAAATCAACAAATAAAGAACATAAAAGAAGAAAAAAAGAACTGTAAAAGTAGAGAATCAATGTACAAATCCATGTGGTTCACTAGTAGTGTGTTAGGAATAACAATTTTATTGGAGAGAATTGTCCTGACTTTCATAATGTAGGCATCTTTAGGGTTTAGAGAGGTTATATAGTGCACTTCTCTAAATCCTAGGGTCATAAACGTAAATGACATAAAGATAGCAAATATGTAAATAACTTAAGTTTTGGAGATTGCCCCGAACACCCACCAGGTGCGCTGGCCCTGGACCCTAGCTTGCTTATTGGTCAGCAGAAGCCCTGTACTTGGTCGTTCAAAGTACCCGACAACATGTTCGAGGCATTCCGACAAAAAAGAAAAAGTACAAGTGTGTTAGACCCCAACTTTCTAATTAGTTGGAGGTTTTAATAGCTATAGCTCAGAGCCTTACACAATCTTCAAGGCCGCATGACTTTGCTTTTATTTTCACCCAAAAGAGCTTATTGAAGACAGCTGTTCTTACTTCCATACACATGATCTTCCTATCTTCTAGCAAATGTGGGACACTGCTCACATTTTTGGTAGTGGTGGTAATAACCTTCAACTAGTTTGAAACACCAAGTTGGGTTTTGGTATTATAACAAGGGATGAGTAATCACTGGCAAGAACTCCAATGATATTAGAACTTAGTTTGGTAGAGAAACCTTAAGATGCATGATATTCATGTTAAAATTGATTGTCTTGTGGGGTTTAGAGGCCGAGATCCTTATAATGAGATGATCACCTTTCTTAGCAACAATGTTTTGAATGATGTTACTGTCAGTTGTTTTGTTGGGAAACTGTAATTTTTGCTGGACTTTGGAGAGAATTGTGACGTTTATGCTACAATATCAAATTCATGTCAATTAAATAAATAAGGACTAAAAAACAAGGACCTCACAAAAATGAAGATAAGGTGAAAGACAATACTAGGAAGCTTCGTATGGGTCAGATTGTTATACCTCCAATCAAGCTAGTTTACAAAAGAAGAAATAAAAATAAATAACAGAATTAGTTAGCAAAATTAGTTAGCAAGTTAGTTAGCAAGCACGTGTTAAATGTGCTAGTGAGAGAGTCGGTGAATAGCTGGCTGTATATAAGTAGATAGTGGGGGCGGGAAGAAGGTATGAAAAGTTTTTGATTGTAAGTTTGTATCTGAATCTTGGAGAGCAAGATCAAGAGATTGTAACTGAATTGATATCTCATAAATTCTGAGTGTGAATTCTTACTAAAATAAAGAAGAAAGCTTATTCTGGAAAGGAGTCCTATCAAATTGGTATCAGAGCTGTGATCTGACAAAATGGTTCAAACCAAAATCGAAGAGGCTTGAAATAATCGATCAAGAGATCGCCCTGATGAAGAAAGAGCTCGGAAAAATGCCGATCATTGAATTGAGTCTAAACGACATCGCGAAGAACATGGAGACGATGTGATCGCAGTCGGATAAACAAGAACAAATGCTGTTGATGATAATGGAAACCATAGCGAAGGATCGAACTACAATTAGCGAGCGAAATGATGAACCAAATGTGCACACGTCTGTGACGAATAAAGGAAAAGATAAAGAAGCGACGTCCAGTAAATTGGCCATATCGGGCCGAAATAATGCGGACGGCCGAAACGAAGGAAAAACAGAGACCGATGAGTTTACGCTGGATCGGAATAAATTCAAAAAGATCGAAATGCCAGTATTTGCTAGAGAGGATCCAGATTCATGGCTTTTCCGCGCTGAAAGGTATTTTCAAATCCATAAACTTTCCGATTATGAGAAAATGCTGGTTTCCACAATAAGTTTTGATGGTCCTGCTTTACATTGGTATCGATCCCAAGAAGAAAGAGAAAAATTCCTTAACTGGTCAAACCTGAAGGAGAGATTATTAGTAAGGTTTAGATCTAGCAGAGATGGAACAATATTAGGAAAGTTTTTACGGGTCAAACAAGAAACTACGGTTGACGAATATCGGAATTTGTTTGATAAACTAGTCGCACCGTTAAGTGATGTTCTAGATTCTGTAGTTGAGGATGCCTTTATGAATGGTTTGTTTCCGTGGATAAGAGCAGAAGTAGTATTTTGTCGACCGAAAGGTTTGGCTGAAATGATGGAAGTTGCGCAGCTTGTTGAGAATAGAGAACTCATTCGAAATGAAGCTAATTTGAATGGTTTTGCGGGCGGGAAATATCCCCCACAGAACACAGCGAACAACAGAGGAACGACAAATGGTGTCAGTGATAATAAAGGAAATATTACTTTTCCAATGCGAACCATCACCCTGAGAAGTTCTAATAATGCCGAAGTCCGTAAAGACACCAACTCAAGAAGATTACCCGATGCAGAATTTCAAGCTCGAAAGGAAAAGGGGCTTTGTTTTAGATGTAATGAAAATTACTCGGCTGATCATAAATGTAAAATGAAAGAACTACGTGAATTGAAGATGTTTGTTGTGATAAAAGAAGGCGAGGAATATGAGATAATTGAAGAGAATGCAGCCGAAGAAAAGACATTAGCAGTATTACAAGTAGAAGAAGAACATAAAGCTTTTGCAGAGTTATCCTTAAACTCTGTCGTTGGATTAAATGATCCTGGCACACTGAAGGTTAGAGGTAAGCTTCAAGGGAGAGAAGTGATTATTCTCATAGATTGTGGGGCTACTCACAATTTCATTTCTGAGAAATTGGTAAGGTCATTACAATTATCTATTAAAGAGACTGCCCATTATGGTGTTATATTGCGATCGGGAACAACAATACAAGGCAAAGGTGTATGTGAAGATGTAGAAATTCAATTAATGAATTGGAGAGTGAAGGAAGAATTTCTACCGTTGGAGCTTGGAGGGGTTGATGTTGTGCTAGGAATGCAGTGGCTTCATTTGCTGGGGGTAACGGTAGTCGATTGGAAAAATCTTACACTCACGTTTTCTAGCGAAGGAAAACAAATTTGTGTAAAAGGGGATCCTAGCCTTACTAAATCCCGAATTAGCCTTAAGAGTATGTTTAAGACTTGGGTTGATCAAGATGAAGGCTTTTTGATTGAATGTAGAGCGATACAAGTTTGTGAAGAGAATGAGCAGAGTAATACAGGAATTGTCCTTCCTGAAGCGGAGTCTCTACAAACCATGTTGAAACAATTCGAAGATGTTTTTGATTGGCCTGAAAAGCTTCTACCGAGGAGAGAAATTGAACATCAAATACATCTCAAAGAAGGGACTAACCCAATAAATGTAAGACCTTATAGATATGGTTTTCAACTGAAAGCAGAAATGGAAAAATTGGTGGAAGAAATGCTAACTTCAGGGATTACTTTTTCAAGCCTAGTTCTGCTGGTTAAAAAGAAAGATGGCAGTTGGCGTTTCTGTGTCGATTATCATGCAGTAAACAATGCTACAATCCCGGATAAATTCCCAATACCTGTGGTTGAAGAACTATTTGATGAGTTAAATGGTGCAACCGTGTTCTCAAAGATAGATCTCAAGTCAGGTTATCATCAGATAAGAATGGTTGATAAGGATATCCCAAAAACGGCTTTTCGCACTCATGAAGGTCATTATGAGTTTCTTGTTATGCCGTTTGGATTAACCAACGCTCCTGCTACTTTTCAAGCCTTGATGAATAACATCTTCAAACCATTCTTGAGAAAATTTGTTTTGGTCTTCTTCGATGATATCTTGAACTACAGCAAGAATGAGAAAGACCACGTGGAGCATATTGAAAAGGTCTTTCTTACATTAAGAAGACATGCCTTATTCGCTAATAAGAAAAAGTGTAGTTTTGGTCAGCAAAAGATTGAATATTTGGGGCACGTCATATCAGGGGAGGGAGTAGAAGTGGGTTCTGAAAAAATTAAAGCAACTGCTGACTGGCCATGCCCAACAAACATAAGAGAAGTCCGGGGATTCCTTGGATTAACAGGCTACTATAGGAGATTCGTCCAACATTATGGGTCGATAGCTGCTCCTTTAACTCAACTTCTTAAGAAGGGTGGATTTAAATGGAGTGAAGAAACCGAGAAAGCCTTTTTGAAATTGAAGTTTGCAATGATGTCCTTACCGATATTAGCATTACCCAGTTTTGAACTTTCCTTTGAAATAGAAACGGATGCGTCCGGGTTTGGAGTGGGGGCAGTGTTAGTTCAATCAAGGAGACCCATTGCTTTCTATAGTCATACACTATCCATGAGGGATAGGGCTCGGCCTGTGTACGAACGTGAGTTGATGGCTGTTGTATTATCTGTACAAAGATGGAGACTATATTTGCTAGGGGCAAAATTTATTGTAAAAACAGATCAAAAATCACTCAAATTCTTGCTGGAGCAGAGAGTTATCCAACCGCAGTATCAAAAATGGGTATCTAAATTGCTTGGATATTCATTTGAAGTGGTTTATAAACCATGCTTAGAAAATAAGGCAGCCGATGCCTTGTCAAGAAAACCACCGGATATTCAGTTAAATACTATATCAGCCCTGTATTTGGTGGATTTGCAAGTCATAAAAGAAGAGGTGGAAAAAGATGAGAAATTAAAGAAAGTTATATCTACTCTAAGTGAAGAAGGGGAAGCTCAAGACAGTAAATTTTTGCTGAAGAATGGCCTTTTGCATTATAAAAGTCGGTTGGTAATCTCAAAAACTTCGTCCTTAATTCCAGCAATATTGAATACTTTTCATAATTCAGTGGTGGGCGGACGCTCTGGTTTTCTAAGAACATATAAAAGATTAGCAAGTGAGTTATATTGGGAAGGGATGAAATATGACGTCAAAAAACACTGTGAATCATGTGTAACTTGCCAACGTAACAAAAGTTTGGCCCTATCACCAGCCGGGTTGTTAGTGCCACTAGAAATACCTCATCAAGTTTGGAGTGACATTTCTATGGACTTCATTGATGGTTTACCTGAAGGAAAAGGATGTGGTGTAATACTAGTTGTAGTGGATCGGCTCAGCAAGTACAGTCATTTTTTGGCCCTAAAACACCCTTACACAGCTTAGTCAGTAGCGGATGTTTTTGTAAAAGAAATAGTCCGACTACATGGATTTCCTTCCTCCATTGTTTCTGACCAGGACAAGATATTTCTCAGCCACTTTTGGAATGAGTTGTTTAAAATGGCGGGTACTAAACTTAGGAAAAGCACAACATACCATCCACAATCCGATGGACAAACGGAAGTGGTAAACAGAGGCTCGGAAACTTATCTTAGGTGTTTTTGTAATGAACACCCGAGAGAATGGATTTTGTGGCTGCCGTAGGCCGAGTATTGGTATAATACCACTTATCAGAAAGCACTTGATATGTCTCCATTCCAAGTGGTGTACGGCCGTAAACCACCAACCTTATTGTTGTACGGAGAAAGAGGTACTTCAAACTCATCAGTAGATGAACAGCTGAGAGAACGAGATGTAGCATTAGATGCATTACGGGAACATTTGTTGTTGGCCAACAACAAATGAAATTATATGCTGACCGAAAAAGGCGACGTGTTGAGTTTCAGATTGATGAATTGGTGTTGCTTAAGATTCGGCCGTATCGACAAGCCACCTTGCGAAGTAAAAGGAATGAGAAGTTATCATCTCGGTATTTCGGACCTTACAAAATTCTGAAAAGAATTGGTGAGGTAGCCTACAGGTTGGAAAGTGGGTGTGGTTATCCATCCTGTTTTCCATGTCTCTCAATTAAAAAAATTTGTGAGTAATCAGACGAACGTATTGCCTACATTACAACATGTGACAGAGAAGTTTGAATGGCAATCTCAGCTGGAAGAAATTCGGGATTACAGACTAGACAAGTCTGGGAAATGGGAGGTGTTAGTTGCTTGGCAGAACCTACCGGACTATGAAGCTTCTTGGGAAGACTATGATGAAATAAAAAAGCTTTATCCTAATCTACACCTTGAGGACAAGGTGAATTTGAAAGGGGAAGTAATGTTAGACCCTCGATCAAGCTAGTTTACAAAAGAAGAAATAAAAATAAATAACAGAATTAGTTAGCAAAATTAGTTAGCAAGTTAGTTAGCAAGCATGTGTTAAATGTGCCAGTGAGAGAGTCGGTGAATAGCTGGCTGTATATAAGTAGATAGTGGGGGCGGGAAGAAGGTATGAAAAGTTTTTGATTGTAAGTCTGTACTTGAATCTTGGAGAGCAAGATCAAGAGATTGTAACTGAATTGATATCTCATCAATTCTGAGTGTGAATTCTTACTGAAATAAAGAAGAAAACTTATTCTGGAAAGGAGTCCTATCACAGATGTTTTAATTCCAGAAGCTTTTTAAACCATCCTCTCACAACCTAGATGGTTTTCTTGTAAAGTTCTTGTTTTTGTTGAATAATATAATGTTATATTTGCTGGGTAATTTAAAATGGTATAAGAGTAGGGAGTCCGTGAAGGTCTTGTGTTCAAACCCTTACGATGTATTTCTTCTTCCAATTAAAATTGGTTTCCACTTTTTGGGTTTTCTATATTTCAAGCTCACAGGTGAGGGGAGTGTTGAATGATATAATATTAAATTTTTCTTCACCCATCAACTTAAGTTTTTGGGTCAATTGGTGATTTAAAGAGTCTGGTGGATGAATCTTGCAACCCTGATGAGTCAATAAGCTTCTGTCACCACCTTGTAATGTAGTGTGGCTGATGGATGAGAAAAGGTGAGGTAATTAAAATTGAACCACTGAAAGCATGTGATATAGGCTTAACTTGGATTTCATTAAATCTGTTCTTAGAGGTAGAAAAGATTTAAGGTTGGCTTGGAGTAGCTGGGCAAACAGCAGCATTTGGATGCCAACTTTTCCTATATTCCTGTATGGTTTCCTCATGAGAGAATAAAAGCTTCAGGGGTACTGTTCAAATAGCTCTTTCCGCAATTCCCATTGTTCATTGTGTTTGTTTTTAATGCTTTGAGTTCATTCTCGATCTAGAAGTATGGTTTTTTTAGCTGTAGTTGTGAAATGATGCTGTACTCTCTGCTGAAGTTAAAGAGGGCAAACGTCAAAATTAACACTCTTAGATTGCAAATGAACTTAAATACTTCAGTTTGTTGGGCCTATATTTGCTCTTTTGTGTATGTTGGTATTCCATGTTTTTGTCCGGTTGGCCTAAGATTAAACTTTAAAGCAATGGATTCAGTGAAGTTCTTTCTTAACTATTCTTTTTTTCTGTAAATGAATTGAACTGCGAAGGTAGTCAGTCACCTTGTGAATTCCTATATGGATTCCATCCCCTTAGAAGACGTGATATGGTTTAGGAAACTGAAAGAAAAGGAACTTGGTTAATGACTCTGGTGTTTCCCCAAGTAGATTAATTCTCTTTGGTACTGGACTACTATCAGAAAGTATGGCAAAGACCCTCTTTATTGGAGTGCTTCTACTTGGAAAGCTAGCGAAAGCGGGAAACCATGTTTTCATTCACACTATCAAGTTCCAGCCGTTCTCTATTTTAAGGTCCGTACAGATAGAGTTCCGTAAGATATCCAGAAAAACCTTGGATTGATAGTGATTCACTAACACTAGTGCTTCCCATAGACTCGTAATTCTAAGACAAAAAGGTACCGGTTCATGACTGCTGGAATGGGAGTGTAAGGAACCCTCAATATATGCAGCTTCCAGATGTTTGGTTTAGAAAGAGATTCTATTGAATACTTGAATCTCACTGTAGGCCCTTGCATTAGAGAGAGTTAATATTATTAAACTGACAATTCACCCAAAAGCTTAAACTGGTGGTTGAAGGCAAATTTAATTATTTATCATCAACAAATACTAGCGATCAAGTTCAAAAAAATTTATCTTTATGCACATTTAGCCCAATTAGTGCATAATATGCGTAGAACTGGTTTTCCGGTTCTTTTCCAAAAAAAAGAAAAAAAGAAAAAAGAAGAAAATAATATTAATAACAATAATGGGCATTTTCAAAAATAAAATAATGAATTAAAATATCTACAAATTATATTAGTGTGTAGCATCGATTTCCAAAATTTTGCTATATTTTGTGAATATTTTCAACAATTTTGTTATTTTATAATAACTCCTAGAAAAAGTCAATACACGGTGATTATCATAATCACTTTTTTGTGCATTGTACATTTTTGTTGCTGACTGATTGTCGAGATTTTCTCTCTATTTCCAGTTTAAGTGGTATGCCTTCCACTATTTATATGTTTTGGACCAACCTCTTTAGGGCCTTATGTTCAAAACGAAGCTAAAGTTCTACTCAAAATTCCATTGTAGCCACAGCTGATATATAAATAATAGAATTTTCTCCGACATCCTGAGAACTTATGATGAGGTTGATATAAAAAGAAACAAGAAAAGAAAAGAAAAAAGGAAAACTTCTGTTGAGATTCTTGACTATGGCGAAATTGGTGATTTCTGTGTATCCTTTCCAAAGTTCTTTGCTTTGTGCCAATTAGATTAGTTTTGTTGTAAATTCCCTTTGTGGATAGATCTATCCTTCCACCTTCTAGGTCTCTTCCGGTTACACCAAACAGCTTAATAATATCGTTTGGTATTTTGTTTTTTGGTTTTGAAAATTAATTATAACCAGTACTTGTACTCATAAGTTTCAACATTTTATTATCCACTTTATTCCAAGTTTTCACAAACCTATAACTTTATTTTTCTAAAAAAATCAGTTTTCAATTTTTTGTTTTTATTTTTAGAATTTAGCTAAAAGCTGAAGTGCTTCTTCAAATAATGTGAAAGGATAATTGAAGAATCGAGAGGAAACCACCGTAAATTTCAAAAACTAGAAACTAAAAACATAATCACGACTAAATGGGCCTTTATTTTCTTGAAAAATAGCACATTAGAATCGAGGGACTATACACATTGTTTGGTGTCTCATATTGCCTCTGCTCCATCTTCCTAAATCAGTGAGTCTCAACCTTTGTTGGTGTGATTTCTGCAGGATCAAATGCCGAAAGGAAGGGGGTATTCGATATACCGTTTCTGGGTATGGCATTTATCTCTCAGTGTTGATAAGTAACGTTGCTGGGGCTGGAGATGTTAGTGCTGTAAAGATCAAGGGCACAAGAACTGGTTGGCTTCCGATGGGTCGTAACTGGGGGCAAAACTGGCACATTAATGCTGATTTGAACCATCAAGCCCTTTCGTTCGAAGTCACTAGCAGTGATGGAGTAACAATTTCATCCTACAATGTTGCTCCAAAGGATTGGAACTTTGGGCAGACTTTTGAAGGCAAACAGTTTGAATCTTGAAATTTTCCACTCTTGTAATTTTTGTCTGTAAAAGTTTTAAATTAGTTTCTATTTTCTCTCTCCATTAGGCATTTACCAAAGGGTTATTCTTCTTCTTTATTTTGGTGCTTAATTTATCCCCTTTTTTCTTAGCCGAAGGGTAATAGGCTTTGAGTTTCATACCTTCATCAAGTGTACAAGAACAGGTGCTCAACTCGAGAGGTTTTGGATGGTATTTGTGAAGGATAAGCGTACGGAAATCCGATCTAAACTATATTGTTAAAGGGCTTCTTTTTAAATTTATTTTTTTTATCTCCTATTTAGTATAGTAATGATAGATAGGCCATTTGAATCATCCACTTCAAAACCGGCAATAATATGGTTTAAGCTGTTAACAATTTTTTTCACAATAGGAATTGTATATTGCAAATTTTGAACTATAGAAGCTAGGGGTGAGATGATAAGCCGATTAAAATCGAAGTCGGTTGGACGAGAACCAAGAGAGATCTGTTGATATTGGTTTGGGAAAAGTTTCAAATTGAGAAATTTAAAATAATATTACCCTAAAATAATATTTCAAAAAGTTAAATAGACAAATGACGTTTATTCTTGGGTGGTTGAAGTTAGTTACTTTCACAAAGCAAGGTGATGATCGTTGGCTGCAATTTTATAGAAAATTTTCCAATAGCAAGATTTTAGTATAATCTTCTTGAGATATAATTGGCTCTACACATTCTTCTTTATTGCAAAAATTGCTTTTGTAAAAAAGGGTTTATCAACAATTTGGAGTTCTATCGTGCATATTATTTTCTAGTCTTTCAATTAACCTTCTCATCTAATCAAACTTACTAGGTCATACTCCTTTTTTGCTTGAAGGTACTCGAGTTTGTGGATTACGGCTTCCTGCTTTGTCGACCATGGATACGGTGACTCAATCTTCTAGTGTCTGCTTTTGTTCTACGTCGTTTTGGTTTCCGGATTTCTGCTGGTTGGTTTTGAGTTTGTTGTGTTGTCAGTGGTTGTAGACAATCGGGTGGCAAAGGGAGGAAACTGTAATGGTAGAGGGAGAGAGGGTGGAGATTCAGCCGGTGAAGGAGGAGGAGGCCGAGACTCTAGTAGTGGATGGAAATAGAGTTAGATGTTCTGGAGGTGAAGGAGATGGAGGATGCGACGACACACATAGTAGATGTTCGGGTTGTGGAGGAGGAGGAGGTGGCTGCAACGACAAATGGGGAGATAGTGTGAGGTGGTGGAGTAGGAGACTGCATTGGGGAATGGAGAGAGAGTAGAGATTGAGGTGATCGAGGAGGAGACTGAAACGGAAGACGGAGAGAGTCGGAGATTGAGGAACGACCAATCGGGAATTGCTTTGGTTACTACTTTCTTTATTCTCCATTATTATTATTAGATGAGATGGTTTTGAAAAACTAAGTTTGATGGCTTGAGTACTTCTAATGAATGTATGACAAAACATTTGGTTCTATGAATAGAACTAAAATATAGAAAATCCCCAAAAAAAAAAAAAATCATAAATTATTATAAATCAGAATAAGATTTTTATCTTTAACAAATAATAATAATAATAATAATAATAAATTTAAACAAAAAAAATCTTTGCATCAAAGACTCAATTCAAATTCTTGCTTTTCTATTCAAGAGTGGTTTTTCATGAATTATTTTTTTTTTTTTTAAAAAAACTTAAATATTTTCCTTTTATCCTTACCCTTCAAGATTTTTCCTAACCCGACATCAACCGAAGATCTCTATAACACTGATCACATTTTGATTTAATTGATCGATTTTGGTCGATTAGCTTGATTTTTCGATCTATTATACTCACCATTAGTGTAAATAGGAAAGAACAAAAAATTTTAATCATTCTTAATTTTAGGTTTTTAGTCTATAGACATATTTGAAAACATTATTTAAACTATAGAACTTAATTAAAATGAACCATTTAACGTAGAATTATAGAAGTACTAAATGGAATATTTTCAAAATTATATAAGTACGAGGAATCAAAATCAATCTAAACAAATTTCATCTAAAAAACAATATGAAGCTAAGACAAATATTACTTTGACCTGTTTCTTCAATATCGACATCTATAGTAACTTCTTAGAAGATAATAGATAACAAGTTAAATTTAATCTTTCCCAAACTACAATGGACAACACCACTTAAATTTAATTTTTTATTTTTATTGAAAAACTACTGTTTTAATTAAGGGAAATTAGATTGGGTGACACAATAAAAATCTAATTTAGCAATATAAGCACTAATATTTTCAATTATGCAATTATAGCAACTTTTTAATTTTGGTTAATATTTTTTATTTTAATCTTTTTCCTATTCCAAAATTGTCTTTATCTGAATATCCATTTTTTTTCTCTTCCTCTTCAATTTCTTTCTTTTATCGTTCTCCTTCATTCTTCGTTTGCTTCTCCCGATCTTCTTCACTGTTCTTCTTCACAGTTTCTCCTCTTCTCGTCTTCTTATCCCTCTTCTCCATCGTCCTTCTCTTCTCTCTTCTGTTTCATTCTTTTAGATTTCTCCCTTTTCATCTGCTTCTTTTTTATCATCTACTCCTCGTCTTTTTCTCCTATTCTCCTCATTTTTTCTCTAGGAAAAACAAAAATCATGTATGTATTTCTTTCCATTTCTTTAAAGTCCTAATATTCTTTCTTATACTTATGTATTTATTTTGATGTTCGAAATTGGTAAGGGAGTTTGATCTTTATCTTTTCCTTCTTTTTTCTGTGAATCGCTCATACTTATTATTTATTGAAATTAAGGCTACAATTTGTTCTTCCTCATCTCTTTTGTTTGTTCTTTTATTTGTTCCTCATATCTTTTACCGAAAGGAGCTTTGCAGATCCGTTATGTTTTTATTTAGTTACATTTGGTTTTGTTTTTTTTTAATTTGTATTAGTTTTTTATATCAGTAGTATGATGTACTGATATTATATGTATTAGTTGATTAATACACTTACTACGTGCTTTTTTTATTTTCTCAAAATTGTTGCAGTTAATTGTAGTTATGGTTAAGCTGACAGTAATTGTTTTTCAGAGTGGTCAATGGGATGAGCAACATTGCTACGTGGATTACAAAACAATTTGTATTTTGGCTGATAGAGTCATATCATCATTTGATTCTTTTGTAAACTTGATTCATACTAAAATTCAGGTTGAGTCATGTATTTAACTTTCAGTTTTAATTTGTTGACTATAGGGAGTAATGATGTTCAACATGTTCTTAAGATTGTAAATAGACAATAACAACTGTATCGACAATACATAAAGTGTATCATGCTTAGTGCATCATGTGTATTTAATTGATTGAGTGTATTAATAGTTGAGCAAGTGTATCAACAAACATATCAAGTGTTTCAAACTAATAATATGTATCAACGAAGTTTAGCAAGTCATTAAGTGTATTAAATCTATCAAGTGTATCATTCTTAGTGCATCAAAGTTTATTTAATCTTGATTGAGAATATCAACAGTTGAGCAACTGTATCAACAACATATCAAGTGTATCAAACTAATAATATGTATCAATGAAGTTTAGCAAGTGATTAAGTATATTAAATTTATCAAGTGTATCAGCAAACAATAACAAGTGTATCAACGATATATAAAGTGTATCATCCTTAGTGCATCAAGTTTATTTAATTGATTGAGTATATCAACAATTGAGCAAGTGTATCAAGAACATATTAAGTGTTTTCAACTAATAATATGTATCAGTGAAATATTAGAGAGTAAAAAAAAGTATGAGCAGTACATCGACAAAACAAATCAGGTGTATCAATATTCATATTGGTGTATCAATGATATATATTAGTGTATCAATCGTATATATTGGAAAAGATGAAAATTTAAAACGTGAAGAGAAGAAAAAAACATGAAATGACTGAAGGATAGCTTCGTAATTTCATATTTTTAAAATGTGGGTATAAGTGTAATTTATGATATTATAATTGTCATATTTACATAACCTCTTTAATCAAAGAGGATAGAATTTCAATTGTAATTTTAGTTTTTAGTTGACACAATACAAAGATTCTGCTGTTTAGATTTTTTTTGTTCTAAAAAAAAAGATTTCATTCGGATTTATCTATTTCTATAGGTATTATTTTAATTTCCTCATCTTAATACAATATTAGAAACCTCATATGTCTCAATTTTTTGAATCAATTCCTCCTTCTAAAGGTCGAAAATGAGCCCCAATCTTGATCTCGATCTTTCTCTCCGTTTTCCGTCTCTTCGTCCTCCTCTACCACCCCAATATTCACAGCCACCCACATCCACATTGCCATCGCAAATTACAAACGAAGAATCCGAGGCAATCACTCGACCCAACAATGAAACTTCAAACAACCAACAACAACAACGGAGACGACGTAGAACGAGAGCCGACATGACAAGGATTGAGCCACCATATCCATGGTCGACGGACAGAAGAGCGGTAGTCCACGAACTCAAGTACCTTCAAGTGAACAACATAATGACAATCAAGGGGGAAGTGATATGCAAAAAATGTGAGATGAAGTATGAAATGGAGTATGATTTAATGAATAAGGTTAATGAAATAACAAGATTCTTTGAAGAAGAAATAGATAGTATGCATGATAGAGCTCCAAGTTGTTGGACAAATCCTAATTTACCAAATTGTAGTTTGTGCAATGAAGAAAAATGTGTAATGCCAGTGACATCTCAAGAAGATACAAAAATCAATTGGTTGTTCTTGTTCTTGGGGCAATTTCTTGGATGTTTGAAGCTCAGACAACTCAAATATTTTTGTACTCAAACAAATATTCATAGAACTGGGGCCAAGAATCGTCTTCTTTATCTCAGCTATCGTACTTTGTTTCGTCAACTACAACCCTTCACCAACACTCAACAATAATTGAGGTAAAGGTTATATTTTGTCCCTTCTTTTATTTAATTTTCTTTTCGAATGTTGGGGTTCGACAACATATATATATAAGAGTAAAAAATTCAGATTTCGGTTCTGAAATTGTTCTAGATGGTTTTAAGATTGGTATTGCAATTTTTCTTTCTATTATGTTCTTCGGAGACTATTGTTGGTTTGGTTATGAATTTGATTTTTATTTGAGAATTATTGTGTTAAATTATCTATTTTTGTTAAGATAATTTGGCTTATATTTATTTTGCATCTGTTCGGGTTATTTTACCGAAAGAGAAAATTATTGAACGTGTCGTCTCTTAGCTTGACATTGTTAAAAAAATTTATGTACGGTTTTTCATTATTTTAGAAGATTGGTAGAAGAGAGGAATCGGGAGGTTTGAGAACAAAATAAAGGATTGATACTCTCAAAACTCGTTTCTTCGCTCTCTTATCCCTTCCAATATTAGTTGTTTCCTTGGGTTACAGTTATATGTTTGGCAACAGATTCAAATTTCAATTTGATAATAGTTTTTATTGTTGAGATAAGACTTCTGTTTTTGGTACAGATTTGATTTTAATTTAATTGAAATGTTAATTGTAGATGTTGTTAAGGTTGAAATTTATATATGTTAACCTATGGTTTTTCATTATTTTCAAAATTATTTGATAAGAAAATAAATGACTGAATACTATCATTTTTTTAATGATAGTTTTTCATTCTTTCAAAGAATTCATGTCATCTTTTTAAAAGGAAAAAAAGTTCAATATATACTGTTCATCGTCATATTTACAAAGGAATTGCAGCCTTAATTCATATAGAGTTTTTTTTAAGCCCTAATTGATTTAGGATTAGCTTTTAGATATTTCTCTAATTAAAGAAAAACTGAATTATGTTTTTAGGCATAAGATATATGAAAAATAGAAGAGTATAATTGAACTTTTTTTTAGAACTAAAAATATAATTAACTTTGAAATGTTTAAAAGTAAAGTTCAAAGATCGTATGATATATCTAATTTTTAGATTAAAAAAAAGATATTTTTAAATATAATATAATAAATCAAATTTTTTTACAAAATATAATAAAATTTCAGATTTTATCAAATGATAGACTTTTATAAATGTCTACGAGTATATTGATAAAAAAATGTATCAATTCTGTTAATGTCTATTATTGACATAATATGATATTTTTACTATATTTTTAAAATATTTTAAGCAATTTGTAGTATAATTTTTCTGACAGAATAAAATAAAATTTGGTTTTATATTCTTTTCAAGTATTTTATGAAATACATGATCTATCTTATCTAAATCATTTGATTATCTATTTAAACGATTCTTTTTTCTGTTTTTTCAAATTTTGAAGATGAACAAAATTGTTCTGTTCAAAGTGATTTGTATCTTTTTTTAAGTAATATGATTGAATTTTTAATAAAGTTCTAAGACCAATAACAAATTTTTAAAAGCTAAATATATATTTTGTAGTTTGTTATTTATTTTAACAATCGTTAAAAGATAATAAAAGAAAAGATTGAACGTAGTGTATCTATTTTTTAAAAAAAAACTACATAACAAAATGATAAAGCATTAATTATTATTGGGTTTGGTTATGAGTTTAATTTTTTTGTTGAGAATTTGGGTTGATTGTCTAATAGAAGATTTTAATTTTGGAATAACAAGGGATAACAATGTTTTTAGGGATAAAATGACAAAACTCCTCTTTCTTTTGATTTTTAGTCGATGATATTTCTTTTGTATATTTTTAAAATACCAAAATATTTACCTTTTCGAACAATAATTATTTTGTTTATGCAGTAAAAGTAAAATTAATTTGTGTTATAAGTTTTTAATTATCGATAAAAATATAACAATCCATATCATAACTTTCTTTGTGATATCTTGGGACTTAACCAATTGATTCAACGTTTTAACAATTTTATTCCATCATACTAATTTCAAAATAATCAAATTATTTGTTTTCATCTTGGAGAATCTTTACAAATTTTATTTCAAAATAATCTTAATTGAATTTCAAAATAACAAAATTATTATTTTTCAAAATTTGAGTATCTCAACAATATATTTTATTTCAAAATAATCTTAATTGAATTTCAAAAGAACAAAATTATTATTTTTCAAAATCTGAGAATCTCAAAAATAGATTTTATTTCAAAAACGACGAAATTAAATTTCAAAATAAAACAAGCTTAATTGAATTTCAAAATAACTAAATTATTATTTTTCGATTTGAAGAATCTCAAATATTATTTTAAAACGGAATACCTCTGATGGTAGAATCTCACACTAACTAAATTATTATTTTAATTTTGGAGAACCTCAACTATTGATTTTATTTCAAAATAACTTAGTTTTAATCTCTAATTTCTTATCTCTTTAGAACTCAAGGACACATGTACAACCTATAGAACAGATCCTAAGGTCGTATTTTAATTTCTAATCTCAACCCTTGACAATTAAAAAATTAAAATTAGTTTTCATATTGAGCTTTTTTATTCGTGAAAAGTTCGAAAACTTCTAAATTTTTTTCTCGTGGATTTTATTAGGTTGATTATACATATACATGAAATTTTATTATTTTATATATTTAATTTGTAAAAATAGTTACACCGTATTTAATTTTTGTAGTTTCAGGTTAAAACAATTATTTAAATATATATTACTTTGTGAATGTTATTTTTTTCATGCCTATTATGTTTCTTAACATTTTCTTTTTGTTATTAATGGTAGAAAGATAACATTGTTATTAATCTCAAACAAATTAAAATTTCAAGTATATATATAATCAACCTATTTAAATCCATAAAAAAAATTCATAAGCATGAAGACATTGACTACTTTTTAAAACTTCAAATTTAAAAAAATAAAAGAAACTTTAATATGAAAACTAGTTTTAATTTGCAAATTATTAAGGGTTGAGATTAAAACCAAATTATTTTGAAGTTGAGATTCTCCCAAATTCTAAACAATATTTTGGTTATTTTGAGGTTCTACCATTCCGTTTTAAAATCAATCTTTGTGATTCTCCAATTCAAAAAGTAATAATTTGGTTATTTTGAAATTCAATTAATATTATTTTGAAATAAAACCAATGGTTGAGATTCTCCCAAATTCAAAACAATAATTTGGTTATTTTGAGATTCAATGTATAGTTGGATTCTTCAATTTTGAAAAATAATAATTTTGTTATTTTAAAATTAAATTAAGATAATTGGTAAATAAATCAATGGTTGAGATTCTCCCAAATTTAAAATAATAATTTTGTTAATTTGAGATTCAACCCATTAATGTTATCTTGTTATAAAATATCGTTGATATTCTCTAATTTTGAAAATTAATAATTTTGTTATTTTAAAATTCAATTAAGGTTACTTTGATATAAAATCTATCGTTGAGATTCTCCAATTTTGAAAAGAAAATTTTGTTATTTTGAAATTTAATTAAGGTTATTTTGAAATAAAATCTATTGAGACCCTCTAAAATGAAAACTAATCATTTGATTATTTTGAAATTAATATGATTGAATAAAGTTGTTAAAACGTTGAATCAATTAGTTGAGTCTCGAGATATCAAGAAGAAGTTATGATATGAATGCTATATCTTACCACGTCAAAAATAATTAAAAGGCTCATAAATGCATAACACAAATTAATTACACTGTTGAGATGAAATAATTACAGTTCAGGAATGTGAGTATTTTGGTATTTTATAAAATACCATGCATGTGCAAAAAGTGTCATTTGCTAAAAATCAAAAGAAAGAGCGGTTTTGCCATTTTCCAAAATGATCTTTAAAAACGTTGCTATATCCCTTATTATTCCTATTATTTTACCAAAATTAGTTTTTTTAAGGGTCTTTTAAAAAATATAACAAAATAGAAAAATATTTTCTTACCAAGACCATCAAGATAACCATTGCATCAAAAAAAATATTTTAAAAAATATTTTCCTTGATAGTCTTTTATCCATGACCATCAAGAAATCAAAATTCGAGTACGTCAAGAAAGGCCAAATTTGTAGTAGTATATATTGGCTAGTCTTTTTTTTTTTTTGGTGAAAAATTCTTTTAAATACTGCTTAGGGTGTGAGGATTTAAACATGAGACCTATCATTTTAAGTACAAATTGGTTGGTTTGTCATTGTATCATCATCAAATTCTATTACCATTTTAATGAGTATAATAATGAAGGTTTTTCTCCTAAATTTTATGGGTCTTTCCTTTGTTTTTTGAAGTTGAACTTCGTTTCTATTCTATATTTCATGGTATCTTCAAATATATCAAATAAATTGAAACTACTAACAAAATATAGCAAAATCATCAAATTTTATATAGTTTATTTGAGGTTTTTTTGCTATATTTTGTAAGTAGTTTTTTTTTTTATTATTATTATTATTATTTATCACAATTCATCTACATTTATATATTAATAATTTTTATTATTTAGATTTATATATTATCTTAATTTTTGATAGGGATATTTTTTTTTCTTTTTAAATATATTTTTATTACTTAAATTTGTAATATTTCTATATTATTCTATGAGTTATTTTCAAATAGCAAAATAAATCAAACTATTTATAAATATAGCAAAATGTAACTATCTATTAGTGGTAGACACTGGTAAATATCTACCAATGTCTATCAATTATTAACAATCATTGATATAAAATAAAATTCTAGATAATTTGCATAAATGTAAAAAAACCCAAAAAATATTTACAGCATGTGTAACAAAAACCACCATTGTATTTTCATAAATTCTAGATTTGCTCCTGAATATTGCAGATGATTCTTCACTTCTCTTCTTCTTCTTCTTTGCGATTTCTTCATTTCTATTCTATATTTTTTTTCTTCTATTTGTAAATGACTTAGTCTTCTGTTTAAATCTCCTATTTTATCTTCATCATTTTTTACACAAGATTCTTTGAAGAAATTTCACGATTGTCTAAATTTTAAGCCTATTTTCCATCATTTACAAGAACTACACGATTGTGTATCATGATCTAAACAATCGTTTACTACAATCAACATGATCATTTAGCATGATCAACACGATTGCCAAATTTAAAGTTTTTAACGATCGTTTACATTGGACTACACGATCGGTTACCATAATCAACTCGATGTGTTCCATGATCAACATGATTGTTTGCATGGTCAACACAATCATTTAAGTTTGAAGCCTTTTTTCCAATCGTTAAAAAAGAACTACACGATTGTGTATCATGATCTAAACGATCATAGGCCACTCGTTTAGATCGTAGTATTTTACCGGTTTGTTAATCATGTGTTGGCTGGACTATTTTTTGCATTTCCCAATGTGAGCCTATGAGTTTTTTTCGTTTCCAAAATTGTTCTAATCATTGTAAATATTTTACCGGTTTGTAATATTTTTGAAAAACGCTATAAAATTCTACTATATTTATAAATAGTTTTAATAGTTTTGTTAGTTAAAACAATTACCCATAAATAATATGGACATTTTCAAATATAGTAAAATAAACTAAAATATTTACAAAATACAACAAAATTTTGGATTCTATCAATGATACACTGATACAATTTTACTACTGTCTATCAATATCACTGATAGAAACATGTGTCTATCAGTATCTATTATTGATAGAATATGAAATTTTAATATATTTTATAAGTATATTGTCAAATTTGCTATTTTTGACAATTTTTCTAAATAAATGGTAATTATTCATATAGTTTTGTTAGTTAAAACAAGGAAAATTTCACCGAATAGCACAAATTAGGAAATAAATATAATGTATAGAACAAGGGAACAATATTTGCAAAAATAACTATTTTTGACCGGTCATATGGTATTTTTTTAAAAGTGCCAATTTTATCCTTTAGTTTCCTTCCTCTCATACTATTACTGATGACTTTTATCACGAATATCATGCTATCAGTGACTTCTATCACTAACATTATGCCTAATATGTCAATATGTTTTTCATAAATTTATCACTAATAACTTGAATTTTGAATGTCTAAATGATAAATATTGATAGCATAACTTGAAATCAGTAAGTTATTTGAACAATAGTTACAATTGCATCAGTTTCATTTATACTATCAGCAACAAAACCTATCATACGAATAATATGTTCAAATCAGTAAGTTATTTGAACGTATGCACAACAAGTGTGAGACATCTCGTCACATAGGGATGCATTATACAGCAAGGATAAGGCATCCCACATCAAAATGCACAACAAGTGTGAGACATCTCGTCACATAGGGTACAAGGATCATCTCACTTCCTCATTTCAATTCACATCAAAACTTATACATTTATAAATCACATGCCTTTGGAAAGCATAATAGAAATCATATATCTCAAGGTTTCAATGGAAACATAATAAAGGATTTAAACACATTGGGAAATCTTTTTGTTTTTTAAAAACATTTCAAACAAGGACCACTCACAAACAAGTTAGCTTCTTTGCCTACTCCTTAGCCCCAAACCTCTTGCTCTTCCTTGCACTACTTGTTGAATTCAAGCTTCTGAAAATCTTTGGAAATCTCGGAAATTCTCTTAGTTCTTTCTTAAATGCGCATAAAGTAAAATGAGCTTTACAATTGTCAGACTTCACCTATTTATAAGTTTTTTTAGTGATATTTTCCATGCAGAAATGATGATTTCTGCTCGACAGTGAGGGTCAACCAATGCCATAATGCCACGTGTTACTGCCATCTCCTTATCCTAAATTCAATTGGGCAGCAAGGTCAAATTAGTTAATCGACCTTCCTATGCAAGGATGACGTCAACTACTTGATAGTGAAGTAAGCTTCTATCGCGACAAGGATCTCGATATAGTCTTTTCTCATCACACAGTAGTTTTTATCACGTAGACTGTCTTCACCGAATGAGGTCTTTTTGCGTAAGGGTAGATCACGTTCAGAGTCTCACAATAACAAATATTAATTGCTACCAATGTGATTGCTTTCAATTTAAGAAAATTAGGAAAAAAATACTTGTAATGGTGACAAGTTATGACTGATAATAGCTATTAGTGATAACAATCGATAATAGGTAGTAGTGATATTTACTAATTGTAGCTATTAGTTTTAGCTTTCAACATGAAAAAATTGAGAAGAAGCGTGTAAAATAATTATTTTTCAAATTAAAAGCTATTAACAATAATATATATCACTGATAGCATTATTAGTGATAGATGCTACCGGTGACATTTACTATCACTAATAAAAGTTATTAGGGTAGATATTATCAATGATAGTTGTTATCACTAATTGATGTTACAAGTGATAGTTTTTAATTTGAAAAATTTGGCAAAAAACGCAACCAATGGTGGTTGGATGTGGATATTTCAGTCTCTTACCATTTTTTGTGCTATATATACAATTATTTATTATCCTTGTGCTATATATGTTATTATTTTAGACTTTTTTTTGCCGCTTATGCAACTAACCATTCAAATAATCGCCCCATAACCCTAATTATTTTTTATATATAAGTGCTCCTGAAATGGTTGTGTCCATTTTTAAATTTTTCTTCATCATCTTTTGCTTATTTACTATTACTTATTTTTATTTTTTCAAAATCAAATCGTGACACATAAATAGTGGACAATTTGTCCATATTTCTTCATTTTTCAAGTTTTCCGATATTGTTATGTTATATAAGGATACTGAATAAACATTTTCATTATATCGGTAAAAAGTCCATGAAACATAACAAATAAACAACATAAAATCACTAATTTAAATATAGTAGAATAAATAAATGTTTTAATTTTTTTCCATAACATTCATTTATTAATGTAAATAATTTCTTTAAATTTCTTGGTCCGTATTTATCTATAATCTGACAATATTTTCATCCACATTTCAACATAGTTGAGATGTCTATTTATATTGTACTATAAATGTAAGATCTCTATATATATGAATACATTTTATAACCGAATTGTAAATACTTATATTTTAATTTAATAAAATACAGAACATTAACAACCTACAAAATATATAAAAAATTCTCCCACTTCATATGACTTGGTTAAAAATTTATATAAACATAGTATATATATTCATTTATATGTGCTTAGAAAGTCTTGGAAATCCCATTTATTTATAACACAAAAGAGAGCTTGAAAATTATATCAACTCTTATCACATTGTTAAACTCAATTCTTTGGAAGCATTATTAATATAAAAATAAAACAAAAAGGGGCAAGTCAAGTTGATTATATACTTTCTTTCATTATTGAGACTTTGTAAACTATGCTTATACTAATTTTCCTTGTTGAGCCGTCCCTAGCTATACTCTCCAATATATATCAATTACTCCAATGTTTTTGTAACAACGTTTTGGTTGTCTTGAACGAGAATCACAATCATAATTAGAAAATAATTAAATAAATAAGTTTAAATTTGAGCAATCCAAGGGACCAAATGTTCTAATTTTCTCATCCCTGTCTTTTGTTCATCCCAATAAAATAAATTAGATCAAAAAAGAAAAAGAATAAAATCAAAAGATGTACAAACCAACCATGTGAAATCTACACATCACTATATAAACATCATCATCTTGCTTCACAATCTACAAGGAGCCAAAGTGCTAACCCAAAGAGAGAGAGATAGAAAAAGAGAGGAGCCTTTTTAGAGGGGAGAAAAAGGGAAAATCTTGAAGATGTCAAAAGAGGAGGTTATAATTTTGGACTGTTCGCTTAGCCCATTTTGCAATAGGGTTAAGATTGCTTTGAGTGAGAAGGGAGTGAGTTATGAGAGTAAGGAAGAGGATTTGTTTGGTTCCAAAGGTGGGAAAAGTGAGTTGTTGCTCAAATCTAACCCTATTTATAAGAAAGTGCCTGTTCTCTTACATAACGGTAAGCCATTGAATGAAAGCTCCATTATTGTTAGCTATATTGATGAGACATGGCCTTCTTCTTCCCCACTTCTTCCTTCCTCGCCCTACGAGAGAGCTCAAGCTCGGTTCTGGATTGACTACATCGACAAAAAGGTTAGTTTGTTTGTTTTCATAATTCTCTTAAAGTATTTTAGATCATGTTTGAAATGACGACTTTAAGATGCACTTCAAAACTCATTGCTAACATTCATTTTAGAATTACATTTCTTAAATTATAAAATTGCATTTGAAATTGGGTTAGACCAAAAACTCTGACTATCCAAGGCATAGGCATGGTTTTCAATGTTTTTTTTTTTTTTTTTTTTTTTTTTTTTTTTTTTTTTTTTTTTTTTTTTTTAAATATCAAATGGGGGCATAAATGATTGAAATTTACCTATTTGTGTGCGCTTAGTTTTTGATTAATTTCTTCCTATAGAAAAAAGAAAAGGTTTTGATTTAACTTCAAACTTGGAAATATCAATTATTATTTTCTCTAACCCTCATAATTACGCGCTTGTTATAAATGCAATCTGCCATAGTCATAGCCAGTCGATATCTAATTACCTAGATAATTGAATAGATAATAATAAAAATCATGCGTAATAACTATTTGGCTTTTGTGTTTGTATTTTTTAAAATTATGCATATGCCATATAACTTCTTGAGCAATAGTTTTTCTGTCTTTTTCAAAAGCACTAACTTCTTAGTCAAATTCTAAATATAAAAACAAAATTTTTAGAAACCCACTTTTTTTTTTTTAGTTTTTAAATAGTATATTGAACTAATATTTAAAAGATTAAAAATAAAAACCAAATAGTTATCGAACATCTCTTAAATGGGTTATGAACCATCATGATAGGTTGTGAAATAAGTGATAAATTCAACACTCTTGTTCTCTCTGCCTAGCTAGAGTTACACACATTTCATATGTTTTTACTTTCAAGAATAAAAAATTTCAAATTATTTTTTTTGGGTAAGGTATTTGATGTGGGTTCCAAGATTTGGAGAAGCAACGGAGAAGAGCAAGAGGAAGCCAAGAAAGAGTTGATAGAGATTTTGAAGCAATTGGAAGAAGCTTTAGGGGACAAAGATTTCTTTGGAGGTGAAAAGTTTGGGATTGTGGATGTGATAGCAATCCCATTCACAAGTTGGTTCTATGCTTATGAGAAAGTTGGGAACTTCAAAGTGGAAGAATGTTGCCCTAAATTCTCAGCTTGGGAAAAGAGGTGTTTGCAAAAGGACACTGTTTCAAGTGTTCTTCCTTGCCCTGATAAGATTTATAACTTTATCACCTCCATGAGAAAGAACCTTGGACTTGAATAGGGAAGCATATACATATATATATATATATATATATATATAAATATATATGTACGTACGTATGTATGTATCAAGTGTTTCCATATTCAACAACAAATTTGGCTATCTTTTAGGGCATGGGATATGAGAGTTGTTTTCAATTTCTATGTTCTGTTTTTTAGTGTGATCTTAATTTTGTGTCGAAGAAAATGGTACTGGGCTTTCAAGAATTTGAGATTGTGAAGCTTATGATTGTGTGTTGGTGTACTTTTGAATATTTAATAGTTGGATGGATTGAATTTGTGTGTGTGTGTTCTTTTTTTTAATTTGTTTTTCTTGGTAATTTAATTGTGATTATGTCTCAGCAACTACGCTCATTTATAAAACAATAATGTGTAAATAGAATTATTGAATAACTAAAACAATTGAATGTTGAAAAAAATATAAATTTAATTGTTCATTCGTTAAAAACTCCAAATTGGATTGAAACTATCAAATTAAGATGATGTTTTAGGTATAAATCTAACATGTATGAAAAGTTAAATTTGTAGTTTTTTCAATTTAAAAATTTTGTGTGTTGGATTATAGTCGAATAACAACTAAATTGAGTTGATTATATTAATAAAATCTCCGTCGATTAAAATTGGACAAATTCTGGACGGAACAAATTCTCTCTCTGTCGTTTCAAAATTACTAATAAATAAACTCCTAGGATTGAACTAAAGGCACCATAACTGTAGAATAGCCAAAATGAATTTTAACACATTACAAAATTTTTAAAACAGCAATAACTCTTAGCCCCCTCCCCTCTCAAAATTTCATCCTCAACCCCTTCTTAAATTTTCAACCCATCCCCTTCAAATATTCAATTAAACCTACCTCACCTCCTTAAAAAGTTCAACCCTTTCAAAATTCAAATTGAACCCCCTCCAAAAAAAAAAAAAATTAAAATTCCAATTCCACCCCCCTCTCCATTCCATTCAATTAACTTTCATCCTCAAATTTTCAAAATTTGGAACCAAAATTTAAATTCCCCAACCCAATTTCTCAAATAACCCCCCTCCCCCCAATTTTCAACCCACATTCCAAAACTAAACTTATTAGAAAAGGAAGAATGACACGCGGTGACGAGGAGCGATGGGGGTGAGGCAGACGATGACGAGGGGGAGCTTGGGCGCTGCAAGGGCTACGATCGACTCTTCTCTTCTCCTCTTTCCTTCGTTTCAGTTTTGTTTTTCACAGAACTAAAACGAAATATATAGGAGAACTCCTGACACACCACGAAGGTGACGGGAGTTCCACCATTTATCTGATGCCATTAGTGACGCATAAAAAATGTTCCAAACTATTCCCGATGCGTCACTAATGGCGTCATAAATATAATGGATAACATATTTTCCGACGCCATGCATGAGCTTTCAAGAACCCCTCCTCTGACAAAATTAATATTCAAGTGTTTTTCGATGCCTATGCAAGTCGTCGGGAAATATGTTACCAATTTTTGACGTCGGACTAGAATCGTCGGGAACATGTGTCACCATTCCCAACAGCTTGCATGAGGCGTTGGGATGAGTTAAATATTTATTTCAATTGTGAACTATTTCCGACGCATTAAACTTAGATGTCGGAAATGTCTTTTTGTTTTCTGACGCCCTTCGTAAAACATCGGGATAACGTAATATTAAAATAATGTTTTCGACGAGTCCCGACGTATGCAAAACGACATCAAAAATAGGTATCTATCTCGACTTCCTTCTTCCTAACGCCATTTAGTGCATCGAGAACTCCCAATTTCTTATAGTGGATGTACCACTATGGGCAACTTCTACGTTAAGTTTGAACAATGGAATCAAAATCTACATGTGTCCCCAAAGCTCATACCAAGTTATGGAGGATGGATTCGATTGAGAGGTATCCCCCTTCATGCTTAGACAGTAACTCTTTCACTAAGATTGGAGATGCATGTGGAGGCTATGTCGATGTTGCAAGTGAGAAAAAGAACAAATTTGATTTAATTGAAATTGTGATTAAGATTCACTATAACTATTCGAGGTTCATTCCAACCACTACAAGACTGATAGATGAAGAAGGTAACTGTTTTATCATTCAAACTATCACAAACACTGAGAGCAGATGGTTAAAGGAAAGGAGTCCTAGAATACATGGAACCTTCACAAGAAAAGCGGCTGTTAGTTTCAATGAGTTTAACAATCAAGCTGAGCAATACAATTTCATTGATGATGCAACAGTATTGCCAAATCAAATAGGATGAAAAAGGAAAAATCAAAGCAGATTTATAAGGCCAAAAAGCATTCTCCTTTGAATGAAGCAAAAGTGGATCTGGAAACCTCAAACAATGAAGAAGAAATAAAGAAAGGAGAAAATGAGCAAACTAAAAGAAATAGAGTTGGTAGTTGATTTAAGCCATATTTCTCCTTTATCTGATGGAATGGTTTCAAGCCCAGAAGGGACTTTTTTATCCCCATCCCCACCAACTCTCACACATTCGGACATTCTTGAAGACAGTGTAAGGCCCATGATTGTTAGAGATCAAGGAGAAATGGAAGACAAAGGCAACGAAGAAAAAAAGAAATTCAAACAAAAGTTGATTGATTGGCTCAAATGTTAATCCAAATAAAAGCCGAATTTTAACTTTGAATATATTGCAAATGTTAATTTTGTAAGCAATAGTGTTGAGAATGTTGATGTAAATCATGATGTGAATCAGTCTATTTTGGGGAATATTATTACCCATGAAACTCTTATCATGGAATGTTCAAGGGCTAAGCTTGACCCATAATCGAGCCCAAATAAATTCTCTTATTTCTGCCTACATGCCTGACTTTGTGATCCTGACTGAAACGAAACTTATGTGTGTGTCTAAGAAGATCATTAAATCTTTATGGAGTTCATTTAGTATCAAATGTAATGTGGGATGACTTGAGACATTCTGTCAAAAATGTTATTGAAGGACATTTTTCCATCTCGACAAATATTTGTTATTAAAATGGTACAAACTGGTGGCTTTCTACTATATACGATCCTGAAAAAAGAAAAAACAGAAATCTCTTTTGAAATGAAATAGAGGATCTAAAAAACAAATGTCTTCCACTGTGGAATCTTGGAGGTGTTTTAATGTGATCCGATGGAACAGAGAAATATCAGCTCTAAACCTTGCTCCTATAACATGAAGAGATACAATTCTTTTACAGACAATTGTCATCTTATTGATCCACCTCTCACAAATGCCAAGTATACTTTACAATTATAAAAGTGCCTTCAACTTTTATGGTGGGGGGATTACATTGTTAAAAATAGGAGGGACACAAGAAAAATGTAAACATAAAAGTGCTATGGTGGTATTCAATGCATTAACTTCTATTTTACAATTATAAAAGTGCCTTCAACTTCATCACTTGGTGAACGTAACTACACCATAGAGAATATATGACATACAAATCTCTTCTTTACAAAAGAGTTCATGAAAAATTAACTAAAGGTATGTAACACAATGATTCCTAGAATTAAGCAAGATGACAAAACACCAAACAAAACTAATAGAAAACATACATCTTATGTTGATATTGAGTATCCAATCTCCGGTTAGCTTCTCGTCTTGCCTCGTAGTATTTCTCAATTTGAGAGATTGCAGCACTTGACTTTTCATTTAAAGTAATAAGGTCAGTCTCCAACCTTTGAAGTTGGTTCCTAATTTCCTCCTGTTTGTAAACCAATATAGAAAACACCAATAGAATGGAAGATTAGCTTAGTTTACATGGTTCCATTAGCTTAATTTACATGTACTTTATCTCTCGATGGCTGAAATTAAAAGTTCTTTATAATTTCTAACATCTTCTACATTTTAAGTCAAAAAAGTTAGACTAAACGATAATACAACAATGAGAACATTCAAATTAAAACCATATAACTCCTCAGTTTTTGTATTAAAAAAAACACCAACTAATTTCACATACATCTCATCCATGGTATCTTATCAACTGTACCTTGCCCTATCTTTGTACCTTGCCCTATCTTAGAAGGACACTGAAGGGTCATCTTCACAGGACTCTTGAAAAATGAAGCACAAACAAAAGAATAGCTCAAGTGACAATTACGCCCTGGAATGTCGTTCAACATGAAAAGATGAATATGCTACACTACGTTTGTAAGACATAGGATAGTTTGAAGTCATCTATAACAGGCATGTGCAAAAAGATGATAAATCTACAATGCAACAAAATTCCCAAAGAGTAACTTTGAAATATTTGCCAAATCATAAAATCAACTTGAAAAAAAATACTATTACGATACCTAAATTTGAATGTAAAAAAATAAAGAACGACTTACATAGTATCAATGAGCAAACTTTGAACAACTTCAATGACCGGCGGAGAAAACTACCAATGTAACAGCCTGTATTTTTCAACACAGTTATTAAAAGAACAATGCAGAAACATTACCATTATAAACTTTTATAACTTACACAAATCAATGGAAGCAAGTTACTACAAATAATTTCTATGCCAAACTATCAAGTCCTAAGATAACCATCCCTTGATGTCCTGTGGCATGATGCTCTTCACTGCACTCCGAACTATCACTTGATATGTCATTAAAAGACATTTTATGGATTTAGAACTCAAATACACACTCAAGTCTAGAGACAGAATTGAAACAAAGTTAATTGGTAACACAACTTACCCAGCTCGAGGATCTTTAACAATTCTTTGAAGCCATTTCACAGTCTCAATATTGTGAGCAAATACATCTAACCCTGAGTGAACAAGAGTCTCCACAACCTTTAAGTCACCTCGGAAATCAGAAGTTAAGCATTCAACCATTATCCCGAGCTTAAGTTCCTACGTAATAAATTGTCCCAAGCTTAAGTTCCTACGTAATAAATTCACTAAGACTAATCAGACTTCTAGTAACTTTTCCAAGAAACCTTCAACAATTCAGTTTATCAATAAAGAGACAAAAATTATTGTAGAAAAATCTATGCAACCTTCATTGCTTTAACTGTTTGAGCAAAATGCCCACTTCCTCCATTAGGAATATCATCACGGTCTACAGTTGTTAAGACGATGTAATCCACACTAAAAGACAATACAAAAAGAAAAATTCAATAGTATCAAAAATTAGTTATACCCATTAATAAAACAAGTAGAAGAGAACATAGAGAACTTTCTCTGTTAACTATTTGGTAAAGGGAATAAAGAAAGAAGAAAAAGAAGAATAGTCTTAACAACCATGTAGACGCATTCTGCCAATTAGATATATGTCAACATTATCAATGCAAGATCAAGTTCAATAAACATCGATCCATATTCACTCTTAATAGGCAAAAAGAAGGTTGATTCTCTTACGAAAAATTGTAACTATTCGTGCACAAAAATATATCTTTTTATCCATATGATGCCTTGCTCAGATGATTTCTTTTTAAAGTGGCAGTTGCAATTCCATCCCCTCCCCCATTCCAACACTATCCAAACATTAGGATCATGAGGATATAATAGTCAGTCATGAATACAATATTAAGAGCTGCCCACATTGACAAAAACCAGAATCCACATACTGAAAAACAGAAATCCAAAACAACTTCAAATCAAAAAACACTACTCTAAGTAGCAGTTAACCATACTCCTTAGTACACTCAATCTTCTGAGAATAGTTCTTCGAATCACAAGGTCTAAAATGAATTAGTGTATGAAGTTAACTATAATGAGCTATTCTATATACTGAAAAACAGAACCAAAACAACTTCGAATAGAAAATCACAACTTTGAGGTAACTGTTAACCATACTCCTTAATAATAAACTCAAGCTTACGAGAATGGTGCTCTAGGTTAACTATAATAAGCTTTTGTTAAGTTCTAATGAGGATAGAGAGAAAAAGAGAGAGACCTCTCCAATGTTGGGGCATGGGGCCTCTTCACAAACAATATTGAGATTCAAACGAGACAAGGAGTCTTTGACCTCCTGAAATTTCTCCCCCTGGGGAGCTCTTGCCTTAACCAACCAGTTAGGGAAGAGATTTATATAGAGTAAACTAAACAAATTTGTATTACTAACAGACAAGATTTGCAAACACTTTAGATTTATATAGAGTAAACTAAACAAATTTGTATATAAAAATGGCATCTTCTTCGCTATCTAAATGCTAATATACCTATTTAAGCGAAGAACTTTTGTTAGGGAAGAGATAAAGGAAGGGAGAAGAGATAAAAAAAGAAAGTGAAGAACTCACCGGCGGCGTCGAAGGGATTGGTGGTGATGGTGGGACTATGCGCGTTGAAGAGTCGGTCGACTGTGCGCGTTAAAGACTAGGTGGATATCAATGACTTGGTTGGACGTCGAAGACTCGGTTGGACGTCGAAGACGACGAATTTTGGTGTATTTTGGATGTTGAAGACGACGACAACAAATTTGAAAAATTAGGCGTGAGATTTAGAATTTAGGGCATGAGAATTTGGGAATTTTGGGATTTTTTATTTTAAAAAATTATTTTATATTCCTAAACCCTTTTATGACATAAAATAACTGTCACGGAAAAATAAATTCTGAAAACAGTGTTTTTTCCCGTCAAAATAACGCTTTTTAACATTTTATGACAATTGTTTCATGTTTCCTCTCAATTTTAGTATTAATGAAGTGTCATAGAATGCCATTTTTCTTGTAGTGCTTCCTCAACCAGTGTTTTGAGCTTGTCCAAAATCCAAATGTCCTCTTCTAGTGTTGCCTCTTCATGCTTTCGGCTTCTAGAAGAATTTGATCCATTTATAGGTTGATTAGATTGAGAGCTACCAAGATTTCCATTTGCAAATCCATTCAAAACTAGACAAATAACAAACAAGACTAAAATAATAATAATGAAGTGCAAAAATGATTAATGGTCATGTATAAGATATTTTATTAAAATAAGGTTGTTTGAAAAGCTTATTAGCCAAATAGTGCACTTTAAAAACTATTTAGAAAAATAATGCATTTTCCAAAAAAAAAAAAAAAAAGAAAAGGTCGAGCACTCAACACTCGTCCTCTATTTTGAAAAGAAAAAAGTTGAAGAAGTAGGCGAGTATTTGAGACTTGCCCTTTTCTGCCCACCTACCCCATTTCATAATATCCATTTTCTTCACTTTCCCCATTTCATTTTTTTTTATCATTTTTTAATTACTTAATTTTGGAAAAATATAAATTTTAATTTTTAACTATTATATATATGTTTTAAAATAATTTTTTTAAAAATATGATTTAACCATTTTAGAATGGGAAACTTTCGTAAATATAACAAACTATTAAAATTTTATGGCCCGTGTAACAAAGAGCATAAAGTTAGTCATTTTTTAAATATTTCAGGTTTGCCCTTCCATCTTTTTTCTCCACGAATCATCTTCCTACTTTACTGTTCTTTTTATTTTTCCGCTACGAATCGTCTTTCTTCTTTTCCTCTTCTTTTTTTACGTCCCAAATCTAATTTCTTTCTATACTCTTTCTTCTTTTTCTCTTTTTTTTTTTCTCGCATCATCTTTCTTCTTTATCTTTTTTTTGGTTGCGTGCATCGTCTTGTTTTTTTTCCGCTGCGAATCGTCTTTCTTCTTTTCCTCTTCTTTTTTTACGTCCCAAATCTGATTTCTTTCTATACTCTTTCTTCTTTTTCTCTTTTTTTCTCGCATCATCTTTCTTCTTTTTCTTTTTTTTTGGTTGTGTGCATCGTCTTTCTTCTTTTCCTTCTCTTTTTTATGTCATTTAGACTTGGGGTAACCAAATCTCAAAGATTGGGTATAAAAAGAATTTTAAAAAAATCATTTTGAAAGAATTAAAAAAAATCGTTTAGCCAAATTTAAATGATCGCTTACCTTGAAAAAAAAATCTTTTAGCAAATCTAAACAATCATGTAACTAAATCTAAACGATCAAGTCTAAATGATCGTGTAACCCAATTAAACGATCGTGTAAACAAATTTAACAATCAAATTGAAAAAATAAATCGTTTAGATTTGGTAAACGACGACCAAATCTAAACGATCGTGTACCAAACAATAACCAAATCTAAACGATTGTGTACCAAATATTTTACGCGCGTTATTGACGGGACATTTTTTGTATTTTTCATTGTGGGTCGTGGGTTTTTTTCGTTTTTAGAATTATTCTATACAGTGTAAATATTTTACCTCTTCGTTATATTTTTTAAAAGACCCCTTTTAGAATCATTAGTCATATTAATATTGTTGAAGAGCCAATAAAGTTGAAAAGTAAAGATGATATCAAAGTTGATTCTAGCCTACTAGCTAGAGATTAAGAAATTCATATCCCAATTTTGGTAGGATCAAAATAAATCCTACTCAAATCCCCTATAATGGTTCCGTATGAGTTATGTAATAATTTCTAATTTATTCTCTAATATTCAATTTCCTTACTGACTTAGACACTATTGATCATGTAACATGAGGGTAGCACATTTTCTTTGACCAAAATTTGACATCAATATATGTGTGCATGTTACATGTATGTATGTGCAGTGTGTAGGGAGTGGTAAAAGGGTGAGCATAGATATTGGGGAGAGAGGGAGAAGTAGTTCATTTTAATATTTTACAGAGATCAAACAACATTAGACTTAGGATGTTACAGATGATCCACAGTAGGTCTTAAATATATGCAACGGTAACGAGCGATACATTGATAACATACACTATACGTACGTTGTACTTATTGTACCTACACCAGTTCAAAGAAAACACAAACACAGAGCGAGACTGGTTACATTAGTTCAATGATGATGATGCCAACATTTAGAACGAGATATTATGATTCACACTACAAGAAATTTGGCCTTTAATGTCGTTTTAAAACCGACATTAAAGGCCTTTAATGTCACTTGGCGACCGACATCTTTGTAAGCGTTATTAAAGGCCTTTAATGTCGGTTGGGCTTTAATGTCGGTTTATAACCGACATTAAAGATGTCTTTAATGTCGGTTATAAACCGACCTTTAATGTCGGTTATAAACCGACATCTTTGAAGGTGTTATTGAAGGTCTTTAATGTCGGTTCATCTTTAATGTCGGTTTATAACCGACATTAAAGCTGTCTTTAATGTCGTTTTTAAACCGACATTAATGTCGCACATCTTTAATGTCGTTTTTCCACCGACATTAAAGACACATTTAATGTCGTTTTTCCACCGACATTAAAGACACATTTAATGTCGTTTTTTAAACCGACATTAAAGACACATTTAATGTCGTTTTTAAAGATTCATTTCATGTCGTATTTATAATAGTTTTTATGACGGCAAAACCGATATTATTTGAGTCGAATTACGTCCGGAAATGTTCGTCATCGTATATTGTAAAAAATAAAAAAATGGCTTGCACACTAGCTATAATGCCTACTACTCAATGCACACAATAATACCTAATTCACCTGCAATGCACACAATAATACCTAAAATTCCAGCATACACTTCCATATAGAACTACAACAAATACACATCATCCAACACTTACATATAATCACATATCAATAAACACAACTATATTCAACACTATAAGTCCAACTACTCCAAATCCTCCAATATATACACTTATATATAATCACACATATCAAACAACACATCCTACCATCCATGGCAAACCAATAGTAAACACCTACAATGCATAAGATCCAACACTAAAATACAAGCACACTTTTCCACACTTCCATATAGTACTACAGCAAATACGATCATCCAACACCTAAAATATCAGCACACCTTTCCGGAGCAAGCCCTTTTGATAGTAATAAAAAAACATTCAATTACCACAACAGCTAAAACCTAAAACTAATACATTAACATATACTCAATCATCCATATCTATCCTGGTAATAGCTAAAACCTAAAACTAATACATTAAAATTTCGAATTGATGAACAAGAAGAACAAGTACAATACCATGAGCTTTAAGAATGCGCAAGATCTTATTGCCAGTAACACTCTTAACCTCAGCAGTACCGTGAGAATCACGAAGAATGACACCGATGCAAACTATATCCTCACCTAAATCATCCAAGCGGAAAGGTGAGATGGAAACAAGAGAAGATTAGAAAACAGTTGCATATGGTCTAGAAAATTAGAAAAAAGTTGCATATGGTCTAGAAAATTAGAATATATCCTCACCTAAACCATAAAAAAAATTAGAAAATTAGAAAACAAGATCAATTACACTGATTTTTGAAGATCACCTCCACTATTACACAGCTGCATATGGTCTCTCAAATCTAAAAGTCTCTACATTCCTACTTTATTGCCGATATTATAAGAACTTCTTGCAACTACAGCAATGATATAGCTTTATTTTCTCCATTCATTTTCCTGCCCAAGTTAAGCTAATTCTAAAGAGAATAGTTTTTTGATTCCTTTCTATGAACCCAGTAGAACTTCAGTTTGACCAACATTTTAACATAGCACAACATCTCTAACCTGGTTGCCTACCTGTCACTACACCTCATCTACCAAATACAAGAAGCATATACTAAACGCAACTCCAGCCATTTCATCCTTATTTACAGCATTATTGTAATTAATTTATGCTTTTCAAGATTCGTCGACGCCAATAAAGCCCGCAACACAAATCTTCCAATGCCTTGACAACTTTCCCTTGTCTAAGAATCCATAATCTAAATCGAAATAAAAAAACATGCTAAAAACCCCAAATGAAAGAAGATGGAAATTTTACCGTGAGAGGATGTATTTTGTGAACGCGGACGAGCGGATGATTTCCAAAAACCTGGTAGCTGTGAACGGGGACGACCGGACGAGTTTCTTTAGAAGGAGAGAAATGCGGCCGAATTTGATTCCAAGGGTGGGCGAACAGAACAACAATCGATCGAAATGGTGGCGGCGATAGAAATGGTGGGGCGATAGAAATGGTGGTGGTGATAAAATGGCCGTGTCGATTAAAATTGTGGCGTCGATCGGAGAAGAAATGAAGGAGATTTGGAGAAGAAATGAAAGAAGTTCGGAGAAGAAATGAAGGAAGTTCGGAGAAGACGAGGGTACGCGAATAGATTTGGAATCGAATAGGTCGAAAAGGTAAAGTAAGAGAGAGAATTCACGAAAAAAATTATTAAAAAAAAATTAAATGGACCTTTAATGTCGGTGGAAAACCGACATTAAAGTGTCTATTTTTTCACAAAATAAAAATATTAAAATTAAAATTTAAATGGACCTTTAATGTCGGTTCTTAAAATGGCGGACCTTTAATGTCGTTTTAAAACCGACATTAAAGCTTCGTCTTTAATGTCGGTGGAAAACCGACATTAAAGATCCGCCTTTCAAAACCGACATTAATTTTCTTTTTTCATTTTTCCCAAGCGACATTAAAGCCTATATTTCTTCTAGTGTCAGGAGTCAGGAGTCAGGAGTCAGTCAATCGTTAAACTTTAGAACATGATATTACAATTCAGAGGCAAGTCCATCATCATCAAACTTTGGGAAATGATGCTATGATTTAAGAACCGATCCATCTTCTCATATACATGCAAGGACACGAGTGCGGTCATGGAGAATATAACAAATAATTGTACTACGACAACCAGCTAGAAATCGACGGCGTTCAAGTTATGGAACACATTGATTTTATTTTAATTTTTCATTGATTGAAATTTTTTAAATTATTGTATTAGACATTCTACTTTATATTTAATTATTATCCAATCACAAGCAATTACTAAAAAATTTACGACCATCAATTAATACAAGACAAATGGATTACAACAGTAAATATCCATAGGGAAGGACATTAATATAAAATGAATGAATACCTAACCAGTAATGAAATTTCGATTAATAGCCTATCGTTACAAAACTATCATGTCAAGTAATAAAGGCAAAAATAAATTGAAAAATTATAGAAATATATTGGAATTTAAAAAAAAAATATTGAAAGAAATTTCGAACATGCTCGTTTAATAAGTTTCAATAATAATAAAATTGAACCAACTTTTCCATAAAAAACTGTGAATATTGATGATAGGTTTTTTTTGTAAGAAAGAAAAATAAATTAGTATTAAATTAATAAAACGAACATTTTCCAATATAGCAAAATAAATTAAAATATTTTCAAACATATAAAAAATTTTTGGATTCTATCAATGATAGAAGCTGATAAACTTCTATCATTGTTTATCAATATCACTAATAAAAGAATATCATTGTCTATCAATGTTTATTATTGATAGAATATGAATTTTTGTTATATTTTATAAATATTTTGTTAAATTTGTTATTTTTGATAATTTTCCTTTGAATTTCACATACAATTGAAAGAAAAAAAAGAAAAAAAATCAAATGGAACAAAAAAATAAAATGAAAAATGAAAAAGAAATCGACAAAAAAAAAAAAAAAAACAATGGTGAAGACTCGACCAAAGATAGGACACTATTTTGATAATTAGTTTTTGAAAGTGCAATATTAATATAATATTTTTGGATAATTTATTAAAATATAGTTTTTTTTATAACTTATTATGAAAATGATGTTGTTCTCAAACTTATTATGAAAATATTGCTCTTCTTTATTTTTCTTAATCCTTCCTAATAGGAACTCGTCCAAGTCAATTTAAAAAAAGAAAAAAAGAAACCATAAAAGGGTGAAGAGATGGGCGAGTCAGACTCGCCCTCCTTGCATCTTTTTTCTCTTTTCTCTCATTTTAAAAAAAACTTTATTTAAATATTTTTATTTTCTATCATTTAAAAAAAATTATTTAAATATTTCTATTTTCTGTCCTTTAAAAACTTATTTAAATATTTTCTTTTCTATTATTCTCTTGATTATTTATTTTTTAAAAAAATGTAAATTTTTTTAGTTATTATATATATATATATATATATATATATATATATATATTTAAATAATCTTTTTAAAAACTTGATTTTAACTATTTTATAATAATTATTAATATTAATATGGTTGAGAGAGAAAATAAGGCCACAAAGTAAAAATAATTTCAAATTTAATCCTAGCCTACTAGGATTAATATTAAAAAATTATCGTTGTTTTAAATAAGAATTATTTTAACTAATTTAATCTTCTCTCACATTTTAATTAATTTTTATTTATTAAATTTAATACTAATTTATTTTTCTTCCTCTAACAAAAAAACTCACATTCTCTCACATTTTAACTGATTTATTTTTCTCCCTCTTTCCACTTCTTACATTGAATGACCCACTTTGTCGATATTGACTCTACTACATATAGTGTGTGACTTTTAATAGCAAAACACTTGACCATATGTTGTAGCATTATTTATCTTCACAAATCATTCTCTTATACAACTTTGTGTTGTCAGTTGCCACCGGGACTAAATTGGATTGTGTTCCTAAACGCTATCTACTCATCTATGTCCACCTCACTAAATGAATTCGAGAGAATTTCATCTTCACGACCATTGAAGCCCGTCTCTTCCGATTCATCATTAGTATCTGTTTTAAAGTCTATATTTATTGTTAGTTAGCATTTCTATATTATCGCACACTGGTTCTCAATTTAAGTTTATGCCAAATTAGATTCTATATTCTATTTAAGTTTGACTATCATTTTCTTGTTGGTTTTGAATTTCTCGTTGAATACATATGCATCTTCTTCATATTAGTACTTCCCCTTCTTCGTATTCTCATTTCTTCTTGTGATTTCTTCATTTCCTCTTCCATACTTTTTTCCTTCTTCGTCACTTCTCATCTTTGGTGCCATCTCTTTATTCTTTTTTTTATTGTCAGGTATTGCATCCTTCTCTTTTAACTTATTCTTTCACTATAAATCTAAATGATCATTTAGCAAGAGCATTTAGATTTGGTACCCTCACATTACATTAGTAGTGTCTAAGTTAGTAAGGAAATTGAATATTAAAGAAGTAAGAAATTATTAGATAACTCATATGAGACCATTATACGAGATTTTAGTAGCATTTATTTTTATCCTACCACAATTAAGATATAAATTTTCTAATATCTGGTAGGCTAGGATCAAATTTGAAATTATCTTTACTTTGTGGCCTTATTTTCTCTCTCAACCATATTAATATTAATAATACTTATAAAATAGTTTAAATCAAGATTTTAAGAATTATTTAATATATATATATGTATATATATATATGTATGTATGTATACAATTTTTTTAAAAAGTAAATAATCAAGAGAATGATAGAAAAGAAAAATATTTAAATAAGTTTTTTTAAAGGATAGAAATTAGAAATATTTAAATAAAGTTTTTTTTAAATGATAAAAAATAAAAATATTTAAATAAAGTTTTTTTTTTTAAATGAGAGAAAAGAGAAAAAAGATGTGAAGAGGGCGAGTCTTCTCTTCACTCTTTTCTGTTTTTTTTTTTAAATTGATTTGGGCGAATTCCTATTAGGAATGATTTAAAAAAATAAAGAAGAACAGTATTTTCATAATAAGTACGAGAACAACATTATTTTCGTAATAGGTTTTAAAAATAATATATTTTAATATATATAGGTGTGGTTTGTTTCCATCGTGGTAATGGAAGAAGATTAATGTTTTTGGATAATAGTTTTATAACAGATTTAGAAGAAGGTTTCCTTTGCCCTAAGGTAATTCTTTAATTTATTGATAAATATTATGAAAAAAATAAAAGAATAATATTAAAAAGAAAAGGGAAGCTGCATGCAAAGGCCTGCCATCATCATTTCTTTCGGTTCTACCAAAAACCCGCTTCACATCATTTAATTAATCCATCCATTCCTTTTCTTTTCTTTTCTTTTCTTTTCTTTTCTTTTCCTTTCTTTTTCTTTTTGTATATATACATATAACACGTACAATAATATTCCAAACTTTATTACATAATAATATAACAATACTAATAATATTCCAAACTTCCCCCTCTATACCTTTTTCACAAAAAAACTATAATTTATATATTCTTCATACTGCTGATATGTACATACATACATACATATATATATATTACAATTAATCTTTTAAAAAAATTGGGTTTGAACGCTTCTTTAAGGACAGACTTCTTCCATTCTTACCAAAATTCCACTTCAATTCTTAATACTAAGATTAGATGCTTTAAATCTCTAACCTACATGTTTTTTTTAACCTAAAACAAGAAAAGAAAAAATAAGAGAGAGAGAGATACATTTAGATAATTCATCAACTATTACATTCTTAAATATATATACTAAAAACGATTTAACATCGTGTTGAGTACAACTTTTTTTTACTTTGATATATATTGATTATCAACTCAGTTTTTCTTGATTTGAAAATATGTTGTTAATGTTTCATCGATTTTAACTCTAGTAAAGCTTTTAGAACAATTAACATCCTTCCTATGGTTATTTCTTAAATTTTCACAATTTATAGTTCTTGGTTTCATTGTCTTAATTACATATAAGTACCATCGTTATAAAATTCATGAATTTCCTCTTTCGCTGGTCAAAATATAGTTGGAGTTATGCATTTTTGGAAAATGAATTTAGGATAAATTACAAAAATCATCCTTAAACTATAACAATAGTTGTAATTATTATACATCTAAACTTTCCATGGTAAAAACTTGTCTTTTGATTTATAAATGTGTGTTAAAATTATATTGTTCAAAACATATATAATCGTAGAAATATTGTAATAATTGCTCAAGTTAAAGAGTTCCAATTTGTATAATTTGGAGTTTGATTTCTATAAATTTTACGCATTTGAGTGACTATTTTTTAAACTTGTTGAAATTGGAAGGTCAAATTTTTAAGATCGAATGAATGAGAGTGTAATTGCAACTACTACCATAATTCATATCTTAAAGATGTTTTTGGATATTTGGCCATGAATAAACAACACAATTTGAAATGAGGTTGGACAGGATGATTTGTAAGAAGTAAAAATGATGACAAATAAAATTTCATGACCATTAATTTGTCACAAAAAAAGTAATGTAAATACATATTTATGTCGTGGTCTTCGTATAATATAAGTATAGTATATGTCGTTTATGTTGATGTGTTGGTATAAAAGTATAATATATGTTTATGTTGGTGTGTTCGTATATTATAAGTATAGTATATTATTATTGATTGCACCTGTATGTAGGAAACATGAACAAGTTATGTATATAAAGATGCGATTTTTGCCACAAAAAAGTTTTAATTTGAAGGTAGTGTTTGCATAATGAATGTTTTTTTTTTTTTTTAATTATTTCTTCTTTTCTAATTTCTTTATCTATACTATATTTTATAATAAGCTAATTTTTTCTTATTTTAATTCCCATATCCTAGGGTAATAGGTCTAGACATAATACAGTAATACACTATAGATTCTTTAGCATACAAAATCGGGTTTCCTCAGACTCAAACTAAAACCCCTAACATCTCAGTTAAAATAAATGAAATTGCTTACATCTAAATTCATTTTCTTTTTTGACACAACTTTTACAAACACGAGATTTAAAAAAGAACATCACATATATTTTGACGTTCATATGATAGTATAGTAACATGTGGACAATTCTATTAAAAAGTTTTACTTATGCCTGTGAATTCAAGATCAACCACATGATTTAATATTTAATATTTTTGTTCTACCTAAATGATCACACGTAAAATATAAAATAAATAAATAAGTAAATAAAAGCTACAACAATTCCATTCTAACATGTGAAAAAGTTGAAAACAACCCTAAGAAAAACTTAGGGGTTAAGGCCATTAACTAGCCGCAATAAGAATTATCAAAGTCCCATTGAAGCAACTATTCTTTAATTATTTGTGCTAAAGCAATGGAATTAGAAAAGTGATTCCGAAATTCTCTCAAGCATTTATTGGACCAAATCATATAATATACATACCAACATATATCTTTTATGAATTAAAATAACATCTTTTCTACCCAACTTGGAGTTTAGGAGGCCAAAAAGCATCACAATCCAAAACTAGTTAGAACATGCATACACACTATATACTCTTTTCCTCATTTGAGTTACTTCTCTTGTTACTTTCTATCATTTAAAAAAGATATTCATTAATTATAATGTATGATTTTCTATTGTTAGAAACAATCAATCTTCTACATATGCTTGTAACGATATAATATTGTCTATTTTAACTATAAATGGGTATGTATTCACTCTTTTAGTTTTACTAAAAAATGCTTCGTACTAATAAAGATATTGTCTTGCACTTGTATACTTATTGTCGATTTTCATATCTAAAAAGAGAAAATATCACCTAATTTTTGGGTGTTGTAAACTTGTTTTGTAGGGATGACTAGCTTGAAAAAGAATTTAAACATCAAAGGTCATTATTTCAGCTCTCAATTATATATCTAATCGTTTCTCGAATCCCTGATACCAAGTTGTGAGTACAAAAAATTGCACATCCTTTCGGTAAAATTGGCCACCCTTTACGTACCTCAACTAAAACCAAGACCCATTTGGCCACTTAGTTAGGTATTCTAATCTCGAATCTTGTTTCATTTAAGCTCAAATAATGGTAAATTTAATTTAAACCTTGTTGAGTTCCAAACCTTTCAATAACCTTCCTAATATTCCATTATTTATTCAATTTAGAAATTTGATTGTGTTCTCATTAACCATAATTAAAAAGGAAAATGTGTGTTAGTGTGTAGTAGAGACTAATTAAATTGTGTTAAATAATAACAATCAACAACTTAACAATATGTCATATCTGTGAAAAAAAAAAGTGTGAGACACACTTTAAATATTTTATTATTAATTTGTCAATCATTTCAAATTTTCTATAACTTATCTAATTTTCTGATGAATTGAAATTATTTGTATTTTGATTCAATTTTTTTTTAGAAAAAGGGATAGTTGCAAATGTAGCAATTATATTCAAAATAATTAAGTATATAGCAACATTTTAAAAGAATTGCAAATATAGCAAAATCTGTCAAAATCTATCAATGATAAAAGTATATCACTGATAGACCATGTAGCAAATGTTGGTCTATCACTAATAAACTATAAGAATCTATCAACGATAGAAGTCTATCACCGATAGACTTTGCTATATTTGCAATTTTTTAAAAATATTGCTACATACTTAATAATTATTCTAAAAATTGTTATCCATTATAATTACCCTAAAAAAACGTGGACGATGGGTCGATAGTTTCACAAGCCGTTGGTAATTTCATTTTATGAAAAAGAAAATGTTTTTATTTTCAATTAAAAAAGAGTAGTAAAGTAGATGCATATAATAAGTACAAACAAAAGTCTACTGAATAAATGGTTACTTCCATTGAAATTGATCAATAGTATTTCTTAACCAACTTTTTTTTCTTTAACAAAAATATGAAATGGTCAACTAAAGCATTAATTTATCTAATTAGTCAAGAATTTAAACTCTCACCTCTAATTTATTTGAATAGAAATTTTTTAAAAAAATCTCAAATTTAATTATTAAACAAAAGAAGAAATGAAAGAAAGAAGAAAAAGAAAGAGAGAGAAATTGAAGAAGAAGAAGGGAGAAGACAAAGACATAAAGTTAGGAAAAGCACCAAAAGGTTGATTGATGAAAAGGAAAAGCATTGATTGGGAGAATATTGAACATTTTTCGTTTTCCAACTAAAACTAACTTATAACCTACACGTCATCCTATTCTGCCACGTGGCATTTCTTCACGTGGACAAAGCTGGCCCCACATGGGTCCCCCCCCCTGTCCCTCCACCCACTTGTGGGCGCCACCTTTTCTCTTTTTTGCCTTCTCCTCTTATTCCTCGCCGATTTTTTGCTGCTCAAGTTCTTCTTGTTCCCCCCAGATTCCCTTTTACAAAATTAAGATAAATTTATTTTATTTAGTTGTTAGTTTTGAAGAATATTGGTGAGTTTGGTTTACCTTTTCGCCTATTTTTTAAAAACAATTTTAAAGTTTATTTTAGACCATTTTTTATCATTATTTTAAATAAAACTATTTTTTTCTCTTCTTTTAGTTTCAGTTTCAATCCGTCGGTTTGGTCCTTAAAGTTCCTATATATAAATTTTAGCTAATATTTAAAAGAAAAATGAAAAAGAACGATTACAATTTTCTTAATAAAAAAAATAGCATGTCTCAATTATAAAATTTCTTATCAGTAATTAATCACTGATTTAGTCCTATGTTTCTAGTTTGAGTTGGTTGGTTGGATTTCAAATTTCTTTTTTGTCTTTAATTCTAATTTTATTTAGTAATTATTTGGTTTCAATTTCTTATCATAGTTTTTTTCTATTTTCCAAATAAAGGATTGTATTTTTAGTTAAATTTCTAAAACAAAAGCAAATTTTCAAAAATTATTTTTTCAAGTTTTCAAAATATTAATTGGCTTTTGAAAATATTAATAGAAAATAGATAACAACCCAGAAATTTAAAGCTAGAAAATGTGTTTATTGGCTTAATTTTTAAGAATAAATATCAAAAACAAAATTATTACCAAATGATCATACTCTTTTTCTTTTTTTCTCTATTTTAGTTTTTTTTCTTAAAGATTATAGGTTTAGAAAGCTTCAAATGGACTAGTAATTATTTGATCAAATTAAATATCACAAATCATTTTAGACCATTTGATGTGTTTTACTTACGTCCCTATCAGCTATTGTTTAATATTTTGTTGATTAGCTTTGTTATGCTAAGATTTGGAAAATAATTAGGTGTCGATTGGATTGTATAATTTAGTAATAATTTGATTAAAAATTTGATAGATGACAAGTAATTTTAGTTTTTATGCCATGGATGAGAATAGGTATAGCTTAGTGACACCAAATAGTTGTTCAAGTCAAAATTAATTAAGATATAACTCAACAACATCAAGTATTTTGATCTTCCGTAGGGGTAACTTAACTAAAGAAAACTCTCAAACTAAGTTCAAGCTATACTAACCTCTGGATATTGTGAAGTAAAAATGTGAGAAAATGAAGAAATCGGAGGGAAGCACATGAATTGATGTTAATTTTAAAAGTAAGAATGATCTCCTCAGGTAAACTGAGACGGATATAATAAGTTAATTAATTTATTTAAATGTAACAAAACTAAAAAATATTTATCGATCATGTAAAAAACAAAAGATTATGACGTCAAACAAAATATTTTTATAACTCCAAGTTTGCCCTTACGTTACTTCTTTTTGTTTTTCTTTGTCCTTCTTTGCAATTTCTCTCTTCTATATTTATTTATCTCCTTATCTTCTAGATTTTCTTTCTATTTTTTAAACGGTTTATTCTTCTCTTTACTTCTCCTATTTCATTTTTATTATTTTCAGCAATATTTCTTTAAGCTACTTTACTTTTCTCATATTCGAGAATATCAAGATCGTTTAAATATCATTTTAACATGAACTCAATGATTGTTTACCATTGTCAACACGATTATTTAAATTTGAAGCTCCTTTTCTATCATTTAAAAGAATTACACAATCATGTTGATATGATCTAAACAATTACTTACCATGCATAGTCAACATAATCGTTTAACATGGTTAACACGATCGTTTAGATTTGAAGCCTTTTTACCATCGTTTAAAAAGAACTATACGATCACGTGGATATGATCTAAACAATCGCTTACCATAATCAACACAATCGTTTAACATGGTCAACACGATATCATTTAAAATTGAAGTCTTTTTTCCATCATTAAAAAGAACTACATGATCGTGTATCATGACTTAAACAATCGTAGACCATTCGTTTAGACTGTAGTACACAATTGTTTGGAAGAAGATTACTCACGCGCGCATGTGGTCGCGATTAATCGCGTGTTGACTTGGGTAGTTTTGGTATTTCTCATTGTGGGATTGTGAGTTTTTTTCGTTTTCGAAATTATTCTATAGAGTGTAAATATTTTACCGATTTATTATATTTTTTTAAAAAAACCCCAATATAATAAATAATTAACATAATTAATAAATATGGTTACTTAAACATAATTTAATGTCATATATAATCAAAATATAAGAGGTTAGAGATTTAAATAATTTTTGCACCTTTCACATATGATCTTGGCATGAAAACCGTTTCGAATAGGATTAGGAGCTATTTTCATATGAAAACTTCTAGGGCCCGTTTGGGGTTAGGGTTGGGACTGTGGGCTTAGGTTAGCCCAATCCTAACCCCCGTTTGGGCCCAGGGTTAGGGTTTCCTTAACCCGTTTTCGTCTGCCACTTCCAACGTCGATTCGCGTCTTCCCCCGTTTTCGTTAATCCGGTTTCGTCGTTCCCCTCAATCCGTGTTCCATTTCCGCGTTGAAACCGTCTTCAATCTTCTCCTCAACCCTTCTTCATCGAAAATATTTTCGTTTTTCTCTTCTTTCTGTCATCTCCCTCAACGAATTGACTTCGTGTTGTTTCGTTTCGTCTTCTCCCTCAACGAATCGAGGGTTTCTGTTCGTTCTTTGTTGTCCGCTCCATATCGTTTTGTTTCATCTTCATCCTTTAATCCATTCCTTCCTTTTGTATCATTTTGTCCATTTGTTTCATCTCCCTCAAGGAATCGACTGCGTGTTGTTTTCTTCCGTTTTCTCCCTCAACGAATCTAGGGTTTCTGTTCGTTCTGTGTTGTCCGCTCGATTTCGTTTTTTTTCCTCTTCATCCTTTAATCCATTTCGTTCGTTTTGTCGTCTTCTCCGTCAACCATCCTAACCCGCACTTTTTGTTTCGTCTTCATCCTTTAATCCATTTCGCCGTTGTGTTTTTGCGATGAAACCGGATTTCGTTATGCCGAATCTCTCTCTGCATCTCTCTCATTTGTCTCTCTCACTTTCGAAAGGACTTCTGTGTTTGTTGAAGCCGGCGATTTCGTTAGCTCTGAACACGATTTCCTTTTGGAATCGTGGGTTTTGGCTTCTTCTTTACTCCTTGTCGCTCGCGGTTCCATTATGCGGTCGGGTGTTTCGCTTGGCAATAAGACAGATACTTCACTCTGCCATTGGATGCCGATGGAGCTTGGTAGGGAGGTATTGGAGTTTTGAATCCACTTTTTTTTAAAGCCGATGATGAGTTCGAATTTTGTGTAAAACTGAATTCTTTTGTAATGTATGTATTTTTTTTGCATTTTGTTGTGTCTTCTGTCTTATTTGTTTACATTTTCCGACCATGTGTTCTGTATTATTCCGGCCATGTCGTCTGTGTTATTGCTTTACCTTTGGCGGCCATGTCTTCTGTATTATTGCACCCATGTGTTCTGTGTTATTGGTTAAATTTCTCCGGTCATGTGTTCTGTGTTATTGCACCCATGTCTTCTGTGTTATTGCTTTACCTTCTCCAGCCATGTGTTCTGAATTATTGCGGCTATGTCTTCTGTGTTATTTCTTCACCTTCTCCGGCCATGTGTTCTGTATTCTTGTTGCCATGTCTTCTCTTTTATTGCTTTAGCCTTTCCGGTCATGTCTTACAATTCTTGTATTCTTTTCTTACCAATTTTGTTACAATTCTTCTATTCTTATCTCTCTGTACAATTCTTCTATGTCTTCTCGGTATTCTTTTGTTACATATTATTTTCTTACAAATTTTCTTATATTTCTTCTATTCTTATCTCTCTGTATTGTTAGATTCTTCTATTATTTTCATAGTGTATTTTTATCTCTCTGTATTGTTGTCATGTCTTTATTGCTTTAACCTTCCAGTGTTGTCTCTTCCATCTGTTTTTATTGTATGGTTTTGACTTCATATTTTCTTACAAATTTTGTTACAATTCTTCTATTCTATCTCTCTGTATTGTTACATTCTTCATTTATTTTCATACTGTATTGGTCTTCCTTTCTGTCCAGTGTTGTCTCTTTCATCTGTTTTTAGTGTATGGTTTTGGTATAGGTTTCAGTATATAGCCTTTAACTCTTTGGACTTTGCTATGCTTTATGTCAGTTGTAGCAGAGAGATTTCCTGTTTTTTATTGATAGATAGGTTGTAGTCCATTACTTTGGTCTTTATTTTTTGGTTTACCTCCATTCAAGTCCTCTCAACTTGTCCCATCTTTCCCTTATATATTACCACGTTTCCTCTTTTGATTCACTGCATTCTTGTCTCTCTTTGTATCCTCTCTGTGGTTCTAACTTATCTTTTGTAAGTTCTCTTTTTCTTTTTCTCTGTTTGCTGATTCTTCATTACTGTTAGCATATATGTTGTAATTTCCCTTTTCCTATATCATTATGTTCTCCTTTTCGTATATGTTTATGCACGACTTTTCTTTTAGGTTGCTGTCCTCCTTTTCTGTTATGTTTTTGTGATATGTTTCCTATATCTTTCTATCCTTTATTTTTTTTTTATCTATAACTATGATGGAATTCCATTCAATATTTTGAATGGAATGAAAACTCTGAGGCTATTAATTTAAAAATAAACTTCTTGTTTTGGTTTCCCGATTCAATGTTCATTTCGAGTAACATTTGTCGTCATAAAAGGTATGTATATGTAATATTTATTTTTATACCTTCTATATTGTGTGTTATGTACAAATATTAACCATGTTGTTGTCTTATGTAGGACGTTGCGATTCACGAGTTTACTATTTGAAGAGGTACTATTGTAATGGCCGTTTGTAGGCTTTCTATACTGTATTTATTTATTTATTTATTTATTTTCGGTTTTGTATAATTTTATAATGAACATTTTCTTTCAGTTTATAATATGTATATAGAACATTCAGTTTAATTTTGTTAAATATTGTATCTTATTAATTTTCTCTTTTTTAACTATTTTTTTTGTATATAGTAAGAACAATTTGTATTTACAAAATATGCAATTAATTAACAACATTTTCTATTTAATTTTCTCTTTTTTAACTATTTATTTACAAAAATTGAATTAATTGTCCAATTAAATATTAACAACAATTCGTATTAACTATCAAACTAATTAACAACAATTCGTAATTTAAAAAATATAAAATCTTTTCTACTACCTAATAAGTACATTTAACAATGTTTTTGAAAAGTAGAAAGTTTTAACTTTATTACACAATAATTTTTAGTAAAAAAGTTATTAATTTTAGTAATGTTATCGATTTTTGAAAACAAGTCTTTAATTCGGTAAAAATAATTCCGTAATTCGGTAATATCATAATTCGGTAAAAATTTTAGTAATGCATATCAAAAACTTTTTTACTAATACTGTTTTTCAATATCATAATAAATTTCCATATCAATTTTTAAGTAATAGTGTTTTTCAATATGATCATAAAACTCCATATGAACAACCCTTCCCTAATAGTATTTTTTGAATATCATCATAAATTTAAATATGAACAACTTTTTAGTAATAGTGTTTTTTCAATATAATCACAAATTTTGATACTAATTAAATTATTTTGAGGGAATACACATTTCATAAACTTCGAAAATATGTGTTTAAGTACTATTGTTCGATTTGTTTAAATACTATCGTCTCGAGTACGTACGTTATATATCATGGAAATAGTTAATTACATGCCTTTAATTTTCAACTTCTTTAATTTTATGTATAATTTTAACTTAGTACATGTTTTTTAGGAAACTTTACATAATTTTAAATTTTTAGGAAATTTTCAACTTCTTTACATGTTTTTTAGTAAATGTTGGAGTCACTCATAATCTTTTTTTTTTTTGTTCTATGTTTATGGTTTTAGTAAATACGGATATGACTAAGTTATGGATCTTTTCACAATATATATTGATATTGTACTAATTCACTTAGTACATGTTTTGTAGGAAACTTTACATACATTGTAATGGATGAACAAACATTTATTGGAGTCCTAACTGCATTCACGTTGGTCCAACGTCAGATTTTACTAACGTTGGAGCTATTAATGAACAACAATAAGCATCTCCCACATACACCGCCCGATACACGCCATAGAATTAGGGAGCTTGCTTACTTTCACATGATACACGAGTCAGATCTTGTGTGTCCGCAGAGCACGCGGATGGATAGGCGAACATTTGCAATTCTATGTCATTTACTTAGAAATGTGGCTGGTCTTTCGTCGACTGAGATTGTCGATGTTGAGGAAATGGTAGCAATGTTCTTGCACGTCCTCGCTCATGACGTGAAGAACCGCGTCCTCCAACGGGAATTTGTACGATCCGATGAGACAGTATCTCGATATTTTAACATCGTATTGTTGGCTGTTCTTCGACTGTACGAGGAGTTGATAAAGAGACCTGTTCCGGTAACAAGTAACTGCAATGATCAACGTTGGAAGTGTTTCGAGGTGGGCATCATAGAAGTTCACTATATTTCACCTTTACGTACGTTGCACTTATTTGAACGTGTTTATTTCAACCTGCAGAACTGCCTTGGCGCGTTAGACGGGACGTACATAAAGGTCAACGTCCCCGCAGGAGATCGGCCTACATTCAGAACGCGTAAGGGGGAAATTGCCATAAACGTTCTGGGGGTCTGTGACACGAAAGAGGATTTCGTTTATGTCCTCGCCGGTTGGGAAGGATCCGCAGCAGACTCGCGGATCCTACGTGATGCGATTTCACGAGAAAATGGACTACAAGTGCCAAAGGGTATATCTTCTTTATAATAAAACACCGTCGCTTTCTACTTACCTATTTAAAGGTCATAAACAAACCATTTAATAACAGGATATTATTATCTATGCGATGCGGGATATCCAAACGTGGAGGGGTTTCTCGCCCCGTACAGAGGCCAGTGGTACCATTTGCAAGAGTGGCGTGGTGCTGCAAATGCGCCAACAAATGCAAAGGAGTACTTCAACATGAAGCACTTCTCGGCAAGGAATGTTATTGAGCGCGCGTTCGGTGTTCTTAAGGGTCGTTAGGCCATTCTTCGTGGAAAGTCGTACTATCCCCTGCAAGTCCAGTGTTGCACCATTCTAGCATGTGCCTTGCTTCACAATTTGATCAACAGGGAAATGACATATTGCGACGACGTTGACGACGAGGACGAGGGGGACTCTACGTACGCGACGACCACCGCTTCAGAAGACATTCAATACATTGAGAGACAACAAACGAGTGGTCTCAGTGGCGCGACGACCTAGCCGAATCGATGTTCACCAAATGGCAGTTGCGTAACGCTTAGCTAAAAAAATTTTACATTAGAAGTTTTCGATTGGAAGGTCGCAATTCTATCATGTCTAAAATGTACTGTAAAAAGTAATATGGGCTATTGCATATGAAATGTACGCGTGCCATGAATTTGTATCATGCCTATTTTTTTTGGAGTTGAATTGTGAAATTACTTACGTACTTCATGTATTTTTTATAATTTCTCATTCTCAGTATGTCAACCTCAAATCGTGCCCCGAGACATGTTTGGACGAAGGAGGAGGGGACTCTTGTGGAATGTTTAATGGAGCTGGTGTCAATGGAGGGATGGAAATCAGATAATGGTACGTTCCGTCCAGGATACCTTGCGCAGTTGGTACGCATGATGGCGGAGAAACTACCTGGATGTCAGGTACGAGCAATAACTGTAATTGATTGAAGGATCAAGACACTGAAGCGAACATTCCAGGCAATTGCCGAAATGTAGGACCCAGCGTGCAGTGGCTTTGGGTGGAACGATGAAAAGTATCGTTGCGGAGAAGGAATTATTTGATAATTGGGTTAGGGTATGGAATATAATTTAAACGTCACACAACGTTCACAATGTACATTTAGTTAACAATTTTTCAATCAGTACTCATACGTGATTTTTTTTTTGCCGGCAGTCGCATCCTGCAGCGAAGGAACTCCTGAACAAACCATTCCCGTATTACGACGAACTTACATATGTCTTCGGTTGCGATAGGGCGACCGGTCGGTTCGCTGAGACATTCGCGGACGTGGGGTCTAACGAGTCTAGTGGCGGATATGACAGATTTGATATGGGGGATGGAAACGAGGACTTCCCGCCCTTGTACAGCCAAGGAATTGACCTCTCGCAGGACGATGTACGTGCATCCCGACCTTCTCGCGCTTCAGAGGGTAGGACCGGATCGAGTGGATCAAAGAGGAAGAGGGGAAGTCAGCGAGACTTCGATGTTGAAGCGATACATCTGGCGCTCGACCAAACAAACGAGCAACTCAGGCAGATTGCGGAGTGGCCAGCACGCAACCTTGCAAATGACAACCATGTGCGCACAGAATTTTTCCGCATAATGCGTGAGATGCCAGAACTTACGAGTTTAGATAGGGCGTTATTGCAAAGGCATCTTTTGTCTCGTATGGACGACCTTCGGGGTTTCGTACTCATGCCTGAGGATGAGAGGGAGGGATTTTGTAGAGTCCTCCTATGAGACATAGAGAGATAGTTTATGTTTCTATTGACCTGGGTTGCTTATTATTTCCTTACGTTTTTTTGTCTATGATGTTGACTATTTATGCATTTCCCATTGTGAAGAACTTATTTTCGTCCTTCGTAATGTTTATTTTAAATTAAGGAAAATAGTCACAATTTCCCAAAAGCGTTATAACGGCTATTTATATAGGTTTAAAATTGGATGACTTCGCTATCGCCGATTAGAAATATTCAATAATTTTTTTGTCCTTCTAAAAAATTAATTGTAATAAATTTCTCACAATATGTTCAGAAATTAATTTTAATTTGGGCAACTGTATGTACTTATTTAATAACATTACACACACTCAAATAAAATAGGAGAATAAGACGGATTCAAGGGTTTCGTAAAAAAGTATGCAATAATTTTTTATGATATTTACAATTTAATTTAAAAAATATTATACCACATAAAAAAAGTTATTAACCCAACCCATTTAACAATTTCCCCAAATAAAATTTATCACAAAATCCACATAAACCTACCCACCTAACCCTTCCCCCAAACACATCTTATCATAAAATCTCCATTAATCCTCCCCACCTAACCCTTCCCCCAAACACATTTTATCATAAATTCCTCATTAACTCTTCTCATCTAACCCTTCCCCAAAACACATATTATCATAAAACTATATTTTTAAACTCTTTCCCCAAACAAGGGTTATGATAAAACTAGGCTTAACTTAACACTAGTTTTATCTTAACACTAATCCTTCCCTAAATCAACCCTTCCCCCAAACACACCCCTAAATTTTATCCATCACTAGAGTTTTAAATTTGCATGATTTCAACTTTAGAGAACCAGTTTGGGACATATTACCTTTAAGATTAGACCACTTGGGACAAAAAATAAAAAATATTCTTTATCCACAAATACTCTATAACATAGTGTGATCAATCTCACTTGAATGTTTTTCGGATGCAATTCAATAACCTCAAGGTAAGATTTAAGAAATTTTCCAAAAAAAAAAAAAAAGGTATAAATGTCAAATTTTAATTTCTCTTATTAAATTATATCAAAGTTAATAAACGTTCATATTATTTTGAGTTGTAAAAGGAAAAAAGTCGATTGAAACATTCTGAAGAAAAGATCAGTTGAAATATATTTGTTACCAACCTGACTTATATATAATGAACTTTTTAAGACATTATGGGCTTCTTATTTTATGTTGATTACATCTTTTGAAATTTTCAGATGAAAAACATTTTTCCTCATCCTTTTCTATTATAATAATAATAGAGATTTGAAACTTCAACCAAAAAAATATTAATTATTTTTTAAAATTTTAATATTTTCATAATTATGCTTGTTTGCAGTCAAATATTTTTCCCCCGTTAAGTTTCGTTGCATGGGCTTCCCATTCAACACATTTTCCCTGGTCTGGTCTCTGGATATGTAGTTCAACAAGTTGACGAGCAAAAGAGATCTTCACATCCATTTTTTTCGATATTATTATACCCTAATGTTTAAGTTAATACAAAACAAAAAAGTTCAAAATATTATTATACCCTAATCTTTTAAGTTAATACAAAAGAAGTAAGTTCAAAATATTAACTTAAATATCTTGTTTGAAGGCTACTTACTCTTCCTTTGGTTATGTGCAATACCAACGATGCCAGATATCGTTTTTGGCGTTTGGATTTGATTTGATTATTTCTTGATTTGTATATATTCACTAGCTTAGTAATTTGTCCATCCAAATCCTAAGGTCTTCACATTTTTCTTTAGGAACACATACTCTTCTATTATGTCTCCTGGTATTCGATGGCTTTAGGCTTGTTCGTGAATTTTGGATTTTACCTTGGACCAACCTTCGTAATATCCCACTAAATGTAGTTCAATTGATTGAAATATAATAATCTCGATAAAAACAAAGTTGGGGTATTTTTATTTCCACATTATATTGTTAAACTTCTTCTACAAATGTACGAATTTAAATATATAAGAATTAGAAAAGAAAAAGGTTTGCATTACCTTGAATGAAAAGATTAAAGTAAATAAACTTGTATAGAAGATTAAACTTAGGTTTCACATGGCTTGTTAAGCGTATGAGTGACTACAAACAGTTGGCTTCTCCTCGATTGGTGTGACCAAATACTAACAATACCAACGTGATCATACTGTTTTACACACTGTTTTGTGTTAGCTTTTGCAGTGAATACACATTTTAATCTTAACTTAAGTTCCACACTAAGCTTCTCTTTGTATTTCCCTCTCGTTTCTATTGCCTAATCTTAAGAAAATTTATGCATCATTTTATTACACAAATAAAATAGACAAACAACAAAATCACAAACACAATGGAATTAACGACACAAAGGTTTCTACATAATTCATTAATAGTATCACCTACATTCACGACTAGAGGGAGACACCCGTTTTATTATTTGAGAAGAATACAAAAATATAAATACACTGAGGATCGTCCAATTAATTAAAGGGTTTATAGATATGACACCTTTCTAAATCCTACTCTTAAAATTTACCTATCAAATCTATACCATCTAAGTTACAAGGCAACTCATTAGTGATTATGAACTTTTATCACTAAAATATTAAAAATTTAAAGATGCAGAAGGATCTATTGATTTTTCTAAAACGGAAAATAAAATAAAGGAAAAAGTTATAATATTTGTACATTGTTTATTTGTCAATTTATTAAACTTTGCTATATTTCCAATATTTTTTTTAAATGTTGTTGTATATACCTAGTCTTTTATTGATGACTACAGATTAGGAGCGGAGGATTGGAACTAAATTTCTTGGTCCTTGGGTATATATAAGTTTAACTAAAGCTAAGACTATTGTTGGCTTATACACTTGATTATTAACTCAAAAAAAAGTGTTATATATTGAATTTCACAATATATATTCATACATGGTCCTAGTTAATTAGGGCTATTTAATTTTATTTTCTTTGACCATTTTCATCTTGCCTTTTATCTCACTTATACATAGTTCCCTACCCTCTCTCGAAACTCTCCATTTTTACCGTCTTAGTTGTTGACAGGGCTTCCACGTTGGAAAAACCAAGGACCAAAGATAAACGAGTTCTAATTAATTATCTCCTTACCAATTGATTATAAGATGAAACCTCATATTATTTTATATGGCATAAGAGCTTAAAAAATCCAAAGGGGTAATCGATTCAATAAAAAGAAATTGAGATCCAATAAAAAATGGTGAACCCAAAAGATACCGATGGTACGTTGAGAGAATCCCAGGAAATCTCATATTTGAAAAACCACGACACATCACACTCCTCTTATAAGATAGATTTCTTTCATTAACAATTAGTTTAATTTTGAGATTTAGTTCATACAATACATTATATTGTAGTATTTTCATTATAATAAAAATGATCATCAGTTGCCAAACCCAATCGATTTTGAAACACAACGATTAGTTTGAGTGTCATTGGTAAAATCCTAACACAACTATGAATTACATTGGAAATAAACTTGAGGATGGTAAAAAGCAATAGTTTTTGTAACCCTAAAGGTAGGTAGTTATTTATGTCCTAACCAATGATGTTAAACTTAACTATTCAAACCAAGGACCCGTACATATAATTAATATTCTCTCTATATCCAAAAACAGAAAGAAAAAAGAAAAGAAATTAGTGTACATGGTCAAAAAGAAAGGAAAACAAAAAAGCTGGTGATTTTTGGGATAATAAAATAGATCGGAAGAGAGAGATAAAAGAAAAGTGACATATGAAAGAGACATTAATTAACTAATTAAGGTAGTTTTTTTTTCTTTCGTTCCTTGTACATTACAAAATCTAACATTATAAACATTAACATGTGGATTCGAAGAATCCTAGAAAGGACAATTACGAAGCATGGGATAATTTTCCATTCACATACTCAATAAAATAAATATATATTTATAAATATGTATAAAACTATTATAATTATTCCAAAAAAAATTTGTAATCCAAATAAATTAATCAAAAGCAAATTAAAGCGAACAATACCTTGTATTTTATTATTTATTATTTTTATCATTCACCTTTTTCTTTTTTCTCTCTTTTTGTTTGCATCTTAACAGAACCCCTTCATATCCAATCCCAAACTCCCACATTCTTTCTCCCTCTCCTCTTCCCAAAACTCTCTCATTTTTTTCCATCTCCAAAGGTTTTTCTCTCTATTCTGATACTTTTTTCTAATTTCAAAATTTCATCTTTGACCCATTTATGATATTTATGTTTGTATGTATTTTTTTTTTTTTTGTAGGGTTTTGGAGGTGATATTATTGATTTTGTAAGGACTGGTCTCAGTGTTTTTTGATTGAGGCCTGTCCTTTTTTGTGTTTTTTGTTTTTTGAAAAATAAAATCAATCCTATGGCTCCTGTTTCATTGCCTCCTGGCTTCCGATTTCATCCAACCGACGAAGAACTCGTTGCGTACTACCTCAAACGCAAGATCAACGGTCGCGAAATCGAGCTTGAGATCATCCCTGAAGTTGATCTTTACAAATGTGAGCCATGGGATTTACCAGGTATTATTTGTTTTAACTTTTACTCTTTCTATGCTACTTCATCTTCTATTCTTTATCGTCGTCCTATGTTTTACATGGAGGACAAGAGACAAAATCTCTATTTGGTATAAGTAATACTTGTGAAATAAAATCCATACATGCTTGGTTTGAAATTGGATAGTAAAATTAAACCTTATGTATTGACCTAAAAACTACAATTTTTATTATATTGTTCTTTGAGTCTTCAGGCGGGTTAACTTTTTTTTCCCATTTAATCATCAAGATTTAAACTATTTGAAAATTAGAAGAGATTAGATAGAGGAGTGGCAAGTAAAACAAGAAAGCTTTCCCTATCTTCAAATTAAGTACTCCATTAAAGATTATATCTTTTTTTTTTCTCTTCTTCTTCTTTTATGGTTAAAATTAGTTAAAAGAATATGTGTGTGTGTGTGTGTGTGTTTGTGTGTGTGTGTATGAATATAAAGTGAAAAATGGAGGGTAAGAATGATGTTGCTTTATTATTGATCAATTTTGTTTGTGGTGGGGGCTTAGCTTTATTAAAGAAAAGTGTTCTCTCTCTCTCTCTCTCTCTCTCTCTCTATTGGCCTTTATTTATGAAGCTTCTTATTTGAGACAAATATTTCCTCAAACATTCAAGTCAAAAAGAAAGCTATAGGTTACAGAAAAGAATCAAAATGGCTTCAAATCTTTAAATTTAATGCTTTAAAATTTTCGTACATATACTAAAATTTCAATTATTTTTCAATAAGAAAAAAAATGTAAAATTAGGGTTTTGTTTTTTCAATTACAGGAAAGTCATTGCTTCCTAGCAAGGATCTTGAATGGTACTTCTTCAGCCCTAGAGATAGAAAATATCCAAATGGGTCAAGAACCAATAGAGCAACCAAAGCTGGATATTGGAAAGCCACAGGCAAAGATAGGAAAGTGAATTCCCAATCAAGGGCTGTGGGGATGAAGAAAACCCTAGTTTACTATCGTGGCCGTGCCCCACACGGCGCTCGTACCGATTGGGTCATGCACGAATATCGTCTCGATGATCGAGAGTGCGAAGTCGCTTCTTCTGGCTTGCAGGTTTCGTATTTATATCTAAACTTTTATACAAGTCATAACTTAAGGATTTCGTGTAACTAATTATTTTTCTTAAAATCGTAATCAGGATGCATATGCACTTTGTCGTGTGTTCAAGAAGAGTGCAACTATAGCACCAAAAATAGAAGATAATCATCCATATTCCAATATGACTTCCTCTTCTAACCACTTCATGAACAGTAGTGACCAATCTTCTGAACCAGAGAGTTCAAATTATTCAATGCCATTAGATGCTTTCCAATGTCAATCACAATCACAATCACAATCTCATATGGTTAATAAGGATTGTAATTCATTTGACATGTTTGGTGGAGCAAGAGAAACAAAATGGTCTCAATTCTTATCTCAAGAAGCCTTTAATTCAGCTCCTTCATTCCCAAGTTATGCAAATATTCCGTACCCTCCTTCCAAGGTCAGTATTGATTTAGCTCACGTTCTTTCAAATATCCGCATATAGGTTCAAAATCTTCATCAAAAACATTTCTGGTATTTGGAAATTTCTTTATAGTAACTATTTGGATCCTTAAACTTTAGTTTTTAGCATTTAATCTTGGTAAATACTTTTAAATTTTTAACAATTTGTAATGATTAAATCCATATATTGAAATTTTTCATTAAAGTTTAGTGAAATTTTTGACTAAATTGATTAGGGATCAAATTTGTTTATGAATAAATCATTGTGTAATAAAATTATTGTACATTTAATTTTGATAAGATTTTTAATTATTATATAAGGTTTTCTATTTTGGTAACTATTTGATTTTTTTTTCTCAAAATTTGAAATTAAATTTATGAGCCATACTCCATTCCATTTCTTTGCTTTGCTATCTACTTTTTATGAGTATGTTCAAAATGAAATTGAGTTTTGTATAAATAGAAAAAGTATGTGCCGCTTGGAAACAATTACGTTTTTTGTTTTGAGTTTTTAAAGTTAAATCTATTTACTTTTAATTTTTTATAATTATTTGCAAGTTATTAAGTACAAGAGTAGTAGTATTTGTAGTCATTCTAAAATTAAAATTTTAAAAGCTATTTCTTCTTTTGTTTTTGAAATTTGGATTGGTTTTTAATTTTAGAATGTTATATTAAAAGGAAGATTAGAAAAACAATAAAATTAGAGGTGGGTGCTTGTTCATAATCCTCATTTTCAACCACAAATTTAAAACTAAATGCTTATCGAATGGGTTGAAATTTTTCAAAAGAAAAATACTAAGAATTGCTGTTTTGTAATTAAGAAAAAAATGAAAACAATGGTAAAGAAAAAAAGTCATACTTTTAAAAAATAAAAATTTGAAAAACCAAAAAACCAAACAAGGCCTAATTAGCTTTTCGATTCAATAGCAGTTCAATAACTTTGTTACACATATGATTGATGATGATATTCCATCATGGAATTGATTGATGATCTTGCAGGTGGACATAGCATTAGAATGTGCAAGGTTACAACACCGTTTCACTATGCCACCATTGGAGGTGGAAGATTACCCTCACACCAGCTACTCCGATCACTTCAAAACGCAGCAACCGAGAAACCCCACCATGCTTGGTGGTTCGAGCAATGCGTCCACCGACATATTGCAAGAGATTCTTTCAGTGGCTCAGGCCTCTCAACAGCTTGCCAACCAATCTTGTTCAGTTGATGCAACAACATGGGATGGAGGGCTCGCCAATAATAACAATAACAACAACAATAATGTTTATGCTTGTTCTTCTAATGATCAAGACTTCGCTTTCATGGCTGCCAAAGATGGGTTTCAAGATTGGAAGTCTGCTGTAACATTTGATGCGGAAAGCTCATGGGAAGATCCTTATTCTAAGTGTATAGACGTTGGCAATGTCGGTGACGATATTGCGGTCGAGAACTTGAGATGGGTTGGAATGTCTAGCAAAGATCTCGACAAGGTATTCGTTTAATCTTGGATGAATTTAATTCTTTTGTTTTGTCACCTTATATTTATACTACATGCTTTCTTAAAAATGAAATAAATATGAAACTTTGCCAAGAATTTAAATATATTAGGGTTTTTTATTATGTATTTTTCCTAAGCATTTTTTACATAGCAACAATGACTCTATTTGAAACCCATATTTTAAAAAAAGAAAATTGTAAAAAATCCATCTAAAAATGTTTTTTTTCTCTAATGTATTCACACTAAGGGCCCTATTTTTTCCCTATAAAAGAAAATGTGATTATATAATTCATTTTCTAATAATGAATTTTTGAATAAGAGACCTGTAATTATAGTTTCATTTCTATTAGTTGAATAATTTCTACTTTTCATATGATGAAAAATTATCAAAGCTTAATATATACATTTAAACATGTTTATTGGACAGAATTGCATGGAAGATTCTAAGCTAGTTCCCATAGAGAACATTTCAAACTTTCAAATTGAAGATCATCAAAACCAGCTTCAAGGTAACTACGTATGCCATACACATAATTAAATTAATTTATTTAACCATCGAGAATATAAATAATGTAATAAAAGGACTAAATTTACCCTAAACCTACTAACTTAAACAAAATTTTCTTTCTTATTTACAAATCAAGATCAATCTATTGCGATCAATGACGAAATGAACGATTTCTCGCTTGCATTCATAAACGAAGACATCCCAAACCCTAACAACTATGACATGGAAGGATCAGACAATACCATGGTGAACTACTCGAGCTCCCCGAGTTTCGAGGTGGTCGAGGAAATAAAAGTGAACCATGGGCTCTTCATCTCAACAAGACAAGTAGCTGAGACCTTCTTCCACCAAACAATACCATCAGAGACTGTTAAAGTCCAAAGCTTGAACTCTAATTTCATGGCACCAAATTTCATTAGCCTCCATGAAATAACACCTCAAAAAACACCCTCTAGTTTCCTCTTATGTGGGTCATCTCTGAAAAAGCCATGGAATAACTTCCAAAGGAAAATTATTTCAATTCTTGAACTTTTGTTGATCTTCATAGTGTACTCTGATGAAGAAGGAGAAGAAGAAGGAAAAGTTAATAGTAATAGTGGTGATGAAGGTGAAAATTTGTTAAGTGAAGATGAAGAGTGCAGATCAAAGGGGAAGAAAAAAGGAGCTTTGAATATGATTTTGAAGAAGGCAGGGATTTTCTTTAGCATTGCTTCATTGGCTGTTTGTACTATTTGGGCAAATTATATTTGATATTTTTTTTTCTCTTTTTTATATTTTTTTAATCTTTATACGAATAATGATATATATGTTGTAAGTGGGGAGGGCAGAACTTAGCTTTTCTCTCAACACTATTTTAATGCAAATCAATGTGTTTTTTTTTTTTTTTTTTCTTTTTGGTCTCTTGAGTATTGCTGTAATTGTATGTATGGAAAGGCTAACGCACACTTATTTGGTACGCATAACTAATACATAATGTAGTTTTTAAGAAATGTGTTAAATAAATTATCATATTTAGTCCGGTTTGTGTTTAAAAAGAATCTCACCTAAATATTAAAATTTACGTAACAACTATGAACTTGGAGTTTTTTTTTTCTAATCAATTTTGTACTTGAATGATGGCTATAGCCACAGTAGTTTCACGACACAAAAAAAAAATATGTTTGAATAAACGTCTAATAAGTTTTTGAAATTTTAATTTTGGTCAAATATTTCTCTATTCAAAAAATAAAATTAATCTATCTATCTTTAATTGGTGTAGGGAGCACCATATCCAATCTTTTCTTTCTTTTTATTTAACTATGATGCATTCTGTATATTAATTAAACGGAAGGCATTACTTTACTTCATTGATATCTTCTTGATTCTTTGTATTTAAAGCTTCTCTCTAGCTCCTGTCGTATAACTTTTTTTTTATTGGATGAGTAGTCTACGCTATTAACGTTATTAGAGATGGAATATGTTGACGATGTTAGGGATATGTGTCAACTTAAGTTAGAATAATATTACGATGCTATTTCTTAAATCTACTTTTCTTTTAATCAATCTAATATTTTTAAAATTGATTAAACTTTGAATTTTGTGTACAAGTAGGTTTGTGAATTATAAAAGTTGTCAAATAGGTTTGAGTACCTATTCGTTATGAAAAGAATTCAGTGATGTATAAGACAAAATTTTATGTTTTAAAACACATATTATTAGTCACTTTTTAAAATTCAAAAACTTATTGAACAAAAATTTGAAAGTGTTAAGAATCTATTAGATAATAATAAAGATAAACTATTTACACCTAATGATAAAAGAACACTAAATGACAAAGATTCACTATACTTGATCTTGTCATGAAGTGTAAATATTTTGCTCACTTCGTTATTTTTGACAATTCCTCTTAAAAATAAAAGTCAATTTTAAAAAGAAAATTTGTTTCAAAATAACAAGATTGCTGAAAAAATTTACAAATATAACGAAATATGTAGTATCAATTATAGATAAAAATAGATCGACTACTATTTGTGTCCATGATAAAGATAATTGTCTATCACGGTCTACCGTGGTCTATCATTAATAGATCATAAAATTTTGCTGTATTTTTAAATACTTTCATTTATTTTGCTATATTTGAAAACAAGTTGGGTAAAAACTTAAATTTTTTTATATAGTTTTAATAACTTAGACATGGGTTTTGAAAATTGGCACTTGCAAATAATATTTATAAGATTAATTTTTTTTTAAATTTAAATAGTTAAAACAGGAGACTTTAGTCATAAATAGGGAATTGCATCATGATTGAAAAATGGAGCCAATCGACTAAATACCAACCAAACCAAATGGCACCATATTGCTTTCAAATATGAAACACATGTTTGATATCCTAATTTCTTAGTACTACATTGATCACAAAAGTAGTTGAAGATCATGTCCTTTGGTTGAAAATTGTAAAGTTATTCCCTTAGAAAACTATCACATAAATGCAAACATTATTTCTTCAAAGACTTTGAAATAATGTTTCTTTTTGGAATTTGGTGAAAATATGTCAATCTCTTGTCCAAGAAACCTTGACCTAAAGGTATAAGGAATAATTAATTTCTGTCACTTTGGCCAAAGGATAGAAAAAGGTGGGATTCTTTTCTTCAAAGATGGCAAGTTAATTGCATGGAAAAACAAGCATATATTACTATACCATACATATCACATTGCTAATAGGGAAAGTTATAATCATAACCCCAAATAGCAGAAAGTGTTTATAATTGTTTTTTAGAGTCTATGGAGTGATTAATGAAAATCTTATCTACTTTGAGTGTTTGGTAAGTAAGATTATAGTTTATTTTGAATAAATTTGTTAGGATCACTTTCTTAATCCCATGATGATTCTCACTATTTTCAAATTTATTCCCTAATCCATACTGTTTTTTAAAAGTAGAATCTTTGTAAACTTATCAGATATGAACAAAATTTCAATTCTCAATCATATTCTTTATAAATTAAAGAAAGATTTAAATAACGGATAGAACTAGTTTTCCAACCAACATTTCACAAATATCTCCAAGTTTATAACTAGATTTTTCATAAATTTGGGTCAATTTTAACCTTTAGATACCTTCTTTGTTGTATTTAATTTAATAAATTTTAGTATTAAATAATAAAAAAAAATCAATTCAAATATAGTATTGATTTGAAAATAACATATTTCATGAATTAGTTGGTGTAAATGGGTTGAGTTGGCAATCCAAATGACCCCATGAGCAATCTCAACCCAATCCAACTCAACCCATATTTTAGGTCGAGTTAGTTAGGTTGGGATATATAAGGTTGTGATTTTTTTCTCATTTCTAATATTTATTAAATTTCAAAACATTATGACACCATATCCATAAATCCTCACATCATAAACTACAACAATAATATAATAATACTTTAACAAATAAATTTTAAACCCGCTAGTATTACTAGAGAAGAGTAAAATATAATCCAAATCTTCTAAAATCAAAAAACATTCCAAGTATCATATTATAAAACTTGATATAAATATATATAATATCATTAATTCGGGTTGGATTGAGTTGAATCGAATTTTTCAAACCTCAACTTGAGACCCAACCCAACTTGAAAAAAATAAACACTAGAAGAAATTTGGCCTTTAATGTCGGTTTAAAACCGACATTAAAGGGCTTTAATGTCACTTGACAACCGACATCTTTGCGAGCGTTATTAAAGGCCTTTAATGTCGGTTGGGCTTTAATGTCGGTTTAAAAACGACATTAAAGGCCTTTAATGTCAGTTTTCAACCGACATCTTTGATAGTGTTATTGAAGCCCTTTAATGTCGGTTGAGCTTTAATGTCGGTTTTAAACCGACATCTTTGATAGTGTTATTGAAGCCCTTTAATGTCGATTGGGCTATGATGTCGTTTTAAAACCGACATTAAAGACTTGTTGTCCATTTTTAGAAATTTATATTTATTTAATTCTTGTATTATTGTCCATTTTTTATAAACCAACATTGAATCCATATAGATAAATATTTTTTCTCGCTCCAACGAATCAATAAATATTATTTTAGAAACTATAATATTTATCTTTTACATTTGTATACACAAAATGAAAACTTAATATTGTGTTTATATATACATTCTACAACAGTATATGAAAAAAGATCCTAATACAAGACGTAAATAAGAAAAATTCTAAACGTCTTCTCAATTTTCAATCTTCAACCTTCAATGATCGTCTGGCTATCTACATAATTGCTCAGCTTTCAACCCCATATAACTTCAATCATTCTACAAACAATACCAAAACAAAGCTAAACGTGAGGTATTTAAACATTGAGGTAGAATATATGCATTTAATAAGTAGTTAAATTCACTTAATAATCACATCAAAATAAGGAGATTAGGTAGAAAAAAGAACTCGAAATATAACGTGATCCTATATATGTAACTCCAAAAGTCCAAAATGAACATAGAAATTAAAGAAATTACAAACTAATTAAACCCAAAATTTACTAACTCCAAAGTCTAAAATTAACATATAGAGATTAAAGACATTGCAGATGAACTAAACCCAAATTTTACTGACTCCAATGTCCAAAATTAACTTATAGAAATTAAAGACATTGCAAATGAATTAAACTCAAAGTTTAGTAACTTCAAAGTTCAAAGTTAACATAAAAATTAAAGAAATTGCAACATCAACAATAACAAAGTTACCACTAGTACTCCTAGTCTGCATTGCCATTTTAGCATCACCCATAACAGCTCGTCCAACAATAATAGCAGAAAAAATCCAAAAGAAAAAACACAACCCAGTATTGAGTACCATTTAGTTAGATTATATAAGGAAGTTGGTTTTTTGTTGAATATAAGACTAACGCTCCCTTTCAATGAGATTACAAATTTGAATCCAGAGATCCCTTTCAATTAAACTCACAACTTCACCCATAGAGATCCCTTTCAATTAAACTCGCAACTTCAACCTACCAAACTTGCAGTAATGTCATAGCCCACATAAAAAAGAAACAAATGAAAAGGAGGAGAGTGAAAGAAAAATGGTACCTCAGAGACGAGAGTGTTGTAAGAAGCCCGAGTGGTAGAGAATGAAGAAAAGAGAAGAGCAGGGTTGTTCCTTTGAACTAATTTGAAGTTGGGACAAAATCTGAGTCCACCCATCTTCCTCCACAAAATATTCATCTTCTTTTCTAATATTTTCAATTTTTCAAAAAGGAAAAAAAATACAGAAATAAAAGTAAATCAGTATATAAAAAAAGAAACAATTCATCATACCAACTTAGTACTCCTTAGTATCTCAATTATCCTTCAAAATAACTAATGACAGCTTCTTTCTTCTAACGATGAAATTATGATATAGTTGAATCAATACAAGCTATAGTACGTATCTATGAACGTGAGGAGAAAAGATTTCTCAGTTGAAAGAGAGAAAGAGGAATATACCCGAAAGATAAAGAAGGAATTGGTGGTGTCATTCCAAAAATGGGCTGTTTATTATGAACCAAGTTTGGAACATCGCACTGTCCACGTTCAACCAAAGCCTTCTCATTTTCCTTTACCTAAAATTTTCAAAGTATATGAACATATTACATTCTTAGAGGCTATTCAACAATATTAAATTACTTTAATTAATTTATATACAACATATGCAAAATGAAACTTACATTCAAATCAAATTTGCTGAGAAATCCTCTTTTTATCCTCAACCAACACCTTAATCAGAGTCCAAAGTTTACTGTAAGGGGACCATTCTTTTCTTTTCCTCATTTAATACGATGTAATCCCAAACTAACACCAAAGTGTTAAAATACTTCTTTTTTGCTTTGATTTTTCAGGTGTGAAATAATAAGCATAAGCAAACAAAAGCAATTGAGGGTTCCAAATCCAGCCAACAGCTAGAACTTCATTTTATTTGGCACAATTAACAAACTAAGCATGTTTTCAGAACAGAAAGAAGTAAGAAACTCATTTTTATTATACATTCATATCGCTAAAAGTTATACTAATTACATAACTGTGTTTGAAAACAAGATCTCCCAGCTAAGCTTATAGATAGGGTAAATTTAGTTATATCAATACTTCAATTGATATTACTTTTCGCTTTCTTGGATTGTTACTCACAAATGTTCAACAGCAATACAAATTAAGAAAATTATTAGAAAGCTAAATTTCAAAAGAACATTTGAAAAGTTAGTTTGATAAAAATTCTATTTTTAGCTAATTTTTTCCCAACTGCCATGATTTAAGACATTCCAGTAACATCCTATATTAATTATTATTTAGAAAAAAACTATCCTATAAAATAGATTACCAAAATTACTCAAAAATAGAAACTAAGAACCAAATAAAATATAGAGACAAGAAAACCAATAAAAACAAACAGTGAGTTCAATCAGCAAGAGCAAATCTACCCTTTTGGGAACTAAAAATGAATTGTTTTGCATAAAAGCTTAAAAATCCAAAAAGGGTAAGAAATTTATGGAAGCAAAAGAAGAGGAAAGGCAGATCCAAATCCATAATAAGAGAGGTTAAAACCCAGAAAGATGAATCGAATAAAAGATAAAGAAATCACCTTTTTGGTGTGATTCCTTACAATAAAACACAACATATGCAAAATGAAACTTACATTCCCCAGTGACCTTTTTTCATCAGTGGTGCCTCCAAACTGAACTTTTCCATCCTCCACGTCTCCTTTGGACTTGTATTCCATCACTTTCGCATGCTTCTCATCAACATTTCCACCATTATCTTCTTCCTTCACTTGATCCTCAAACCGCTTCCGGTCCCTCCTTGCCCTACCACCCAAGCTTGCTCCATCGTCTTTGACTCTTTTTCACCGTCAGCAAATCTCCTCCGCTCCTTTTTCTCGTCCATCTTAGATGAAGAATATAAATATTAACCAAAACCTTTCATTTCAATAACAAAAGAAATAAATAATACAATGATACAATATGTTTCCTATGTTAAAACCAACATTCCTTGGGAGTTTGCATCTTTCGAACAACCTATATTCACAAAAATAATACTAAAAAACCAAACAAAACGCTCACTCAATGTATAAGAAAAAGAGACTTTTATGAGACATTTCATCAAACATCTTATGAGCATAAACTAATAACTCAAGAATGCATCTTCCTCATCTTTTCACATAGCACAAGGTGAAATCTAAATTCCACTAGCAAATGAATAATGTATACATGGTTATACCTAAAGGTTGGCATTTTACCTAAATATATATACAAGAATACTATGAATTGTATACGGCTCATTTTACCTAAATATCTTTTCACATGTCTGAAGTGAAAACTCAAAGAATCTTCTATCATAATATTTTTCAAGAGAACGTAGAATTTAAACTGGAGCAAATAAGAACAAATTTTCTAAGAAGTTACCAAAAGATTCTTCAACAATGGAGTTTGGAGTAAATGATAGGCATCTTCACAATAGTTATCTGTAAGAATGGTGCACTGAGAGCCAACCTAAGAAACAAATAGGAAAGAATGAGCTTGAAATACAACAACTGGGAAGGACTTCTCAAAGCGCAAAAAAAATTTAAATAAAATAAAAATAAAAAAAGAGAGGAGGAGAGGAGGAGAGGAGGAAAATTTAGGGTTAGAAGATTTCAAAGTTATAAGGAGGAAGAAGAGAGGAGGAGAATTTATATATAAACTTTTAAGAAAAAAGAAAAGGTAAAGTAAGAGAGAGAAAACTTGATTTTTTACCAAATTAAAAAAATAAAAAAAAATTACAAAGGGGCTTTTAAGTCGGTTTTCAAAATGCGGACGTTTAATGTCGGTTTTAAACCGACATTAAAGAAGGATCTTTAATGTCGGTTTAAAACCGACATTAAACGTCCGCATTTTGAAAACCGACATTAAAGCCCATTTTGCATTTTTTCCACCCGACATTAAAGGCCAGATTTCTTGTAGTGAAACAAAAAAACCTAACTCAACCCAAATTTTAAAATAACGCAATCCAACCCTTATAATATTATGGGTTGAGTAGTTCGGGTTATTCGAGTTGTGTTATTCTTGTATCCCTACCTAGTATTATCAATTACAATAAATTTAATTATTTTGTTCGATTATGAAAAAACTCATACTTTATATTCAAAATTTACTTAATTAAAACATCTATTAGCCTGATTTTTTTTAGATTGAGAACACCTTTTTTGGGTATCAAATATTTTTCGTTTGAACTACAATTAAATGTACTCTTCATTTTTCTTTTTATTGGTATGATAATTGTTAGTAAATGCTCCTACTTTCTTTATTTTGTCTTTTATCTCTTTTAGTTAAGTATATATATAAATATTGTTGGTGCTTACGAATATCTATATAATCGGTTAGGACTTACTCTCAAGTTTGTTTCCCCATCTTGTTATGATTACAATTCAAGTGTATAGATTTTCCGTGAGACATTATCAATCAAGAAAGAAAAGGAAAGAAAAGGAAAGAAGTCGTATAAAAGTCGACGGTAAGCTTTCGTCCTTGTTGACTACCAGAAAAGTGTTTGGGTGTGCCCTAGCTAGTTTATTGTATTCATATGTTTGTTGTACTCATATGAGTAATTTTCTCATAGTTAAATTCAACATTATATTGTTTTCTCACGCTAGAAGTTTTAGTCCAAGTGGGAATTTGTTGGAATTTATGTCCTAAAACTTGTATTTTGTAGTTAAAATTATATTTTATTCAATAAAGTGGTTATTGAGAACTTACTAGTGAAATCAGAATACTATAGGTCCAGAGGTTATCTAGTGTAGACTTAAACTTTATGTAGGACATAAACGTGAATCAAGTTCGAGTATATAGCCCAAACGGTCTATAGTGTATGAATAAGGTTGAACGCCTTATGCTTCGTAATTAGTACAAACGAAGTGATCCTGAATCGTTCATGTAGAGATATGGAAGTGAGGGCATCCTGTGTAAATAATCACTTTCAAGTTATAACACCGTTGACTATATAAACTGATTATTTCGATTATGATAACCTAGGTAACTTGATCTTAATCTCGAGCTAACTATGAACTTCTGTTCACATAGAATTATCTTTAGATCTGCATAGGTGAGGGCAGCTCAACAGCGCTGACCCAACAAGTATCTCATTTCATGGGAGACAAGTGGATAGCCAAGGACATACATTACTACAGAAATTGGTTTAATTGACGTTAATACAGTATCAAGTAAACCTATACTTGATGTTTTAAAAAACATCGACTGTTAAGTATAGTCTCATTACTTAACACTAAAAAATTGTCAAGTATTATATTTCTTAATGTCATTTTCATGTCAAATAAGATATTATACTTACACCTTTTACATGTCATGTAAGACAATATACTTGATACCTTTTACGTGTCGAGTAAGATAATGTACTTGACTCTATTTATGTGTCAGGTAAGACAGTATACTTGACTCTTTTTTTGTCAAGTAAAATAATATACTTTTCTTTTTATATGTCAAGTAAGACAGTATACTTAACCCTTTTTACATTTCTCATATCTCATTTCATGTATTACATTCATTCAAATAAAGACGGATTCATAAACAAAATAAACTCTCCAATCAACAATAATTTCATTTCTCAACAGTAAGTCATGTGTACATAGTTTACAATAATATTATACAAGTAGTATGGCTATTCATTTTTCTTCACAAACTACTCTCAATTTAGAAAGATAAATAAAATCATTAACTGTAAGACTAATCATGTTATGACCCTCAATAATTACGTCTTTTCGAGAGTTAAAACTTCACGAAGCTTCATAGTAAGTTTCATCAAATAATTCTTGAAGCAACAACTTACAATAGAATTTATCAAATTTTAGCATAAAAGAAAAAAACATTGACCATCAATTATCTGAGGGAAAAAAAAAATCAAGACATACTTGCGATAATAGAGAAGTCTGATCTTCGGTAAATGAGAAAGATCTAGAGAATTCCAATATTCAATCTTAATCTCTCCATGAACGCAATGCCATTATAAGATTACTTCTTATGATACATATTTGGTCGAGACTCTACAAAGACAAACATCATCATTTGATTCAACATAAGTCTTTCATTTATCGGATTCCTTCAACCATCCATCAAGTAAGAATCGTCGTTGTATCTATGTAGAAAAATATTAATTCTAAACAAAAGGTAATAAAATCCCAGCATAACTATCCCTTCAACTCAGAATATTTTTCCAATATATATTCTATCATGGAGTTATATACTCTCAGCATTAGAACAAATGACGATTAAATAAGCCTTCTTGCGAATATTTTAGCCACGAAGAAGCAGCTCTAATTCATTGTGCTATAGGCATTAATTAAACACTAATAATCATACAAATACAATACAATGAAGCTCCATGCCAGGCTAAAAATCATCAAAATACTAAGCTCAATCAAAAGTTAAAAGGGCTAAATACGTTCATTTTAACAATCCAATAAACACAACGTGTGATCAGAGTTGTAAAAAAAAGGAAAAAAAAAAAAAAACAGAACCTTCAATGGTATCTCTTGGGGTCTTGAATCCTAATCCAATACTCTTCCAGAAACGGTTCCGCCCTTTCCAGGTTCCCTTTTGTAGTCTTTTTACAGCTATTTTGTTATCCAAAAAGAACAATAATCATAAACATGAAATAAAACCATGATTGCGGTAAATAGAACAAAAATTCAAATAAACAACAAAAAGAACATTTCAATTGGTTTACCAGAGAAACACTTTAGGTTGCTTCAAAAAGGCCTTCTCAATCTGTGAAAAAGAAGGAAGAGTTAGGAGATGGAAAGTTAACGTTAATAAAATGAAAATAGGCACAATAAACGTGAAAAGAAGTGGATTTTTCGATGGAATAAAAACCTGTTCCACAATGATTAGGGATTGAGAAGAGAGGACGATTTGTAGTTTGCTCAGGCGGCCGAAGGAGACTTGATTATAGAAACCCTAAACTTGAGGGGACAACGGATCCATAGTTGGTTTTCGGAGATACTAAAGAGGATAGCATGGTACCTTCAACCAAACTGCACCCTTGCCTTGGTTGGTCGGAAGCTAGGAATCCTTCTCGTAGGACTTGACCACTGCCACTGATAGGTGGCCCCTTCTAGTCTGATTTTCAGTCTTCCAGTGCCTCTTCGACCGGTCCTTCGTTTCCAGTATGGTGAACTCCGCACTCGCGACAAATGTCTTCCTGGTACCCACATGTGAAAGGCAAATGGTCCCCACCAGGTCTGCTTTGTTGCAGGACAACCATTAGGTTCGTTCTTCTTCTTCTTGGCCACTGTTCACGTTCACTGACCATTTCATGCACTACAAGAAAATGAATTATTCCCGACGTAGAAAACGACGTCGGCATAAGAAACGTTGGGAATAAGGGTTTTTCCGACGCCGTGAACACCGCGTCGGGCAACGCGTCGGGAAAACACTATTTTCCGATGCACCAAGAAAGCGTCGGCAAGAATTCGTCGGGAGAAAGGTAAATTAAATTTTAAAAACAAACTATTCCCGACGCCGTGCACAGTGCGTCGGGAACGGCGTCGGGAAAAGGGGTTTTTCCCGACGCACTATTAGGCGTCGGGAAAACCGTTTAAAGAGCGTCGGGAATGCCCCTTGTCCCGACGCTTTTAGGGGGATTTCTCGACGCCGCCGCACTGCGTCGGGAAATCCCCTTTTTAATCGTTTCAGTTCTGTAATTTACAAAACTGAAACCGAGAGAGAAAACGAGAGGAGAAGCCGAGAGGGGAGAAGAGAGAATCGTCGTTCCCGTTCCGTGTTCTGCCGCCGTCGCTCGCCGTCGTCCCTTGCCGCCGTTTAGCCGCCGTCTGCCACTTTAGGTAAGTGGAAGTTTAAATTTTATTTAGTTTAAATTTAGATTTTTGTTGATTGATTTATCCATTTGTAATTTTTCTCCATCGTCCTCCCCTCCTCGTCCTATTTGGCCACCACCGGTCTCAATAAATGTTTGTTTGTTTTTTTCTTTTTTTGTTTCAAAGTTAAAAAAATGTATGTATTAAATTAACGTATATTCAAATTGTTCGCTAGATAGAGTTTATTGAAATTGTTTAAAGTTCTTTTTTGTTTTTGTTTTAGTTTTTCTTTAGTTAATTAGTTTTAGGATTAGTTTTAGAATTTAGATTTTGAAATAGTTTTAGGATATAGATTTTGAATTAGTTTTAGGTTTTAGTGTTGAATTTGAATTTGAAGTGGTTTTAGGATTTAAGATTGACGTTGAGATTAAAGTTGAAATTGAATTTGAGATTGATAAAAAAATTGAATGTGTAGAGATTTTTGAGGTTATATTGAATTGGGGGGGGGTGTTTATTGATTTTGAGATTGTGATTTAATTTGAATTTAAGATTGATTTTGAGATAAAGATTTAATTTGAATTTTGAATTTGAATTTAAATATGCATACGAATATGAATTTGAATTTCAATTCCAATTTGAATATATATATATATATATATAGATACAATGTCTTCATTTATTGAGACCCTATTATATATATATCTTTGTCATGCCAACAAAAAGTGTCTTCATGCTCATTCTATCATTTTGTTTCTTTATGTATAATATAAACTTCTTTTTGATATCCTTCCATTATTCAATTCAATAATAAACTAGAAGCCAAGATATAATTTGTCCAAAATGCTCTCTATTTCATTTTCAACAACAACTACAACAATAATTATTATGAAATGGAATTACTACTTATCTGGGGAGAGGGAGGTTTAAGTTAAATTGAAAATGTTTGTTTTCTATGTCCATAGCCATTATGTCATATCGACGATCAAATTTTATGGAGACGGACGATATGTTCCTCCAGTTTGAGGACGATTTAGATAATAACATCGCAGAAGGGTCATCATCTGTGGGCGACAATACGGGTGAGTCTAAGAATTTTCTTCATTTTAACTTACAAATATTTCATGTTCTTTTTTCTAACTTTATATGTTATTATCGATTTATTGAGCAGAGTCTTCTTCTCAACAAGCGACTTCGACTCCTAGGAGACGTGCGCAGTCTCGACTTTTGGAGTTAGAGCGCCACGTTGCAATAAATAGACGCATTCCGATGACGATCGCCCCTGGAGCGGAGAAGCCTATTTCTCCACACGCCGTTCGCTTCAGCCAGGCGATAGGCGTGTGCGTGCGAAAGACATTTCCCGTCCGCTGTCTTAAGTGGGCGGACGTTAGGAGAGAATACATTGAGGTCGTCAAGGGCGACCTCCAGGTAATTAAATGCACTACACATTTATATATGATTTCATTTGAAATATATCTAACTTTAACCAATCTAATGTGTTATGTTTGTAATGTGTAGCGATTGTTTGTGCTTGATTTCAATGATCAAGCAATGAACAGGTTTGTTGAGCATCAGATGCTCACGACCTTTAAAGAGTTCCGGGCCGACTGTCATAGACATTTCAAAAAGTACAGCGACCCGGAGGAGGCTCGTGCCAACCCACCAAACGCATTGGTTGGACGTGATGAGGATTGGCACTTCCTCTGCAACCATTATATCAGTCGTGCATTCCAGGTGTTTGTCATGATTAATTATGATAACAAGTTTTAATATGTATACGAAATAAACAATATAATTGTTTTAATGCAGGAGCAATCACGGACGAACAAGGCTGCTAGACAGAAGCAGCCTTACAATCATAGTAGCGGGTCCAAGTCGTTTCTACAACGACAGTATGAGCTCGCTGAAAGAAAAGGGGAGCCGGTCGATCGTGTGGAATTGTTTCGGGAAACACACGTTCGAGCTGGGACATTCGTGTCACAGGCCGCCGAGGATGCGCATGTAAGTTATGCCCTTATTAATTATCCACTTTCATTATATATTTTTGCGCGTTACCTAACATAGTTTTTAAATTTGTTGCAGAATCAAATGCTGGAACTCCAATCTCAGCCTACCCCAGAGGGTAGTCAGTCACTCTCTGAGGATGAGATATGTGATCAGGTGTTGGGTAGACGACCAGGCTACTCAAAAGGCCTTGGTTGGGGACCCAAGCCGAAGGCCCGCAGAACGGCGAGTGCAAGCAGTTCGTCGACATCTTGTTCGCAGTCCACAGAAAAAGAGATTGAATTACAAGCTAAACTTCAAGAAGCTTTGGAACGGATTGAAGTACAAGATAGAAATCACCAAGCATTAGCTTCACAAGTGGAAAGTATGAAAAAGATGATAGAAGAATTTACTCGTGCACAACAGGGACCACCACATGATCCCTAGCTCTGCGGTACGTATATGTCTTTATTATTCTTAAGTTTTTGCAAATATATGATTATGTACTAAATTTAGTTATTTTTATATCATTTTTAGGACCGAAGGTGTAGAATGACGCACATACGCACCTCGTTGGAAGACTTTTTCTTATGTTTATGTTTTTTCTATTTTGAGAACTATATTTATTGTAGTGAACTATATTTTCGTATTATTAATTTTAATTCTATTTTTTTAATTTGTGTTTGTATATTTCTTAATTTATTTTAATTTATATTCAATTTGTTTTAATTTAATCCAAAACGTCAGAAATTTTTTTCAGCAATCTGAACATCATTGTGAATGTTTGAGCAAAATATTATAAGGAAAAGTAGAAACAAAATATTAAAAAATATATATAAAAAGGAATTCCCGACGCCGGTAGGTGCGCCGGCATAGCTTGCGTCGGGAATGCCTCTTTCCCGACGCAGGCTATACCGACGCTTAGTTAGGCGTCGGGAGAGGCTTTCCCGACGCCACGTTGGTATGGCGTCGGGAAAGCCTCTCCCGACGCATTTCTCCCGACGTTCTTCCCGACGCCGTTTGGTATGTCGGGAAAGGTTATCCCGACGTACTTTTCATTTTCGCCGACGTTTTTTGGCGTCGGGAGTACCCCCGTCTCTTGTAGTGATGGTGTGGTGGAGTGCAGGTATCCGCTTTCAAAAGTATGCAGTGCGAGGTGATGACGTTCTCATTGTCGATGCAAAAGTAGGATCAGTCTATAAATCCCTTCTTCAAGGACTTGGGGTTGCGGTATTGCTAGCAAAATCCCTTATCTCGAATAGCGGATGCATAGAGTTTGCCAAGAAGTGAATGGTTGTTAATGGAGTGAGTGAGGAGTTAGTGGGTTGTGGTCGTGGCCGGTGGGGAGACCGCGTGGGGTGTGGTCGGCAGCTGGTGGTGATGGAGAGCCGTGGAGATGGAGAAGAAAAGAACACGTGTGAGGGTTGTAGAGAGAAAGGGGGAGATGAAGGGTTTGGAGGGAAATTTTTAATAAATTTATTTTAATAAAATAATTTTTAATAAGTTTATTTTAAAAAATTTAGTAAATTAATTTTTAATAATTTTATTTTAATAAATTAATTTTTAATAATTTTATTTTAATAAATTAATTTTTAATAAGTTTATTTTAATAAATTAATTTTTATTATAAGTTTATTTAATGGAATGAGGAAAATAAAAATTATTATACTTTTTATTTTTATATTTTTATATTTTTATATGTGACATTTTTAAAACATTTTCAAAGCGTTAAATAAATTTTTTAACTATACTTGACATTGTTTCCACATCAAGCAAATGTCAACTATACTTGACGCGAAACAAAACGTTAAGTAAAAGCTAACGTAAAATAATTCAAAAAATTTGGTGAAAATTTTGTCATCTTCAAACTATACTTGACGTTTTTTCGCGTCAAGTAAATGTTCGCTATACTTGACATGAATAAAATGTCAAGTACTTGACGCAAAAAAAAAAAAAAAAAACATCAAGTAAAGGTTAACGTAAAATAGTTTGAAAAATTCCGTAAAAACTCCACTTTTTTAAAACTATACTTGACGTTTTTCCTTTAAAATGGTTAATACTTGATGTTTTTTTAACAAAAACGTCAAGTATGTAAAAGTAGCTAGTGTCAAGTAAAGCAAAATTTGTAGTAATGATAAGGTGCAAGACAGAATTCACTCCTACACGCTTTAGGGTTAGTAGATAGGTTGTTCCCTTAAAAACTGAATTCAAGTCTTGGACAAGGGGCCCCACCCTCTCATTGGCTTGAGAAGGATTAGTTTTATATGTTGGACCTTAAACTCAATTGTTCAATAGTGAATCAACGGGACTTAAGGAACAAGATGTAATCTCGGAGGTAAACGACATTTTAACCTAGCCGAGATTACGAACAACTTGTAAAGTATTAACTTACTGATCATGGTTATATCAGATGACATAAATATATCTATAGTAAGGGGAGTACAACTACGAGATTTTAGTGGAATAACCCATTAGTTAACGAATATTGATTTGCTCGGTCTAAAAAGGTTTAACCAGTTATCAGATCATTGGAGTCCATGATCTATAGGTTCATTAGGTTTCCCTGCTAGCTTATACAAAATTAATTTAGAACAACAGGTTAGAATAATTAAAATTGTTCGAATTAGGTAAAGAGAGAGAAATCGACAAATATATATGTGATATAGTTGTTGGTGATCAGTTTTAAATAGAACTTTATGTTTAAATGTGATTTGAATATTAAAAATATGAATACGAATTCATATTCAGAAGCTTAGAATTGATGGAAATGGTCAATGTTGTAAAAGTCAAAATGTTGACTTTTGACTTTGAAAAGTCAAACTTTCACTGGCCTTATATTCAAATGTGATTTGAATTTCAAAAAACAAGAATGTGGATTCATGCTTGGGAGGTCGAAATTTTAGTCAGGACGGAAAAAATGGTAAAAGTTTGACTTTGACTTTAATGGTCAAATGACCAAAATGCCCTTGGACTAAGTCAGTAAAAAAATCCAACATTTGGTTAGAAAATTCCACTAACACTTAGTGGGATAAGTGGCTACATGAGATGTAGACACCTGCCCACTAAGTTCCACTAAGTGTTAGTGGATTATTAGGTATTGAGATTTAAGAAACTAATTACATGCAATTTTACATGTAATTAGTCTATTTAAAGAGAAATTTTCAAATTTACGAGGACTATTGGCAAAATTGTTTATTTTGATTTTCACAAAATTTTAGCAATTTTTTCTCTCAATTCTCAACCTTAAATTCTTTCCAAATTTCCATAACTCTACCTAATTCCTCCACATTACAAGTCCCACAACCCAATTCTAAATCCAAAGAATAACGGGTCAACACCAGTGGTAGTCCCGTCTTCACGTTTGGAGGAAATTGCAAGCATCGGGAAGCTTCGAAGGTATGTTTCTCACTTTATCCCTAATTTCATTTAATTAGGATTCTTTAAACATGATTAATCTCTAAAGTGTTTAAATGTAATTAGAGTAAGATTAGATCTGTTTATTCCGTTGCGCTAGTATGCTTTCCTGAAAAAAGAAAGAGAAAGTGTACTACAAATCTATAGAAAATGAAACAAGTCGATCAGGACTTTAGTTGAATACATTATTAGTAGTCTAGGATCAAGGGAGAGATATTCCTTCATCAGTTATAATTATTATATATATACATATCAAGTTCTGATGAGTCAGTTCTTGGTCAGGACATTGGTTAAATGATTAGAGTGTTGTACCTCTAGTCATAACTGTGTATTCAACAATTACTCCATGAACAATATATATAATCTTTTATCCTGGATCTAAGGCCCCTCTTTGATGTAGATGCTGAGTCATCGAACTGGGTTACCAAACTCTATTGTGTTATCTGTTCTTTTACATGTTTCCTTGGTTCTTTTACATGTTCTTTTACATGTGTCCTTAGTTGATCATTCTATAAGACTTTACAACCAAATACATGAGATTAGGGGTGAGCATCATAGACCAAACACTAAGCTGACCAACCGAATCGAAGTCGGTTGGTCGGTGTTGATTTTGGAAAATTCCATATCGAGAAATTTCAAAAAGTATTTTAACGAGTTAACCGACTAACTAAAAAAACATGACCAACCGACTAAAATTTGTATATCAACCATTGATGTTGGTTTGATAATTTTCTAGTCCGACTATAGTTGGTTCAGTGGCAGTTCGGTAAAAAAACGACTCTGACCGACCAATGATCACTCATACATGAGATAACTCGATTCGATAGCTTAGTTTGGAAAGGTCACATGTATGATAGCGTAGTTAGGAGAGCTTTATACTAGAGATTGGAACCCCACTTTTATATTTTATTAGCGGGGATAGCTCAGTTGGAAGAGCGTCAGATTGAAGATCGATCGAACATGGCAAATGATCATTGAATTTTTTACGTAATACATGAGATTACTCAATTATAAGTATTCAATCTATGTTCACCATATTATGATCACTTGTACATGAAATAAGTCAATTTGGTAACTTAGTTTGGAAATGTCAAAATAGAGATTAATATTAGAGATTTGAACCCCACTTTTGCATTTAAATAGCGGGATAGCTCAGTTGAGAGAGCGTCAGATTAAAGGTATGAAGGTCACATGTTCGATCCATGTTCATCGCACATGATAATTGCACTTTTTATAATCTCTATTTATATAGTTTAAAAAATCGTATATGATTACTAATACATGAAATAACTCAATTCTGAAGGTCACATATTTTATCCGTGATAGCTCATATATGTTTTATGATCCGTGACCTTCATATATGTTTTATGTATACAATACTTTATAACCACATAACGAGAAAAGCTTCATTTGGAGAAGACTAAGGGCCTGTTTGGGGTTAGGGTTAACACTGTGGGCTTAGGTTAGCCCAACCCTAACCCCCGTTTGGGCCAAGGATTATGGAAACCCTAGTTTTAGGGTTTCCATAATCTCCTTTCAATCCGTGTTACCGCTCCGTTCAATCCGTGTTTTCGCCCACCTTCAATCCGTATTTTCGCCTCCTTTCAACCTGTGTTTCTACTCCTCTCAACCAGTGTTTTCGCCTCCCTTCTACCTTCCTTCGATTATCATATTCTCTCTATTATTCGTTATTTGCGCAAAAGTATGTGAAAACACTCTACAACGTTGGTATAGAAGGAATTTTACCGGGGGCGGCCTCTGTAATTCTATGTTGACGAAGTTCTCGCGTTTGCAGTCTCAGGTGAACTGAGGAAAGCGGAAGAAGAAACTATGCATTACTGGGTGAAAGCTTGTCCCTTCGATTTCTCTAGAACTCTTCCTAAACCTCGCAGACATTCATCTCTTTCTCTCTCTACGAATTCTCTTTGATTTTTTTTATAATCATTTTCATGGATTACTCCTATGGAGTTTCAGTGGCCACTCCGCTGTTAACATCAGAAATTTGAAGATCGTCGTGTTTGGTGGCCTCGTCGAAAGCGATATCGCCGTTTTATGAGATCGGTACTTATGCCTTTTACTTTCTCATTTACAGAATTGTACTGCTCTACTACTTTCTTCATCGCTATGTATATAATTTTGGTCTGATAGTTTGTTGCATCATCATTTCCATAGTCTGATCGATCTTCTGTTTGTGTTTATTTTTAACATGGATTGGAGTTGTATTTTGAGTAGTAAACACGTTTCTTAATTCGTTTTTTATTATTTTAATTTTTCTTGATATTGTAAATCGATGTTACCGACTATGGAGTTAAATTATTATGAGACCAGTTTCTCTATTGTTTATGCCTCAACTCTTCTTTTATGGAGATTTATTCACTACAAATTTTGCGATAGCTGTAGAGATAGGTTAGGACGAAGATTTGATGTAAAGGATGTTGCTCATGTCAAGTTTGACAGTAAGTTGATCTTTGGTTAAATTTCTATTAAGGTTTATATTGTTCGGCTTAAGTCATACAAATGTGTATTTAATGTTACTGTCACCAATATATATAGATATATTTAGGTCCATCACTTTTTTCTTCAAATGCTTAATTTTGCTTTTGGTCGATCATCTTTCCTTCGATCAATATGATGATACAATCAAGTTATTTAAATCAATACTCGCCCACGTTGCTCCATTGAAGCTTGTATGGTGTTTTCTTACAAATGCACTTGTGTTATGCATGAATAAGCATGTGCCTTTATAAGTATAGATTGTTGTGCATGAATAAGCACGTGCCTATATAAGTATAGATTGCAGGAAGAAAGTTTTGTTCAACTAAGCTAAGTTGGTATGTTCTGAGAATTCTCTGAGTTGATCGGATTTTAAATTTCCTTATCCCATGTACTTGCCATAGTTTTTTGTTGTTTCAGTATACATGTTCTTGTTACAACAAAAATACTTTAATCAATAATTCAACTGGTTGATTTTGCTTAGTTAATTACATTGTTATTTGAAGGTTTTGGTGCATTTGAAGGTTGATTTTGGCTCGATCCTTATCCCATGTATTTGAAGGTTGATTTTGGCTCGATGCTGAAGTAGGGAAGACTAAGAATGGAACGTTATCTTTATTTCCTCTCTCAAAGGTTCCTGCGGCTCACAAATCTGTTCTTGTTGGTGATTTAAAAATGGCCAACTTCAAAAACTTTCTTGCCAACAAGGGAATACAGGTACCTTTGCTTATGGACCACTAGGAAAGAAAACAAATATCTCCTTTTGATATGTGTATGAACTAAAATCTGCAATTTAGTAAGAAAAGCGAACAATATTGCCGTCCTATATATATGCATTGCAGGTTGAATTTCCTGGGGTTGCTTTGAGATATGGCGAGTATGTCACCCTATGCAAGGTTACAAATGCAAGTCAAAAGGTTAGAACTTCTTAGAAAAATGGAGGAAAATAACTAAATAAATTTGAATGTGACTCTTACTGTTGCTTATTGAATCTGAACCAAAAGAAATACATATTTTCTTTGCTTCTAAGCATAAACACTAAACATAGTACATTCAATTTATGCAGGGTGGTGGTTCTGGTACACAACAAGTTGTCATTGAAGGGTCCTTATGTGAGGATTATTATAAAATTCAGGATCTATTGTATTCACAATTTTATTTGTTATAATTGAAAAACCTTGTTGAACATGGAAGATATCACCCCATCAATTTGAATTGCCTAATTGGAAATGTATTGATTTTTTTTATCTTTCTCAAATGTGTTTTTGAGATATGTTTCAAAGATAAAATTAGACATAATAATTCCCCTCCTTTTCTTTTTTGTTGCTAACTACAATAAGTTCGTTGGCTAGAGTTGGTCGCAGAACAAGCTGCATGCTTAGGGAAAATGTTATCCCCAGATCAAGTGAATCCCAATAAGGATTTGTTTGGAATTACTTTATCAGCGCTAAAACAAATAAACTAATATATATTCCTTCTCGTCCTTGGAATTGAATTTTTTTTCAAATTAAGCCAAACAGAAACAATTCGAACACAATGGCGTTAAAGTGCTAAGTAATTTAATTAATGAATATAATTATGGACGTATGTAGTAGACCACGTAATGAATATGTTAAAAACAGCTGTAGGATGCTAAGTTTGTATTTGTAAAAAAATGACTTAGAATAAAATTAGTACAATTTCTTAGCAAATTATTTTGAAATTGGTCGATTTAATAACATTAGACATAGAAAAAAACAATATACAATTTCTTAGCAAATTATTTTGAAATTGGTCAATTTATTTACAATGTGAATTTAAAGAACAAAAATTAACAAGTAAAAAAAATTATTTATAATCCTACCCACATAACCCTTCCTTCAAATACATCTTTATCATAAAATCTCCATAAACCTACCCATATAACCCTTCCCCCAAACACATCTTATTAAAAAATCCCCATAAACCTACCCACATAATCCTTCCCCCAAACACATTTTATTCATAACACTATCATAACCCTTCCCCCAAACACCTCTTATCATAAAACTACATTTTTAAACTCTTCCCCCAAACAAGGGTTATGATAAAACTAGGTTTATCATAACACTAGTTTTACCATAACACTAACCCTTCTCTAAATCAACCATTCCCCCAAACGCACCCTAAAGGTCTAAAGATTTGAAGGTCATTGTTCATGTGAAGGGATAACCATAGTGAAAAGGAGCTTGTGTTCGATCCATGATCATCACATTTCATTTTATAATCAATAATGGGATAATCGAGAGCGTTAGACTAAAGATTTCACTACAAGAAATTTGGCCTTTAATGTCGGTACAAAAAAAACACGAATAGCTAGTTGGAAATGTCAAATAGAGTTTAATACTAGAGATTTGAACCCACTTTTGCATTCAAATAGCGGGGATAGCTCAGTTGGGAGAGCGTCAGACTGAAGATCTGAAGGTCACGTGTTCGATCCACGTTCACCGCACATGATAATTACACTTTTTATAATCTCTATTATTTAGTTTAAAAAATCGCGCACATGATAATTACACTTTTTATAATCTCTATTATTTAGTTTAAAAAATCGTATATGAAGGTCACGATTTCGATCACAATCGACACCTGGTATCAAGTCTAAAGATTTGAAGGCCACCCTTCATGTAAAGGGATAGCCATACTGAAAAGGAGCTTGTGTTCGATCCATGATCATCACATTTCATTTTATTATAAATCAATAATGGGATAGTTGAGAGCGTTAGACTAAAGATTTCACTACAAGAAACTTAGCTGATTGGAAATGTCAAATAGAGCTTAATACTAGAGATTTAAACCCACTTTTACATTCAAATAGCGGGGATAGCTCAGTTGGGAGAGCGTCAGACTGAAGATCTGAAGGTCACGTGTTCGATCCACGTTCACCGCACATGATGATTGCACTTTTTATTTATATAATCTCTATTTATTTTGATTGATAGCTCATATATGTATACAATATTTTATAACAACGTAACGAGAAATGCCTCATTTAGACAAGACTAAAGGTATAAAGATTTGAAGGCCACTGTTCATGTGAAGGGATGCCCACCATCTGACCTTCACGACTTATTTCTCATTCGAGAGATCAGGACGGGAACTAGTATCTTTTAAGCAAAAGAAGGGAAGCCATAGTGAAAAGGGGAGCTTGTGTTTGATCCATGATCATCACATTTCATTTTATAATCAATAATGGGATAGTTGAGAGTGTTAGACTAGTTGAAAGTGTTAGACTAAAGATTCCACTACAAGAAATTTGGCCTTTAATCTCGGTACAAAAAAAAATAAGCACAGATGTATAAAGCAAAGTGGAAAAAAAGCGAATATTTAATGTCGGCTTTGACATTAAAGATTAAAAAACAAATGTTAATGTTAGTTTTGGACCAAATTTATAGGTCCATTTAAAAGCATTTACCAGACAAGGAAAAAAAAGAACCTTATTTCTTCGTATCCTCCCTCCTTGCAGTCGCCGACTCTCACATATGATAGTAGTGCAGCTATCGCAAAAGTTCATAACCATTATTACAATGGTAAAGAGGACAGATACGTCGTAAACATAGTACAATTAGAGAAGTTTTTACTATTGGTGCAATGATAGTGGATCATGTATAGACTGATGATAATTCGGCTGATCCTTTAAATAAAGGACTAACTAGAGAGAAGGTTTTTAGAACCAGAAAGAACGGGACTCAAGCCTATAGAAAACTGAATCACTTGTGAGGTAAACCCAACTTGAAAGACTTGAGATGCCAAGAATCAAGTTCAATTGGAAATAACTGATCACAAGTGATATAAAGAGAATCATACTAAAATACCTAGAAATTCCATTATTCTTATGATTGAGTGGTTAGCACGATATCCTGAAGCGAATGAAAAGGCTGAACATGGTTCTTAATAAATTTTACATTTGATGTCAAGTAGGGTACCTAGCTACAGAAGTACTCTTGATAGATTCACCTTTGTGGATGTGGAAGTAATGGTCACTTTCTATGGAATTCTAGACAAATTCTCTAGAGCATCCACTAAACTGAGATATATGTACAATGATTTAGAACTTCACTTGAATAATACTTTGTGTGTACAATGTTGTTAGGGGTGAAGTTTAAAACAATGGTTACTTTGTAGTATTATAAATCATTGTCACTATCAAAAGGTTCAAGTCGTAAGACACCTTAACTTAAACACAGTATTACGCAGATAGATTACTGCTTGATGAAAATGTTTTTAAAAATTTTCAAGTGGGGGACTGTTAGTAAAAAAATTTCAAATGGGGGATTGTTCGATGAAAAATTTGAGCCTCCAACCCTTAATTGATGGAGTGTCAATTTCTTAATTCCTAAAATAGATACACAACGGAAAGAAAAATGAATTTAGAACACAATGGTTGCTAGATGCTGATGGGTTATAAGCGGTCATGGCTGCACGATCAAGGCTGCAAGATGTTGGTGAAGGTAAGCGATTCTGGCTGTCACTAACATAACCCATTAGGCTGTTACTAGTCATTGGACGATTTTTTTTTATTGACCACCATAATAATGGACAACTAGTTATTAATACTTGACCTTAGAGCCTCTCCATCCACTATAAAATCACCATCCCACCTCTTATCTGCAACACAACAAAAAAATTTCTCCACCTCTCAAAGTCTCTCCTATCTCTCTCGGCCTCAACTATTTTTTCATATTTACTTTTTGTTTACCGAGCATAGAAGTGTCTATCAAGTGTTGGGATTTCAATGTAGTTCCAGTGCAGTTCATACCGACGAAATTAGAGGTTGTTTTATTTTGGCGATGACAGGGCAGATAAAATCTGTTTGCATATTCGAGTAAAGCCACGAAATGTTTTAAAGAGAGTGAGATTCACAACTTAGTATGTTATTAACATGCTTTTGTTTGGTAGGTTTTCTTCATTCAAAGTGTAGCTCCACCAAATTGCAACAAGAATAAATTTTCAATTTGAAATCTGTTGTGTTTGCAGGCAAAAATGTTGAAGCATCATTGAGAATCTTGTTCAAGTGAGTTATGATGGATGGACCAATCTCATCCTAAGGTAAGTCACAGATTCACAGTTCATCAATTAGAATCCTCTCTCTAATGAGTCAGTTTGTTTGATTGTCTTAATTTAGATTTTCCAGGTTTACTTTGATATTTTGTATATAAAATCTCTCCTAGAAATTTCCATTTCCTTCTCTAGAGTTGTTGTTTTCATGTCACTACAAGAAATCTGGCCTTTAATGTCGGTTTAAAACTGACATTAAAGGTCTTTAATGTCACTTGGCGACCGACATCTTTGTGAGCGTTATTGAAGATCTTTAATGTCGGTTGGGCTTTAATGTCAGTTTATAACCGACATTAAAGGCATCTTTAATGTCAGTTACAAACCGACATTAAAGGCTTTCAATGTCGGTTATAAACCGACATCTTTGAAAGTGTTATTGAAGGCCTTTAATGTCGGTTGATCTTTAATGTCGTTGGATAACCGACATTAAAGATATCTTTAATGTTGTTTATGAGATATCTTTAATGTCGTTTATGAGATATCTGTAATGTCGTTTTTCCACCGACATTAAAGATGTTTTTAATTTTTTTTGAACTGACATTAAAGATGTCTTTAATGTCGTTTTTTAACCGACATTAAAGACAAATTTAATGTCGTATTTACACTAGTTTTTATGATGGCAAAACCAACATTATTTGGCTTGAATTATATAATAAAATACAATTAAATAAACAACCAACAACTGTAAGTGAAAACTCAAAAATATAAAGATAATATATAAGATCGTGATTAATAACCAATGTATATGTACAACAGAAAGTTCCTCCACTAAATACATATTCATATTTGTGAATGTAGCGACCTCAAATTCGAGGACTAACAATTAAATACAGAACATCATTCACAAAAATGAATAAACATACAAAAGTACTCATCAAGTTGTTTCAATTCACGAAGCCTGCAATACAAGAATGGGTCAAATAATCAGACAACAGCTTACAGAGTTCATCTTCAAAACTACCAAACAAGCCATGTCTGAACGGTTTTTCTCATATTTCTTTAGAATCTACAAACTCAATTCAATAATAAAATAAAAAAATCAAAATAAACACAAGCCAAAGGATATTCTCCTCCACAGATAAAGAAATATCACCACTCCACCGTCTCACAACAACAACAATAACAAATATGAGTCTTCTTTGAAAGCATACATATGTGAAGGGAAATGCAGGGATTCTCACAAATGAAATAATAAATAAATAACAAAAGAATCATCCATATTAGTAATAATTAAGGAGATGGATCATCTAAAACAAAGTATTACAAAACAGTTCACAACAAAGTATATATTTATGTACTACGACTTCTTGCAACAAACTAAGGGACTCTGAAAATGCTAAACAGCAGTGGAACGAGAGACCAAAAGATCCAGAATATTTTGAGAATTACAAAAAAACATGGGCAAAGGAAAGATATTTCTAGAACCAGAAATTTTAATTCAACTCAAGTACATAAATGTTTTCAAGTTGAGAAATAGTATCATTATATCATCACTGTGCTTCATTTAGGATGTAAGAAAAATTACCAACAACGTCAAATTCGTAAGTCGAGATTCTACCAATCCTTTCCAAGAGCACAGGTCGTCGACATCAGCTGCTACTATATCAATTTGAAAATAGTTTTTGTAGCTTTCAAAAAACATTGGTATTGTTGAGGAAATTTTAAAAGATTCAAATTAAAACTATTTCAAATACAGTTCTTGCCATGTTGTTTAGTTTGTTTAAGGTACGTGTCACTGTCACAGTAACAACTTTAAACCCACCATGAGACTTTTGCTAAGTGAAGTGCTAAAATTAAGTGGCAAGGACCAAAGACTTCTTATAAAGTTCAACTGCCAAATCTGGAAGCATCAATGGACGAAATAGAGTTGATGGATTTATGGAACAAAATACATAACAAGAATTGAAGATGACTTGCATTCATATAAGCAAACGCAAACGCAACGTGTAAAAACATGAAAGGAGGCAGATAGCTAGTAAAACAATGGAAGATTTCAATCTTGTAAATGCCTCCTTAGTTCTAAGAAGCTGCTCGCATTGTCTCTGATTGTAACCAAAACAACACCAATCCATGAGTTCTACATTGCTTATTACTATTTCTATTTACTAAGACAAAAAATGGTGTTATACCAAGTTTTACCATCAAAGAATCGGATTCTTATTTGGTAGGGGGAAGAGGGAAATAGGTCAGTTATATCTGGTTTACTGTCCATCTACGGCCACTTGCAAGAGTTTTGTTGAGTCCCACTAGCTCTGATATTGCCATCTCCAAATTCTGTATTCCTTGTTCAGTGGCAGCACATGTGAAAACTTGTTTATTGAAAGAATCAAGATTTATACTCATTGCATCCATGTTTGGAGATGGAGCACGGTATATCTTGTTTACGACAAGAAGTATAGGAGTGCATGATTCATAGCAGGAAACAGGTAGTCGAATTTTGTTAAACCTTTTTTGAAAGTATACTATTGAGAAGTATGGTATCTTCTTCAGTCCATCCATCAGATTTACTAAACACAGCAAGAGTGCTGAAACCACACGCCGTAAAAGAAACAGAGTGCTTCAGCGGATGATTGAAAATGTGAATTTTCTCATGAACTTATCCCCTGGAACTCTAATGAATTAAATAAAAAAAATACAAGTTTCTCCTTAATAGCTACCATAATTTTCCTGCTTTGACGGTTTAGTTTCACTCAAGAATCAACTAAAGTTAAGCATATTGTTCGTCTCTTGCTTCACAAACTTCAAGAGGAACATCCATGAACACCTATATATTTTTAGCAAATTTTGGTAAAATATATTTCAGATGCAAGGTAAGAAACCAACTCAAAATCTATAGTACGAAAAAATGAAGAGATACCTCAATAAAATATCCATCAGGCAAAATGGCACGACATGCATCTCGATCCCTTCGATATGGAAATATCACACTAGCAATGCAAATAACTCCAGCGTCTACAAATAGTTTTGCGACCTCACCTAATTTATGGAAGAGGTATACTAATTAGAAATCATTAACAGAACAGGCCAGAGTGTTATTCTAAATGTTCCAATCCTATCTTTTTTCCGCTGTCCAAAATCTATACCACAGAAGAAGATAGCATCAATTTTTACTAAACTGACAATGGAATTCAAGAAAAGATTACACAACGAGCCGACTATAATGTAAAAAATTAAATCTCATCCTCTCTAAGCTTTAATAGAAGAGATCTTGCACACAAGGATGCATACCTGTTCATTATTCTCTAATGAAGAGCTATTTATCTCCCGTGAAGAGCCATTTCTCTGAAAGTAGTTGATAATGAAGTAGACTTAAAAAACAAAGCATAGCTTTGGAGTTCAACATATGACTGTAAACAATAAACATCTTCAACATAATTCCTTCATCTGAAGAGTTATAATTAGATTTAGCATAAAGCTTTTCCCAAGTTTTGGCGAGAATGAGATGGGTAGAGGCTTTACATAATGCATTTCAGGGATATATGTAGATAATGGGATGAGAGCCTGGGAAGTTCTAACCTTCTGAGAACAAGAAAAGGACCAGCTAAAGAAGTTGATTTCCTTTGGCATTTCATATTATTTAAAAGGGAATTATGAACCTGCATTTTCTATACAATTAGGATTTCATATCGCACAATGTCAAAACAAAAAATCAAAATCGAAAAAAAAAAGAGGAAATTAAGAAATCGAACGAAATATTGTTGTATCAAGAAGTTCTTTTTCATTAAAATCCGAGTCATTTCAATCCTGTTAACGTAACATTGATCGAATTTACAAATTGTGATTTCATAAACAACCCTACAATCTCCTTAACTTCATAATCCCCACATTCCTCAACAACAATCACACAAACACCATTAGGACGAACAACTCTCTCCATCTCAGAAACAAATCGAGACGGAAACAATGCCTCAGCCAAATGAGCAGTAAACGCCAAATCAAAAACATGATCAAAGAAAGGAAAATTATGAGGATCAGCACAACTCACCAAAGGAGGCGAATCAATCAACTCGACACTGGTGACATCGTGAACTCCCATATGAGACAACGCCATGACCTCAGGGCCAGCGCCGGCGGAAACGCAGATAAATTTGGTGTGGTTATGGAGAAGGCCTAGATCTCGAATGGATTGGAAGAAATTAATGAAGGAGGAGAGCTTCTTCTTCCAGTCGTTGGATGACCAAAGACGCTTGTTCTTCTTGTCAATGGAGACGAGCTCGCGAGGAGTGGAATCGCAGGAGGATTTCTGGAATTTGAGATGGGGTTTTGAAGGAGAATTTGGGGGAATGCTGGTTTGTGGGGTTTGGAGGAAGAGGAAGATGAGGATGAGGATGAGAGTGGCAATGGTAATAGAAGCAAATGAAAGCTTATTGAGAAAACGGCGAATGTGGCGTTCCATTGTTGATTTGTCAATGGAAGAATTTTCGTTTCTCAAATGACGGAAGAAAGTGAGATGAGATTGAAAAGAGAAGAAAGAAATTGAAAGTGAGGAAGAAATCGTGTGGCATGAGAAAGGGTAAAGTAAGAGAGAGAAATATTTAATTTTTTCTAAAAAAAAATTATCATAGCTTTAATGTCACTTTTCAAAAGGCAGATGTTTAATGTCGATTTTAAACCGACATTAAAGCTCTCTCTTTAATGTCGGTTTAAAACCAACATTAAACATCCGCTTTTTAAAAACCGACATTAAAGCTCCGTTTTCATTTTTTCCAACTGACATTAAAGGCTAGATTTCTTCTAGTGTGTGTATAAACATTTATAGTTTTGTTGATCAAATTTGTAACAAATATAAGAGAAGAATTTTCATTTACTTCCCTTGGAATTATTAGGCTCTATTTTCAAGTTCAAACTAAAGTTTCTGCATATTGACCTTGAGTGCTTTAGAGAAGATAATAAAAGTTCTTTTTTTCACACTACAAGAAATTTGGCCTTTAATGTCACTTGGCGACCGACATCTTTGTAAGCGTTATTAAAGGCCTTTAATGTCGGTTGGGCTTTAATGTCGGTTTATAACCGACATTAAAGGTGTCTTTAATGTCGGTTATAAACCGACATTAAAGACCTTTGATGTCGGTCGACATTAAAGACCTTTGATGTCGGTTATAAACTGACATCTTTGAAGGTGTTATTAAAGGTCTTTAATGTCGGTTCATCTTTAATGTCGGTTTATAACCGACATTAAAGCTGTCTTTAATGTCGGTTTATAACCGACATTAAAGATGTCTTTAATGTCGTTTTTAAACCGACATTAATGTTGCTTAGTGCACATCTTTAATGTCGTTTTTCCACCGACATTAAAGACACATTTAATGTCGTTTTTCCACCGACATTAAAGACACATTTTATGTCGTTTTTTAAACCGACATTAAAGACACATTTAATGTCGTTTTTAAAGATTCATTTCATGTCGTATTTATAATAGTTTTTATGACGGCAAAACCGATATTATTTGAGTCGAACTACGTCCAGAAATGTTCGTCATCGTATATTGTAAAAAATAAAAAAATTGCTTGCACACTAGCTATAATGCCTACTACTCAATGCACACAATAATACCTAATTCACCTGCAATGCACACAATAATACCTAAAATTCCAGCATACACTTCCAACACTTACATATAGTCACATATCAATAAACACAACTATATTCAATACTATAAGTCCAACTACTCCAAATCCTCCAATATATACACTTATATATAATCACACATATCAAACAACACATCCTACCATCCATGGCAAACCAATAGTAAACACCTACAATGCATAAGATCCAACACTAAAATACAAGCACACTTTTCCACACTTCCATATAGAACTACAACAAATACACATCATCCAACACTTACATATTATAAACACAACTATATTCAACACTATAAGTCCAACTACTCCAAATCCTCCAATATATACATAATCACACATATCAAACAACACATCCTACCATCCATGGCAAACCAATAGTAAACACCTAAAATGCATAAGATCCAACACTAAAATACAAGCACACTTTTCCACACTTCCATATAGAACTACAACAAATACACATCATCCAACACTTACATATTATAAACACAACTATATTCAACACTATAAGTCCAACTACTCCAAATCCTCCAATATATACATAATCACACATATCAAACAACACATCCTACCATCCATGGCAAACCAATAGTAAACACCTAAAATGCATAAGATCCAACACTAAAATACAAGCACACTTTTCCACACTTCCATATAGAACTACAACAAATACACATCATCCAACACTTACATATTATAAACACAACTATATTCAACACTATAAGTCCAACTACTCCAAATCCTCCAATATATAAATAATCACACATATCAAACAACACATCCTACCATCCATGGCAAACCAATAGTAAACACCTACAATGCATAAGATCCAACACTAAAATACAAGCACACTAACGCCATTAAAGATAATATATAAGATCGTGATTTATAAACACAATAGAAGGTTCCTTCACTAACTAAAGTATAGGTACAAACTATCTAACAAACAACAATTAGTACGGGACCACCTGCCCTTCAAAAAACTATAGGACTGCCGTCCCCTACAAAAACTTAACTCGACCAACTACTAACCTAACTACAAAAATCAACTACTAACCTAACTACAAAAATCAACTACTAACCTAACTACAAAAAGCAACTACTTACACAAATCTGCTAACAAAAGCTGCCCATTCAGTTCGAATCTCATCAATCTCCTCTTGGCTATATGCATTTTTGGTATTGAACTACACACAAAGAGAAAGATATGGAAAGTATGAGTTTGGATCACAAATTGTAATATGTAAAAAGTTAAAGTAGAAACTTACAAGGTTAGTAATAGAAGTACTAGAATTATGCACTATCTCATGTATGTACTTTTGCACGTAGTACCCGCACCCTACAGAATCCAATTGACGAGGGCACTGCATGTATATCAATTGAATACAAATTAATCTTATGTTTCATAAAAAGTAATAACCTGTAAATGCAAATTACCTTTACAGGTCTCCATTTTGGAGTTGATCGATAGCGTTGTAGATCGTGTTTCGCTTGCCATGTCTTCAACCCTCTAAATATTTTTAAACATTAGAAGACAAGAAAGTTAAATAAGAAGTAATAAAGTAAATACACTTACACATTTATGATTCCATGAATGTCTTCATTGACTTTACTCCGAAGAGAGTCCAAAACATAAACGCAATTTTCACGAAGATCGATAACATGCAACATCCAATGAAAACTACAATAAACAACATCTTCAATGTGAGTACACATTTAAGCTCAATGGAAATATATTAATGTGTTTCTCTTCTTTATTTACCCGGTATTATATGGAATTAGCACTTTCTGTTCCAAGTTAACTGCTTCTAGCTGGTTGGCTAAATTTCTGGATCGAAGATCACGATCTTTGATATGTGACGATATTTTTGATTGGTCAATGACAAAAACATTCTTTGCACAGTCACATTTATCCCAAAGACATCTAAGTAAAAGCAACCATAGTTAAAATATCAACAAACTAACTACAAAAGTGGTATTGGAGATAAAGATGAGTATAAGTTGTCTACTTACGTAATATACGCTAGTATACACATATAGCCGATTTCAACCATGCCGCAGTAATGCAACAAATCTTCACGAGCTAAATAAACAAATTTGTCACTTCCAAATATTAGCTCGTTCATTGGGATGCGAATCATGTCTACATCCTCCATGTTGTTCATGGCATGTCTATTTAAAAGCTTAATAATCCCGTTAACGTCAGTATAATTTGAAGGGTATACGACATCCTTCCTAGTTGAATGCTCCTATCACAACCAAGGTTCTAAATTCAAAATACATATACAAATAAAATCAAAACTTAAATAGTAAAAAAAAGATACACACTTGTTTGTCATTGATCGTAGAAACAAGCCGACGAGGCCATTCTATAATGTTACCCAATGCTTGATTTAAAGTCTCTATCTTTCCCTTCACTGGGTTGGGTATAGTCAAATTTTCTCCCGTAACCACGTCTACTAGAACTTTAACATTGGGACATCCAATGTTATCCTCAACTATCGTGGCTACTGCAACAATATTATTAATGGATCCTATAGACAATTGGCATGGTGTTCCCTTTACAAATATTAAAAGCATAGTTAAGAACAATTGATCCTATATAGTTAAAAAAACTAAAAGTGACAACAAAGTCAATTACCTCCACTCCTTTGTTGGTAGGTGTGTCCTCATCGGCATCAAGATCTATATTAATACTTCCAATGGATGACCTCGAGTGATTACTTCTCTTCTTGTCACTTTTGCACCTCGAGTCATCCTCACACATTTTCTCCTTCCCTTTTACTGTCTTGAAATATTGTGATTGAGAGACGAAAGCACCCACGCCTCTTACACGTCCACCGTGCTCCTTGGAACCCAATGCGTCAGTCAAGATGTCCTCATTTTTATTTGTTGCAACTAATTCATCCTATAAAGCAATACAAGTATAAAACAATTCATCATCAGTTACGTTAACAAAAGATTATATATTGTAATCATAAGTATACTTACAATCCGAGAGGCGCAATCTCGAGTAGCATCATCAAAATAATCATTATTTTTTCCTTTCCGTGCTTCTTTCCAAAGAGTTGATCGATAGGAAACATCATGCGTTATTTTCTACAACAAAAGATACATATTTAATTAACAACAACATATTAAGATAAATTCTTCAATTTAATTAGAAATACTCACTAGTTCATCGGCAAGATTAGCATATCCCTTACGTGACATATGGTGATTGTATACGCATTTCGACCTTCTTTCCCTTTGAATACGACTATAATCCTGTACAACGTATTAGTTTGTAGGTAGATATCAAAACAATTCTAATTCCATTGAAAATTTAAACTTATTTACCTCCCATTCTTCACTTAGTCTAGCATCCACAAACGATTCCCAATCTTCTTGATTTATATGAGAATAGATTTTGGGAGGAAACTGCAAGAGTGATGGTTGATCCTTAGACGGAAGTATATACTTCTGAGTTAACGTCGTCTTGAACGTTCGAAACTTTCTTGATGCAGACATAAGTATAGAATGTTTAGCATTGGGTTGTAAATCAAACGACATCTACACAAAAAAGAAAAGAAAAGCTTAGTTAAACTTAGAGTGTAAAGCAAACTACATTATATGAAAAACATAACAATAGAACTCATACCGATATACAATCATATATTTTATTTCTATTCTTCTTTCCTCTTTCTATTCCCTATCCATACCTATCCTCTCTACTTATGAAATCATCCATCAAATAGTACGGTTTATATCATTGGAGATTCGTCCAAATTCATAAAGTTCATACAACTAAAGAAACGGTCAATAGATATATTTGGAATTTGAAAAGTTCCATATTAATATTCAAACTTGGAAATTATTTTAAGAAACGGTCAATAGAGAATTGAAATGACAACTAAAGAATAAACTTTGAAAGACATATTTATCATTCATTACAACATCGTTAAAAATCAACTTTGTAAATTACTTGATAATTTTAAGTTTTTGGTTTGTTTGTACTCCTAAACATATAATAGGAAAAAAAAAATTAATATCATTGGTGAATAATAAAAGCCCAGAAAGATAACAATTTAAAAAGAAAAAAAAAGTTTTGCCATTTTCATATATATATATATATATATATATATATATATATATATATATATATATATATATATACAACTCTTTGTCACATTCCTTACACAAAGAAATTCAATCATAGATGGTTCATGAAAGCAACTCAATTGTGCAGATCTATGTACTTTACATTACACAACATCAAAAAAACAAATATATATATTTTAAAGAAACAATTTACAAAATTATATAAAACCAAATAAATAATCAAATCAAATCACTACCATGAATAATTGAGTGCTTGCAGTCTAATAATATAGTAATTGTCTTAATCTATCTTTGAATATAGGGATTTAAGGCCATTCAAAATAATAATAAAACATGATATATGCAAACACCACAATCAAATAACCAAAAAACTACTCAAAACTAAAACTAAACTATATCTTTGAATTTTATTTACAGGACCGACTTGTGATGATACTTAAACTAAACTAAGAAAGTAAATAAAGGTGATCGAATATGAAAGTTATTAACTAAGAGAAGTTTTAGAGAAAATATTTCATCAATATGAAATTAAGACTATGACATTATGTTCCTGCATCAATAATCTCTACCACTGTCGAACTAAAATAGTGATCAATTCAAACCACAACCTAACATGCAAGATGTAATTTAAACCTACTCTTTCAAGCAAGAATGAAACCATGGAATCATTCAAACCTTGATCAAATATTCAAAAGTATTAAAGACCAGTCATGCTAGAAAGTGTAAATGTAAATTACCATTCAAAAAGAAAAACTTTCAACAAATCAAACATAAAAATTCATCTATCCCTAAAGCAGTGTGAGAAATTTAGCCTAAAATTTCTCCTATAGACAAGACCAACATCATCAGAATGATCTAAAGCTTTTGTTCACTAATTATTATATCCAGACTACTGAATTTAAGAACTTAACATCAACAGCAAATTCCATTAAACCACCCATGATTAATTGTAATTGAAAATCAAATGCAGAACTCCATAAAAGTTGGAATCAAAGCAAACAAAACCCACACAAATCTTCCAATGCAACCAGACAAAATTTAGACTCTCTTCCTAGTTTCTAATCTAGCCATTCCAACAGATTCTATTAATTTTTTCCCTTTCTTTTCATAACAATCCATCATTCCTAGGATTTGTATATAGCGACCGACTTCAACTCTATGTTGTATATACCTGATGTGTTAAGTTAATAAAACTAGAAGACAGTGAAATTAATCAAAGCATCAATACAATTATGTTCCAATTTTTTGGGTTTTGCAGCAGAATTGATGTGTGACCGCGGTATATGCATGAACAGAAAACTACTCGTATTCTATATGCCTTGACAACTTTCCCTTGTCTAAGCAAACAAATGGGCTGCCGGAAAGATGACAACTTTCCCTTGTCTAAGCAAACAAAAGTTGGAATCAAAGCAAACAAAACCCACACAACACCATCATCCTTCACATTTCTTTTCCCAATAACCAAAAATGGGCTGCCGGAAAGATGAGATTTTTGCAACTTCAGGGCTCCAAATTCCCTTAATCAAATTTCTCGATCCTCCCAATAAAGCCCGCAACACAAATCTTCCAATGCAACCAGACAAAATTTAGACTCTCTTCCTAATTTCTAATCTAGCCATTCCAACAGATTCTATTATTTTTTTCCCTTTCTTTTCATAACAATCCATCATTCCTAGGATTTGTATATAGTGACCGACTTCAACTCTATGTTGTATATACCTGATGTGTTAAGTTAATAAAACTAGAAGACAGTGAAATTAATCAAAGCATCAATACAATTATGTTCCAATTTTTTGGGTTTTGCAGCAGAATTGATGTGTGACCGCGGTATATGCATGAACAGAAAACTACTCGTATTCTATATGCCTTGACAACTTTCCCTTGTCTAAGAATCCATAATCTAAATCGAAATCAAAAAACATGCTAAAAACCCCAAATGAAAGAAGATGGAAATTTTACCGTGAGAAGATGTATTTTGTGAACGCGGACGAATTTGATTCCAAGGGTGGGCGAACCTGGTTGCTGGTTGATGTGAACGCGGTTGCTGTGAACACGATTGCTGTGAATGGGGACGACCGGACGAATTTCTTTAGAATGAGAGAAATGCGGCCGAATTTGATTCCAAGGGTGGGCGAACAGAACAACAATCGATCGGAATGGTGGCGGCGATAGAAATGATGGAGGCGATAGAAATGGTGGCGGCGATAAAATGGCGGCGTCGATTAAAATTGTGGCGTCGATCGGAGAAGAAATGAAGGAGAGAAATGAAGGAAGTTCGGAGAAGACGAGGGTCGAGATTTGGAATCGAATAGCTAGGTCGAAAAGGTAAAGTAAGAGAGAGAATTCACGAAAAAAATTATTAAAAAAAAATTAAATGGACCTTTAATGTCGGTGGAAAACCGACATTAAAGTGTCTATTTTTTCACAAAATAAAAATATTAAAAATTAAAATTTAAATGGACCTTTAATGTCGGTTCTCAAAATGGCGGACCTTTAATGTCGTTTTAAAACCGACATTAAAGCTTTGTCTTTAATGTCGGTGGAAAACCGACATTAAAGATCCGCTTTTTCAAAACCGACACCAATGGTCTTTTTTCATTTTTCCCAAGCGACATTAAAGCCTATATTTATTCTAGTGTCATTTTCATTATTCTCTTCTAGCATACCTTTTGACATAGAAAGGTTGATGAAGTTGCCACCGAAAACATTCAGGATAAAAGTACGAAGATGCTTGAGGTCAAGTTGTGTGTGGTGAAGCTAACAATTCCATAAAAAATGGCTTGGTGTGGTAGAATTGACGAAACTGACGATAAAACTTATAAGTTGCACAAAACTTGGAATTGTATGTAAGACCTCCTACTGTTAATACTTACAAGAGGAGGGGTAAGAAGGTAATTGAAAATGATTAATTAATAAAGAAAGAATGTTCTAAAAAAGAGTGCAAAAAGATCGTGTTGCCACCCACTGTAAGGAATCTTAGGAGAGCTATATATAGAACCTTTTAGGTATTTGGTAGCTAGTTTATTTTATTTCTATCTTGGGTTGTAAAGGTTATTGTAGCCTAAAGTTTTTCCAGCTCATCGTGAAGGGAGCTAGTATCATCATTTTGGCTTATATATATATATATATATATATATATATATATATATATATATATATATATATATATATATATATATATATATATATATATATATATAATAGAGTATTGTCTTCGTTTCAGCCATTGAGTTAGCATATTTGATGTTTTCTTGTTAAGTGACTTAACAAATTGGTATCAGAGCTCAGAAGGGGGTTATTACGCATGCTATGGCTCAATGTTTGATGTAAGAAAGAAGATAACAAAAAAAAAATAGTAAAATAATATTAAATAATAATAAAATAATAATAATAATAATAATAATAATAAAATTTATCCCGACTTATATACTACGCGAGCAAGGGGTTCCCCCGACGTCATGGAAAAGACGTCGAGAAAACCTCTTCCAACGTTGTGTTGGGTTAATTAATGTCAATGTTGGTCACATGTAAGTATGAACTGCATTGGGGAAGAGTCTATTTCGACGTCACCCCTATAGGGCGTCGGAAAAAGTTTCCACAACGTAGTAATGTCGATATTCTTGCCGATAGAGTTTCCAACGTCAACTAACCTTGGTTGACGCACTTTGCTATTTTAACTGACGCACAGCGGCGTCGGGAATGTCGCAGATCCTTGTAGTGTTAGTTTTTTCTCGTTTTCTTTCAAATGAAAATGGTGTTATTTATTTAAAATAATGACCTCAACTTAGTAAAAGGAGTTGGACCGTTATAATAGGGTGCACGAAGGGTGAGTGTTGCAACATTGAGCAAGCGCAACACATAGCCAGACGACAATGGTTGCCTGCATTAGAGCTATATGGTAGGGCCATGCAGAGGCCAAGTAGCCATGGTGGGCAAAAGGCGTGTCACAAGAGGTTAGCACGCAGAGTGGCACCTTGATGGGGCCTCTGCGCATGCGTGCAACTTGCTTGTTGCCTAAGCATGTGCCAGTTATGCCAATGTGCCATTTTTTATGTTTTGAGACTTTTAGCAAAGTTTGAATTATTTTAGGATTAGGTGGATCAATTTAAGATTAATTAAATTCTCTTATTTTAGGTCAAGAGGATATTTGACAAATTTATAGACTCGGAGGAGTTAGCTCAAATCCGTAGTAACAAAATGAGTTTAATTATGGTTTAAAACATGAATTTCAAGTTAGAATAATTGATCATACATTTTGGTCTGTATAAATTGTGAGAGGTTTGAGTAATAGTTAGAAGTATGTTGTTTCAAGTTGAGTTGTTGTGTTAAGTTTTACATATACATATATTAGTATCCTATATGATTTCTTTCGGTTACTTTCCAGTGAGTTAGAGTTAATAGCCAAGTTAAGGTCAGTGAGTATCGTTGAAAGAAGAACGATACTTATTGTCTTCACACCATCTCTTAGGCTTAGATAAGGGAGTTTGAGAGCGGGTGTGACAGATCAGTGTATTGATAATGGGCTAAGACAACATATTCTAGCATAGGTATTGAGTAGATTTTCTTGTTTTTCATCTTGCGAGGTTCAAATCGTTTGTTATTGGATTCTTGTATTATGTCTAGTTCTTTGCTGATTTTGAATGACACTTTATTTTAATTCAGCCTATGACATATCGTCAATTGCTAAGTTGTAAGTATGTGTGGCATTCAATTGCATGATTAATGTAAGTAATGCAGGTTAATTGGGTAGTGAGTTATGAAATTGCTTCAACCAACATTGTCCAATTACAGGAAAGAATTACCTTGAATGTTTAATAGTATGACTTTTTCAATTAAATATTCGGTTTAGCGGGTTCCTCGATCTTAGCTAACTAGTTATGATTCATATATAGGACTCTTACTTGCCTTCTCTAAGTGAGATGATTAAGATTAATGAGTATAAGAATTAACTTATTCTATCGTGATCAAGTTGTAAGATAGTGGAAACGACTCAAAAGAGCCTAGGTTGCAACTTTAAATTATTTGAATCCAATTCTAATTTACTTTCATTTACATCCATTCAATTACAACACTTCCATCGGTTATCTTTAGACTTTAAACTGTTTAACTAGAAAATTCACGTATTTTTTCTGTTCGAATAGGTTTTTCACTAGCGGTTTATAGTGGTGGATATGTTTTAAAATATTTGGTCCGATTTTGGGAGGCAAAATCCACATGACCATATACTTACTCAAAACAATAGGTTTAAAGGGATGAAATTGGAAGTTTATAGTCAATAGGGATGCAATATGCCAAGTATGAAGTTTAACATGTAAAAATTTTATGTTTAGGAACAAAATAAGTTTTTTTCCAAATAATATTTCTGAAATTGTTATAAACTTTAATTTACATAAACTTGACTTAAAGAATGAACGAGGCAAATCACATATATAACTAAGATATAATTGATTTCATACATCATCCACGAAACTTTGAGTATATTACTATCTTTATCTACCTTGTGTTTTATATTACAACAATATTATTTATTTGTAGTATCAAATAAAAAAAATTGTCATGTTGAATATTAAGGTGGCATGAACAGTAGAATCTTCATTTATCTTACTAATATTCTAAAATGGGAAAGAAATATTAGAAATTGCATTGCATATTTGAAAGTACATATAAGAAACGTAATAAAGCTTTATTCAATTTCAAGACCATTGAAGTTATTCTCTTCTTCAATAAAAGGGGAAAAGGGATACACTCCAATCATAATGCATATATCACTGCTTGAGAATACATATCATATTTTAGTAAAGGCAACTCTTTGGAAAAAGTTTTCTTTGCTTAGCTTAAACCTTTTATGGCGCTCCGAAAAACCTGAAGGTAATATAATTAAAATCTGAGTTTATTTCATGACATCCAAATTTAAAAGTTCAAAGACGACACAAACTGATCTGAAACCGTTATTCTTACTTTTGAATACGAGATTGGGTGCGCTTCGAGCTGCAAAATAAATTCAAATAGATTAGTTTTCTCCATCCTTAACTACAATCATCATGTATAAAAGTAATGTTGGCTGGTTTTGCATACACTTGTGGTAACTGTGGATTTCCTGGATGTGGATTTTCGTCGACCACGATCGGGACGGTTTTCACCTGAAAAGCCATTGAAAATCCTTGTGACTTATAGAATCATGAAAAAGGGTCATAGATCTTTAGTATAATATGCAAAAATTGAGCAGAAATGTACCAAGTTCTTAAAAAGTAGATTGTAGAACATTTGGATGTATCTGTCCTTTGCCTGCTTTTGGTTTTTGTTCACTTGCTTCCAAAAAGTGTAAGTGCTTCCCATATTCAGCACCTTTTTTGCATAAATTTTCCATGTGTAACTGCCAAAGAGATTATCATTAGAGTTTTGTATCGTTCAAGAACGTAATGTGACTTGTAGCGGACATTTTGTTGTTTTAACTACCATTCATTGATACGTTGCAGACCATGATTCGAAATTTCGTTCCAGTAGGTTGGATCATTCTTGCATTTCTCAAAAAAGTTAGCAATCTTTTGGCTCGATTCGTTGCCGTTGTTTGGATCAATTTGGAAGCCAGACACCCCATCAACAATGATCTCAGCTGGACCCCCTTGGTTTGTAGCAAAGGTTGGTAGACCACAATTCATTGCCTCAATGACTGTGAGACCAAAAGCTTCATAGAGAGCAGGCTGCACAAATGCTCCTTTTGTGTCAGCAATGCAGCGGTAGAGTTCTCCGTTACGACGGCGATCGGTCTGTGCTGCTATCCACCTGATCTGACCTTTGAGTTGGTATTTGTCAATCAATTCATGCATCTTTCTTATCTCAGCCATTTCTTCTCTATCCTTTGATTTGGAAGGATCAAAGAACCCTCCAACCACAACAAGATTCACCAAATTTCTCAGCTTCTCATTCTTCCCAAACCATTCAACCAACCCAGTAATGTTCTTGACAACATCAAGTCGTGCCATCGAAAAGATGATCGGCTTTTTCCTATCAGCCAGATATCCTCTGTTTGATGAAAAAACAGGACAGTGGTTTATAACCTCATAGAAACAAATGGTGCATATTGCAAAAACACAAAACAATGGCAAGTATTTCCATGAAGGACTCACATATGCTCATTGTTCTCAACTTTACTAAAAAGAAGTTCTTCAATGGCAGGTTGAAACGACGCAAATCGGAGTTCTTTTGCTGTGTAAGGAAAATAGACAGACTGATCTGCCCCTGGTGCTGCAATGTTGAACTTAGGATCAAACACATTGATGCCCGACACGACACGACATAGTCCCGGAAGTGTAAACGCCTCATGGCTTTCATATTGGCCTGGCTTCTCTTTGCTGAAACCATAAACCTTTTTCTATGAGAAAAATATAACAAACAAGTTTTTCTGACTCTAGTCAGGTAGAGATGCCTTAACCACTAAACTTTGCTTAATCGATTTGAAATGACTTTTCAAGTGGTCTTAAATACTTGAAAAGTCATTCAAAACTGACCTAAACATTTGAAAGTTGAAACTAAACTTCCCTCAAATAGTCATTACTATTTTTTCTAACCTTCCTGCAATCTCTTGGAAAGTGCTTGCAATGACAAAATCAGTGGCATTCATAGCAAGAATATCAGCAGTAAATTGGCAAGAAAAGTGATACTTAGAGTCCAATTCCTTCCATTTAAGATCTGAATCTTCATACTTTGTCTTCTCCAAGGCATGTGCAATAGTTCCCTAGTTTTAATTTGCATATTAAGTAAGTAAATTTTATGTTAAAAATAGATAATCTATTTGTTAAGACATATCTGAGTATATGAAGAACTAAATACTTGGGTTACTCCTAATCTGCTGGCCATGAGAGATGCCACAAGATTTCCATCAGTGTAGTTTCCAATGATTAGATCCGGCTTTGCTTCCATGAGCTCTAATATTTTGTCGCTCGCATCCTAATACCGAAGGACACAAAAACATGAAGTTAGAAAAACTAAGGCTTGGTTTGAGAAAGATTTTGTTTTTAGTTTAGTGTAGTGTAGGAAGAAAGAGTAAGTTATGTGAACATAAAGTAGATCCAAAAAATGTTTAGAACCTTGCCTGTGCAAATTTCTCGAGATAAGGATAAATGTCGAAACGAGAAACCCAACGATGAAGGATGCCGTTTTCAGTCTTGAAGGGGACTCTAACAATCTTAGAGTAATTAGTCCCAATGACAGGTTCTATTTCTTGGTTGCACTTAGTCCCCTTCGCATCTGGAATAAGTCTTGTAATCTGCAAACGATTATAACTTTTCCATTATTTAACAACATTTTTCCTAATAAACATAGATAGATAGACTATTTATCAATATGAATGATATAAGCATGTAAGTGTTTGTCAAATTTATTCTTTTGTCATTTTCTACGAGAATTTATTAATTTTTTTAGAAAATTATTTTAAATAAAAAATTCTAAAAATATAAAAAATATTACAATATATATGTGATAGGCCAAGATATGCTATTACTATACATGTGTCTATCGTGATAGAGATAGATAAATAAAAATAATAGTCTATCATTGTTGATAGATTATGATATTTTGCTTTATTTTGTAAATATTTAGATTAATTTTGTTATAATTAATAATATTTTTTTTTTCTAACTAATATACTCACAATAATAATTTGAGGCTTGAAATTGAGGCCTTGTTGCTTAATTCTGAGTAGAAGTTCTTCTTCCATAGCTTTAACTTGATCAAGTATGTACACAACCTAGATAATCACATAAAATGAATCATAAAGAAAATGAAATAGGATTACGAATGTTTATGTCATTTTTCTATATACAAAAAAAATATTAGGATACATCTAACTCATCTTTAGATAAAACATTCGATTGTTTAATCACAAGTTGTGATGGACAAACTTGTGTTTGTTGAAGAAAAAAAAAATCTTTATTCTATATATTTATTTTGGTCTGTGATTGATGGAGATGTACGCTTTTTAGAAGAAATAAGGTTATTTCAACGCATCTCAAAATCATAGAAATATTCTTCTTTTGATTATTAACTTTAGTGAAAACTATCATTCGTATTTTAAAATTGGAATATTTCTTCCGATCTGGAGAGGGATAATGATTGACGGAAACTGGTACCTGACCTCCGGTATCGGGCAAACCAAGAACACCAGCTTGGCCAAAGTATCCATGAGGAGACAAAATGACAACATTGAAAGTAGTAGGAAGCCTGCTGAAGAACTTCTCCATTTGGATTGGATCATAGGCTTGGAATATTTCAGATAAACATCTCATTGTTTCCTTTACTCTTCCTGCACAATCTCCCCATCCTCTCTCGAATCCCCATTGCTTCAATCTGAATAATATTCCCATTCCAAATTATTATTCAAAATCCTAAGTTTAATTAAAATCTGTTAATTAACGGAAGTTGCGGATTAGGGTTACTCACTTGAGATGGAAGTCATCATATGGGGTGTGTGGAGGGAGAACAGAGAGGAAGATATCAGCAAGAATTAATGCCATTTGGAGTTTGGAAGGTGTGTTTAGAGTTTCATTGATCATAAGTTTCTGTCACATAAAGTAATTTCAAAGTCAGAGAGGGACAAAGCAAGAAAGAAACCCCATGTAAGAAACATATGTTTTTTATTCCTTTACTTTTCGGGTCCATTTGATAACCACAGAGTTATATTGTTTTAAATGTAAATTATATTTAAAGATTTAGGCCCATTTGACAATGATAGTTTTTTGTTTTGTTTTTATGAAATTCAAGTTTATGTTTCTTTCCTCTACTTTCTCATATTTTGTTTTTATTTACTTTTATTATATTTAAAAAAAGAAAAAAAAAACTTTACTTGCTTTTCAGAAAACATTAGTAGATATGTGAATAATGAAACCTAAACGTTAGGGCTGAAAGTTGTATTTTATAAGTTTAACTTTTTAAAACATAAATGGTTATATATCAAACACGCACCAGTTATAAGATTAAATTTCAACTTAAGCAAGGAAATATGAAATATGGTTAAAATCTTAAAATTAAGATTAGTTTTCTTTTCTTTTCGGTTATCAATATTTAAAATTCAGGTCGAGTTATGAAAATAAAGAGAAATAATTCGTCTTTTTTAATAAAAAAAGAAATTAGCCTATGAATTCTTTGGCCTTTCATTATCTTCTTTTTCTATATTTTTTTTTTTTTCATACCTCTCCTTGGTAATCAAGGGACAACAAGTAATCCACAAGAGGTTGTAAATTCTCCAACTTCCCACTTAGCTTTGAGGTGAGAAACTTTGTAGTATAACTAAGTCCATCTCCGATTGAAGATGGAAGGCTTAAGTGAGGAGTTGTAAATTCAATTGCTCCAAAATCCACTTCCAATGCATTTTCATCATTTGCCCTACAATAATATATTAATTAGACATTAAAAAGAATAACCTAAATTAAAATACTCACAAACATATATTCATACCATTCCTCGTCATAAATCATCTCCTTCAACTTGAGAAATTCAGTTGAAGTGAGAGATTGGAGTGAAAGATCAAGAGAACTAACTTTAACATATTCCCAACATCCTGGTTCTGGTCTTATTGCAAATGCAACATATGGTGGAATCACAATCGCCACCTACCCACATTACCAATAATTATATTTTTTTTTCTATTTAAACATTATTAGTCAATACAAACAGATTTAGAAAATGATCGAACACTCATATTTAAAGATTGATTAGACGAACCTGAGTTGAAGTCAACATATGACCGAGGATACCCTCCATGACCCTATTTCTTTCTATCTTATCATCAATAACAAGCTCCATTTCCTCCATCAATTCCTTCTTCTTCAAGCTCCTATTCCCTTTCTCTACAAACTTACCAAAGCATGTCTTCATATAATTTTGGTTTTGCTTCAATGCCTCTACAATTCCATCACCAATGGACTCTCCATTATGATGATTTACGACCAAAGAAGCCATAATGTTACTATATTTGTCTCCTCACAAAAACAATAACATATATGAAATAAGAACACAACTCATGGGAGAATTTATAGGCCTAAAGGGCCAAATGGGGTTTTTTGTTGGTTTGTGAAAGTGTTTCTTTTTTCTTTCTTTCTTTCTTTTTCCTTTTGGTAATTTGGCAATGGCGTAGGGGGCTTGTGATTCTCTCTGTGTTTAGGGTACAATAAAATGGTGCCATGAAAATAAAATAAAATAAACGGATGAGATTTTTAGGTTGAAGACAAGGAGAAAAGAACATTCTTCAAAAAAGGGAAAAGAATTATTTGTGGATTTGAAGATGAGATTCTTTTAAATCTTAAAAATGTTAACTCAATGAATTATAATAGTTGTTGTGTATTCCCTCTCCTTCAAGCAAGTGACAAATGGGTGGTGTATGGCTTTGTTTGATATTAATACATTATATATTCTTTCCTTGTGTAGAGTGATCACTACAAATCCTATTCAATTTTATCACCATCTTTCTTTGTCTTTCTTCTACATATGTGTTTTATTAACTGTTTAAATATGTTTTTATAGTAAAAAAGAGTCTGGCTCAATCGGATCCATCATGTTTAAATATATTTCATTATTATTTTACTAAGTTTCTAAGGGAAAGAACTTGAAATTAAATTAACTTAAGAACACACAAACTAAAATACATAGATTTCATTATTACTTTATGTGTGCTATTAAAGTTCAAATTCAATAGAGGAGAATATGAGCATCGATTGGGGTAGAACTTTCTAGTATTACATAAAAAGAGTGAGAACTTTATACCTATATTTGATTGATTAGACATTAGAATCATAATCATATTTTAGTTTAGTTCAACTAGTTATGAATATATATTTTCAACCAAGAGAATTGAAAGTCAAATCTATTCATCTCCACCCGTGGTAAAAAAATATATATATTGATTTTCTTTTCCTTTTCAAGTTATTTTTCTAAAAAAGAGAAGTGTAAAATTTGTGTCATTTTAAAAGAAAAAAATGTATATTTTGAAAATTAGGTGAAATTGTGAGCATTAAACAAGGCTAATACTTTTTAGAAAGGAAAGAGAAATGTAGAGCCGGTGGTCGATAATGCTATATGATTCCCTATTTTTAGTTCTTTTTTTTTCTTTTCTTTCTTTTTTTTTTTTGTTAGAAGGCAAAAGGATAACTACTTTTGAGATTTTTTCCATTATATTAATATTATAAATATTAAAGGGATTAGGCCAAAGAATGCCAAATATTTTGAGTATAGTTTATAAGATAAGATTCTAAATTAACATTACAAATCCTCATAATCTAATCTCCACAGCATGAAAAACGGTTAAACTAAACATATAACCAACAAAATGAAAACTTCAAACACTAAATATAAGAAAATTATAGCAAATAGTACCATGTAAAAAATAAATTAAAAATATAGCACAACAATAAATAAAACATTTACAAAAATAGAAAATGCTATTAATAATTTTTGTTTTAAATGTCAAGCATTTCTATCGATGACTACCATCGATAGAAACTACTATATATAGTCACTATCAATGATAGCAATTGATATCATATTTGTCAAATTGAAAACTATCTATTAATGATGGCAGCTGTTAATAGCCTTCAATTTTGAGAAACTTGGAAGAAATCTTTGAAATGGTAGCTTGACATAAGTTATTTGCAAATTTTTGTGCTATTAATATAATTATTTTATTCTTGTGTTATCTATGCAATTATTTTTAGTTATATTTCATTTATGTAATGACTTATCCTAAATTATGTTTTGAGTCGAACTAAAACTGAAATTTCAAATTCTTACACTACACAATAGTATTATTGTGTAAAGTTCGTACAAAATAATGTTACAGTCTAGTTTTGAAATAATAACTTTGGTTTTAATGAACATGCATACAGAAATCAATAGGTAAGAAATTCCAACAAATTTCATGCTAAAATTAAAAGAAATAAAATAATCCTTATTGTGTGGCCATTTGATTTTGTAATAATTTTTCTCTTTATATTCTATGGAGAGAATCTCAAATCTTGGAAAGTCATTGAAAAAAATCATTATCTTTTTAGCATATTAAGTGTATTACCCCTACCTCTTTGCACGTGTATTAAGTATTGATTTCTTAATAAATTTCATGGCAACTAATTTATTAAGTGCCATTTTGAGTTGGTTAGGTAAAAAGCTTATTCTCTATTCCATGATTTAGTGTCCAACTTTACCAAACCAAGAATAGTATTCCCATCAAATGGTTGAAAGGGAAGGAACATTTCAATCATCAAACCCAAACAAAATGTTCACCTTTTAATAAAGTTGATTAGACGTTAGAATGAGTATCAACTTTAATGTACTTCTACTCTTTAGGTTAACATACCCTCAATCAAGGAAATTCGAATGTCTAATCTCCATCCATCCATATATGTTTAAGAATATAACATAAAAATAAATAATAGAACTCACTTCCATATTGATTGGACAAAACTACTCACATTTTTTTATTTGTCTTTCTTAAACTACATCTAAATTTTTTGTTAATTTGAAAGCAAAAGAAATTCTTTGAAAAATTTGTACATTAAACATATGTTAATTTTATTAATAATAATTTTAGTTTATTTTGACCTGATGTCAATTTTAGTTCTTATACTCTCAACTTTTGTTAATTTGAATCTACATAATTGCAAAATGTTCATTTCGATTCCTCGAACATATGTTTTCTATTAATGAGATATTAGGATGTGCTATCAATCTATCGATCATTTTATTGTTTATTATAAATCAAATAAAAGTTTTCTATTTTCAAATCTTAATGTTTATAAAATTATATAAATGTTAATGTAACTCGAAAACATCAAATTTGAGTATACAAGTTCAAATATAGTTTAGTAGATAAAAACCAAATTATCATTGAAAATTGATGTTTGCTCCTCACCACATAATACCTAAATAAGTAACCAACCAAAAACAACTTCAAACAGTATTGCCATGGAGAACAAATTAAAAAATAATAATAATAAATATGTTATTGAAATGGAGAATTTAGAGAGAAAAATTGAACTACGATTGTACCATAACTATATTAAGTCATGTTAAATTCATCATATATGCTTATTATTACCCTAAGATAAGTATCAATTGATGTCAAAGCTAGCTAGCTATGTGTATTTGGAGAGAATGCAATTGTGGTAGCTATGTGTCTTGTCCGGTGTTACAAGGTTGATAACTCCAATATTGCACAAAGCGCAGAGCGCATGCAGCTACACCACTACCTTAGAACGTCAATGTACTTCAATTCCCTTTCGCTCGTGTATGTTTTGTGAGCTCCAGGTCCGGAATAGAAGGATCTTGTTGAGGAAAAAATTTTGTTAAAAAGGATTTTCGGAACTAAGTATTTTGAAGTAGGTGTTGTGAGTAGAATCCACGTTGAAAACTAGGCAACCTGAGGAAAATAAGTATGCTTTCAAGTTCTGTAATGCGGAGAGAGCTTAGGCATTACGGTGGTGTCATAATGCAAGGAGATGTCCGACGAGAAAAGTTTAGCATTTCAAGAAAATGCTTAATCTCGATTATTAGACAACTGGTTACGTGTTGAATCAAGCTTGATGCATGGCCTGATGAGTTACAAACCCACACATGTAAAGTTCTAAGTAAGAGGTGGCAAGTTAAGAGAGACTTAGTGATGACTGATATGATCTTTAGAGTAGTATAAATTAGATTGAAGGGCTGAAGAGGAACTATTAAGTGTCATTATTTTGATAATTTCCTAAGGGTTTAGCTACTTGCTAAGAAAGCACTAGGCAAGAAGAAGGAAATTGAAATTAGGCATTCAGAAAGGAAAGAAACTAAGGCTAAACATTTTGTGAGTGATTTTCTAAAAGCAAAAAGTGTTTTGAGAGCAGTCTTTCTAAGGCTTTATGTTGTTATAAAATACATGATGTATTGTATTATTGTTGATATTGATGTTGTTTATTTGAAAGAAAAGTTTCTAAAATAACGTTTCTTGATTGAAGATTGTCATGTTTATATGCGAGTAAACCATTAGCCTTATTCCTATCAATGAGCTGGTTATTATGTGCACATAATGAGTAAAGATGTTGAGTCAACAGCCTAAGCAATGAAAAATGAACCAGCTGAAAAAAATTTCACAAACGATGCTGGTGAAAGAAATCTCAAGTCTAAGTGCATGATGCTGGTGAAGTGAATCTCAGTTCTATGCGACTTTATGCTTGTGAAATGAATCTCAGGTCTATATACGAGAATGGTTCATGTTCTCAGTGGAAAGGAATAAGTGGAGGCCAATATATGATTTATGCTTTTATTGAAATGAGGCATTGAGAGTCTGTTTTATGAAAATGAAATTAAATTTATATGATTGATTTGTATTCCCCAAAAGGGTTTCTAAAATCATTACTCACTAAGTATTTGACTTATGTTTTAAGTTTTCCTTCCCCAGATTCAGGCGCTAAGGCCAAGTAAAGAAGGATAAAGCGAGCTGCTACGTTTTGAGGCGAGTATGCTAGGTGTTTAGTTGAAGAAGCTATGATAGGCGTGGGCCTAACGTTTATGTTTTGAGTTTTGTCTTAAAGAAACCATGTTTATTGTATTGTATAGAACACAAGGTGTTATGTAAAAGAGAACGTGTTTGTTAATATCCACTGTGTTGTGTTATTCTTATCATTTAGAAGTTAAAGGGTTTAAGTTGAACTAAGGCGATAAAGCTATGGTTCAAGTTGTGTTGAGAATGGTTGTTAATGTAATTCTGCTTACTAGACGTTCTGCATGTTATCTCGAGGAGAGATATGCGTTGAGTGTCTGGGCAGTCACGTTTCCACTTGGTCGCTCATAGAGTCACTACAAGAAAATATGTATTTTTCAACACACAACACGGACGTCGGGATAAGTGACGTCAGGAGAAAAAGCTTCTCCCGAGGCTGTAGAAGCTCTGTCGAGAAAGTTTGGCAATCCTAACGCGACATAAGGCGATGTTGGTATAAGATAATTTAATAAAAAAATTACAAACTTCTCCCGATGTCATGCGTAATGACGTCGGGAATGCCCAACACATTCTCGACGTGTTTAGTCATGTGTCGGGCGTTTTTCTTCAAATACCATTTTCAGAACTGTAAAACAGATTTGTGTTAGTCGAAAACGAGGGAAAGAGAGACTGAAAACAAGGGAGATGAATGAAGGGTTTGAAGACCAAAAGAGGAAGAAGAAGGTCCACCGTCGCTTGCCGTCCACCGTCTGTTGCATGCTGTCACCATCGACGCTTGTGAGCCACTGTCTGTCCCTCGTCAATAAGTGTTTGTTTTTCATTTATTTCTTTTTTTTCTTTTCTTTTCTTTTTTTTTTTTTTTTTTGTTTGAGAGTTTGAGAAAATATACTAAACAGGTACGTTTTTGTGATTGTCAAGGCCTTCTCTTGTGTGTTTTTCTCCTTATCGTCATTGTTGCCGCTGCCCTTCCACCGTCGATCTCTTCCATAGTTAACACGATCATCACTTCTCTATCTTCTCTTGCTTCTTTCTTATTCTAAGATCCGATTAGATCTCTTATGGGTTTCTTCTAATTTTGCTATTAGTGCGTCGGGAGATCCTCTTCCGATTTATTTTTCTGACTTCTATCCCAACGTGAATTTATGTGTCAAAAAATCCTTTCTCGATCCTTTTTCATATATCTCTTAACGTTGATCCCCATTTTCTTATAGTGAGTGACATTTGAGACGGAGCGTGATATGTTTTGTATCTTCCTAACACTGCACCTAAGCGTAGGGGTGTTCAACCTTTTTATAAATAATGTTTTAACCACCTAAAGGTTGAGGACCTCTAATGGTTCTCTCCATGATTTCTCTCCCATTTTTCTCTCATTTTGGTACCCTTACAGACGAAAACAATTCTACATCAATTGGTATTCAATGATGCCGGCTAAGGTAATATCTTTTTAGCTTGGGTTTAGGATTCTTTCACCATTTCAATATATTTGAGTTTTCAATCCAAGTTTTTGTAATTGTTGAAGTAGAAATTTTTATTTGATCATATTATTGTGTGCTTAGTAATCTTATGATTGTTGCTTTCTAGATATATTGTATGTTAATTGATAGAAAGTGATAAGTTAGGTTCGTTGCCAAATAAATAGGATTAATATTATTGTTCTAACCAACCTAGGATTGAATTAAATGAGTATCTATTTAAGAACTTGAAAAATAGATATTCACCTAACATAGCTCTAGAACATAATGCAATTAAGATGAATTGGAATTGTATGTTTTTCATAGTTTTAGTTTAGACAAGTTATTTGGTTGTTATTACACTTAACTTTTGTTAGGCAGGAACAATTACTTGATTTCGATAATGAGAATTGTATGATTGAATAAGTTGAATAGGAAATTTATGTTATAACTCAAGCTATGCTTTCTAACAGAGATTCATAACTTTTCTTTTCTCATTATTTTGAGCATGCACTTTTAACTTTATTGCAACCAATCAAATTACGAACCTCCCATCGATTAGTTTTGAGGCTATAAATTGTTTAGACTTTAGAAGATCCTTGTGTTCAACCCATGCTTCCACTACTACGTCATTTAGTGGAAATAATTAACTATTTTGTTCGAACTTAAACGAAAAAATCCATTACGACCCAGAAAATGAAAGTTTAAATTTTTACTCCAATGGTTAATAGTATTTGTTGTTTTAAACTGAGTTAAAATTTTTCAATTACAAACAAGTTTGGAAATAATTACTTTCAAAAGTCACCTAAAATTATTCCTTCTTTTAAGAAGGTAATGCAGCCACCTTTTAAACCACATTACTTTTTCTTTTGTTTTCTTTTCTTTTTCTTTTTTTTTTTTTTTTTCCCCTCTCAAACCAAAGAACATGCTTGAGGTTAGTTAAAAGCTTGTTCTTTATTCCATGATTTAGTGTCCTTTCCAAACTAAGAATAATATTCCCATCAAATGGTTGAAAGGAAAAAGGAACCTTTCAATCATCAAAACCCACAAAAAGACATTCATATCTACTCTTCACATTTTCAAAATTTTGGGGTTTAAATTAAGAATTTTCAATCTCTAGAAGATATAGAGATAGATGATGTGTAATTATTGAGTTTAGTAATTTGATTGATTTGGTCATCTAACTTTTTAAAGTTTTAAACTTAGACCCTCGGAATATGGTTATATTTATATGAACTCTGTCATTGCTACCAAAAATATATACCTCTATTATTTTAGAAGTTTAAATATTACCGCTCTTAAATTTTATTTTAGTATAAATATTTTTTAATATTAAATGAAATTAGAAAATAAAAATATGCAGATTTTATGTAAATCTAAGAAATGGAAATTTTAAAATATATTTACCTACTCTGTTTATTTGCATGAATATTATTATAAAATTCTAATAAAAATTATCTTCGATGGAATAAATTTAAGCTTGATAGAAAATAAAACGTCTAAAATTGAACGTTTAAAATATACAATTAAAATGAATTTTTTCATAAATATAAGAAATGAGTAAAATATTTTACGGCCTATGTAACAAAATGAAGAGACACGTGAAATTAATTTTTTAAAAAATATTCCAGGTTTACCCTTCCCTTTTATTGTTTTTCTTCTTCTCTTGTTCGATTTTTTTTTTCTTTTCATGGTCTTCTTTTTTTCTCTCTTTTTTTTCAAACTATTTGTTGGTTCAACTTCGTGTATCAAATATAAAAGTAGAGGTGTTCAAAAAATAGTTGAAAACTAAAACGATTGACAAACCGAACTGCAATCGAAACGAAACCGAATCAAAACCGAATATATGCGGTTCGATTCGATTTGTGTTAAATTGAAATCAATTTTTATGTGGTTCGGTCCGGTTCAGTTAAAACATTTAAACCGATTCTAAAACCGAATAGCTTTATTTAAAAAATTAAATAACAATAATAATTAAATATATAAGTATAACTTAGGGTAGGGTATAAGTATAACTTTGTAGTAATTATTTTGATGACTTTCAAACTTCAATGTTTGAAACTTTTATGTCTTGTACTTAATTAATGTGCAGAATAATTTAATCTATAATTATATGTAGGACTTTTATTTATGTATTGTATAATGTTCATAAAAGATTTCGATTCTAATATTTATGCATAAGTGCTTCGGTTTCGGTTCGATTTTATTTATATATAAGTGGTTTGGTTTGACACATATGATCGGTTTGGTTTGATTTTGGATGAGATTTTTTTGTATTTTACGGTTCGGTTTGCGGTTTTAGCTTCAAACTAAACTGAACCGAACCGAACCATACGTGCGAACACCCCTATATAAAATATCTATATTTTTTTTCAAACTGTTATTTGGTTGTTTAAGACCGTGTAGTAAATATAAAAGATCTTGAGAAAAACGTCTAAACGATCGTGTACAAAATAAATATCCAAATCTAAATGATCGTGTATAAAAAAATAGTCAAATCTAAACGATCTTGTACAAAATAATCTTGAAAAAATCTTTTAGCCAAAAATCTAAACGATCGTGTACCAAAAATCTTGAAAATAAATCATTTAGATCTAGCTACCCAATTTTAAACGATCGTGTAACTAAATTAAACGATCATGTACAGAGAATCTTGAAAAAATTCGTTTAGCTATCCAAATCTAAACAATCTTGTACCAAACAATAGTCAAATCTAAACGACGCATGGTTGATGGGAAATTTTGAGTATTCTTCATTATGGATCTGTGGACTTTTTCCGTTTTCGAAATTACTCTGTGCAGTATAAATATTCTACAGATTTGTTATATTTTTTAAAATACTCAAAACTAAAATTAAACAAGTTGTAAAGCAAAGACACATAAAATAATATTTTAACCAAATTCTTTCTATTTCAGAATGCTTATGAAATACGCCTAAGTGTAATTTCAAGTCTTAAGAATATCGGAATACTTTTTCTTATAATTGAGTCTAAAAGTATTCCTCGCTGGAAATTAGTTTGAGTATCAATTTTAGCTCAAATGTTCTATTCTTCTTTTTTTTTTTTTTTCATTTTTGTTGATAATTTATAAAATGAAATTTGGTTGTTTTAAAAAATATAGCAAAATAATTTTTTTTATAATTTTTAAATGCTCAACAATGACATTAAAACAGAGAGGAGAACTTTTTGTAATGACTTATATTTAGAAAAGAATATTTTAGTGCTAAAAGAATGTTTTCTAATGACAAATTTTCTCCCTTTTAATTTAGTCTTTTACCGAATATGTCATTAAAAGATTATTTATAAATTGTAGATGATTAATTTATATAACTATCACTGTTACAAGGATTTTGCACTTTAAAGATCAACTTTTCCGTCAATTTAATTCAAAAATGAGATATGGTGTCTCTATTACAAATGGCCACATGTGATGCTTTAACAACATAAACAAAAACGCATAGAACAAACTCAAGAAAAGAACACTAAAATTGGTAACTCCAATTCAGTGCTATATCACCGATGTCTGAGAAGAACGGTACTGTGCCTGAGAAAGAAACTTCACTGATAGGAATTACACAAGAGGACCACCAAACTTGTAGGTTATATCAAAAATACCTCTAAACTTTATAAAGTTTTAAAAATGTTCTTAAACTTTAAATAATGGTTCAAAAATATTCTTACCATTAGTTTTAGATGTAAACTGTTAAAGTTTTGTTTCAAACATATTTTTAAACTATTAAAAAGTTTCATAAATACTCTTGAACTTAAAAAAGTTCAAAAATACTCTCACTGATCCAAAATTCACACCAATTTTCTCATCAACCAAAATTTTAGGTTGAAATCATAATTTTAGATTTATTTTATTAATATAGAATGATAGATCACGAACACGACAAATCTCAATAGTTATTGTTGTAATTAACATATAGCTAATTGTCAAATAAAAAATGTATTTGACTATTAACACACCGTAATAGTATGATGATTTATTAGTGTGAGGTTTTTTTTATTTGACTAATTATTATTATAGTATGTTTTAAAAAGATATTTTTATTTTGGAATTTTGTGAGATTTTGTGTAATTTTATATTTTTTATATTTTAACTAATGTTTAAAATATTGATGCTGATAGCTATATCAAAGTCTTAATGAATATTTCTAAAAAGAGTATAAAAAATTCTAAAAAAATACAAGGTTTTTTTCAAAAATAGAACAAAGCACAAAAATATTTACATTGTATAGAACAATTTTAGAAAAGGAAAAAGTCCACTACGTGAAATAACAAAAATACCCCCGCAATTAATCAGTCACACACACGTAAAAAATTGATCTCGTACCCAATCTAAATGATCCCTTAGCAACGATCTCTTAGCAACAACCTCTTAACAACGATTCCTTAGCAACGATCCCTTAGCAACAATCCCTTTAGCAACAATCTCATAGCAAGTCTAAACGATCTCATAGCAAATCTAAACGATCTCGTAGCATGTCTATTTAATCTTGTACTCTTGTACCAAGTCTAAACGATCTTGTACCCTTATACCAAATCTAAACAATCTTGTACCCTTCTACCTGGTCTAAACAATCGTGTACCCTTCTACCTGGTTTAAACGATCTCGTAGCAAGTCTAAACAATCACGTAGTAAGTCTAAACAATCTCATAGCAAGTCTAAACGATAGTGTACCCTTGTACCAAGTCTAAATTATTTTGTACCATTCTACCCTAGTCTAAACGATCTCGTAGCAAGTCTAAACAGTCTTGTACCCTTGGACCTAGTCCAAATGATCTGATCTTGTACCAAGAAGAAAAAGAAATGAAGATGAGAAATGAAGAAGAAGAAATGAATTCTAGAAGAGGAAATGAAGAAATTGGTAAATACTTACATAAATAACCGTAATATTGTAAAATGAGGAAGAAGTAGTAGTATGAAGAAATTAATAATATGAAGAAGAGATGAATAAATCGTAAAGAAGAAGAAGAAAAAAAAGTGAAAAAGTAGTCAGCATTATTCAACGGCAAACCTAGAATTTTTCAAAATGTCATGGGGTTTTTTATTTTGTTACATAGGCCGTAAATATTTTGGTATTTTGTTATATTTTTTAAAATTAACCAAAAATATATTTAAATTAGTAAATAAATATTTTAATATTTTCACATTAGTAAACATGTCTATTATTTATATTATATTTATATTACAGTCATTTTTACGTTTATTTCATTATGATTCGTGGATTTTTCTACAATGAAATGGAAATATTAATTTACTCCTTCTATCGATATCAAACCTGTAAAAATGTAAAAATATCGATAAAAATATCGACATATCGATGTAAATTTAGACTATGACTTTAACTTAAATTTTGGTTAATTTTATTTTGAGTTCTAATGAATTTGGTGTAAAAATTGGATGAATGAGAGTTTTTTTTTTCTACTTTTTTTAAGTTTAAAGGTATTTATGAAACTTTTCAATAGTTAAGGGGTATTTTTTAAACTAAACTATAACGGTTTTCATTCAAACTAATAGTAAGGATATTTTCTAATCCTTTTTGAACGTTTAAGGGCATTTTTTAAACTTTTGAAGGTTTAGAGTTATGTTTGACATAAACCATAAAGTTGAGGTGCATTTTTTACAATTTAGCCCAAATTATTTTATATCAAATAGTTGTTCTAGACAGAGCCTCTTAACTAACATATAAACCAACTTCTTCAAGAAAACTCATAGAAATTAAAGGATGTGGATTATACGTCAAACTCAAGATATGAAGATCACGTGTTTGATCCATGTTCAGTGCATTTTTTACTTTTTTTAATAAAGTATAAAACATGTATGTAAATGTACGTGTGTATAAAACATTGTGACCAAACTACAGAGACAACTCAGTTGGGAGAGAGTTAGACGACCATGGCCTAAAAAATCATGTGTATATGTAAACGTATATGTATTATGTATACAAGACTTTATAACCACATCGTGGGAATAGCTCAGTTTGGAGAAAATGAAAGGTCTAAAGGTCACGTGTCTAACCTATGTTCACCGCATTTTATCTTTTTCTAACAATTCATATGTATATAGCCTAAAAAAATCATATCTATAATATATGCATGTGTATACAAAACTTCACAATCAATAGTAGGGAGAGCTTAGTTGGGAGAGCTTTATACTAGATATGTGAAGGTGTAAGGCCCAAATCAAAAAAGGGAGTTCTGTTGAGAATGAGTCATAGAGGAAAGAATGATTATTCTAAAGAGAAAAGAATGATTATTCTAAGAAAAGAATGATTATTGTAAAGAAGGCTTTAATAGTGAAGAAGGTTGCATTTTAAGGAAAGGCGATGCGAGGAGAAGTACTTACATCTCAAATTGGTTGTTGTGGAGTAGACGTTTTGTTGAAGGGTTAGGCATTTTGTGTAGCAACATGAGATGAAATCTAGCAAGAAGGAGTGGGTGTTTGTGGTGTGTCGGAAGGAGAATGCAAGCAAGGAAAAGTTTTGACTATTCCAAGAAAATAAGCCTAGTATTTACAAGAAAATGACTAATCCAGAGTTGAGCATTCCAAGATGATAAACTTAGCGTTCCAAGAGAAGTGTTTAATTCTGAGTTGACCACCAGCAACGTGTTGAACTTTGGTTGGTTACATGGCCCGACAAGCAGTAAGTTGACGCGTGTAAAGTTGTAAGTTGGAATTTGGCAGGTAAAGAGAAAAACCGGTTAAAAGGATTAGTATAAATAAGATCGAAAGGATCAAAGAATGTATTGCCATTCTGGGAAGTTGCCAAGGAAATGCTAAGTGTTGAGCTTTTATTGAGGTAGCTAAGAAAAAAGAGAAGTAAAGCTAGAAGTTCTGACAAGAAGGGAATCGAATGTTATCGTGAGTGACCTTCATGCGTAAAATAAGTGTTTTGTGATTGATCTTCTTACAGAAAAAATGTATTTCAAAGTACCACTTTCGAGTCTGTAGCTATGCATAACAAGTCTTGTATATATATCTATATATTGTTGTGTTGTATTGTTGATGTTGTTATTTGAAAAGAGAAGACTATTGATTTCTATGTGATGATTATGTTAATTGTGTGCAAGTAAACCATTAGCTTTATTCCTATCAAGTGAGCAGATATTATGTGGTGCACACATAATGTGTAAAGGCATCGTATGGACGACTTGTGCAACGAGGAATGAACCAAGGAAATTCTCGTATGATGTGGATGGAGAGAACATCACAGTAGTCTAAACGCAGGGTGCTGGCGAGAGTGAATCCCATTAGTCTTGGCATAGGGAATGATTCATATTCTTGGTAGCAAAGGAATAAGAAGAAGTTAATGCACGATTTATGTGATTTATGAAATGAGGTATTGTGAGCCTGTGTTTTTTAAATGAAAATGAGTTTATGCGATTGAATTGTATTTCCTAAAAGATATTTCTAAAATCTCACTCACTAAGTCTTCAACTAAAATTTTAAGTTCTTCCTTCCCCATGTGATCAAGCATTAAGGCCAAGTAAATAAGGGAAAGATGAGTTGGGAAGCGAGAAAGCTAACCAAGTCTTCTATTTTCGGTTACTTTAAAGTTATTATATTTAGTAGAGGGTTGCATTTCAATTTTGAGGAACGCTAAGTTCTCGTATTAAGAATCTAAGCGTTAGGCTAAGGGAGTGAAGTGAAGAAGCTAGACCTGGCATTCTAAAGTTTTGTGCTATAGCTAATGTACTTAAGGATTTATGTGTGAGGCTCTGATCCGAAAAAGGGAGTCCTCTTGAGAGGAAACTTTGCTTGGAAGTTATTTCAGATAATTTTAAGCATGGAAAATCCTGCGAAGAAGGATGCGAGAGAAGGAAAGGCAAAGCGAGGAGAAATGTTTGGGTCTAAGTTCTATCGCATAAGGTAAGTGACACGATAAGTATAGCTGGCGAGGAAGAAGCATGTGTTGAATGCTAAGGGCAAGGCGTTTAGCGAAGTAATGCAAAAAGAAGTACCTACACCTAAGAGAGTGTGGCGAAGAAGTAGGTGTCCTGTTGGACTAGACAACTCCCTATAGAAGTGAATGTTTGTTGCTTCTCAGGGTAATAGAGAGAGCTAGGTGATTGAAAAGTTTAGCTTTCCAAGGAGATAAGGCATATTTGACCTCGTGTCGAGTTTGGGTTGGCTGCATCGTGCGGTAAATTGGTAAAGTGACACGTGTAAAGCGTAGAAGTGACCCTTGGATGTGAGAGGACACTATAAATAGGATTCAAGACCAAAGGAAAAAGGAGTTTTTGGAAATAAAAAAACACTCTGATAGATTATAAGAGAAAGCTTAAATTGTTGAACAACTGGTCAAAGGAATCGGTAGGCGAGAAGAGAAAGCCGAAAGTAGAGAAGGAAGAAGTTGAGGGTAATTTTTTCCGTGAGTGATTATTCGTAAATAAAACAAGTGTATTTGTGAAAGATCTGTAACAAATGATTGTTATGAGTAACTTTCATAAACAAAACATTTGTGAATCTTTCATCAAGGGTAATGTTTTATGAATGATTTTCATGGTTAGATAATGTTGTGTTTGTGATCATGATAAGTGAAAGATGCATTCTATTGATGACCGTTTTAAAGTATTCCTTCATTGATGTTTGTTACGTGATATTATTACTACTGAGATACTATGAAAGGAAGTTGGGTAACTTACCTGTAACAACTCAACTCTTTATACTAAGTTGAGATCATTACTACTAGAATAAATAAAGACCTTAACATTAAAAAAAAAAAAAAAAAAAAAAAAAAAAAAAAAAGAACACTAAATTTTCAATGAAAACTTCAAGTATCCAACTATAAATCATAATAAAAATATATAGAAATAGAAGTTAGAGGATAAAATCCTAGTTTGGACCCTATCTAACTTTTAAAGAAAAATAATCTTAAAAATAATTCATGAGTTTCATAAATAAAAATACAAAAAATACTAAAAATCCAAACTGTAAACATAAAAGTGGAAGCAAACAAAAGTTTTCCTATGGTCAGTCGCAGTCACTTCTTGTCATTCACCAGCTTCCCTCTACATCTACCTCTGCCTGAAAAATTAAACATAGAAAGTGATTATGAACATATACTCAATAAAGGACTCACTACTAGTTCTGTTAGGTGTTTGTTAACTTCCCATTAGGGTCCCTTAAGAAAGTACCCCAAAACTATCGTGCTCCCGAACACACGCAATCTAGTGATCTCGTAAGAACACATCTGGTCTTCCGTGAACCCGAAGAAACACCTAAGAGAATCAGGTTGTAAGTGATCCGATCAAATCACCCATAAAACATATCATGATAGATTAGTGGTCCCATCGAACTCATACAGTCATAAATTTGTGAAAATGTGGTGATCCCGAGGAACACCCATATGGGTACAACCCTAATAGACAAAGTTAACATAACATCCATCCATAACATGTAGCATATCATAAACATCATAACATGGTGTAAATATCAATCATAACGTCCTTATCATGTGATTAATATCTCATGCGTCATATCATATCAGTCATCCATATTAGTCATCAATATCAGTCATCAACATCAATCATCATCAACAACACATTATGCATTTTAGCTACATCAATGTATAATGGAAAATACATGCAAGCTCTTCATTTTATATTTGAAGGTCCAATAACATAATCTCTTACTTCAAGATTAGCTAACAAATCTTTCCTAACAGTGACTATCAAAGCTTTCTAAGGAATAGGTCCTAAACAACAAGTGAACCCAATAGCTAATAAATTTAATGGTTGATTAGGGCCCATTTGGTAACGTTCATATTCTATAATTCTTGTTTCTGGTTCCTTGTTTCTTATTTCCTGTTTCTTCTTTTTTAAAAACCAGAAACATGAATGTGTTTCATAACTGTTTCTGTTTCTTGTTTCTTGAAAAAAAAACAAACCAAAACAAAAAATGTGTTTAATAACTGTTTCTTGTTTCCTGATTTTCTTCTAGATTTATTTTTTATTTTTCACATCTACTTCAATTAAACTTTAAACAAAAATATAGGTCATCCATCAAACATAAAAAATAAAATTATCAAAAATTTATTCATTTAATACGAAGAAATATCGATGCATGAACAAAAATAATAACATAAACATAAAATTGTATCTATCCTTTAAATGTTACCAAATTTGATTGGAATATCATCTCTCTCCTGGACCATTTCTCTTGGATGATGTTGACTCACTTCTTAATCCATCAACAACCTCATCGATATTTTGTGACATCTAAAATATAATATTAATTTTAAAGTAAGTTATTATGTCTTCAATATTTAGAATTGAAAAAAAAAACAAAACAAAATTTAACCTTTAACTCTGCTACCTATGATGCTTTAAAGAAAAACACACAACGAAAACCCAGATCCACGCAAAGAGGAAGACGAAAACTATGCATCCGACAGAGAGGAAGAGTCAGACGAAAACTATGGATCCAACGAAGAGGAACAATCATGCAAAAACTATGGATCCGACGAAGAAGCATAGTTCAGCGAAGAGGAAGAGTTTGGATTGTAGAGGAAGACGATGAGAGGTGAAGAGGAACACAGTGTGCAGAGGAAGACGATGAGTGAAAGAGGAAGAGGATGATTATTTAGGAAAGACGATGGAGATAAGAGGAAAAGGAAACCAATAAAAAGGAAAAAGAAACAAATAAAAATAATTGTGAAAAAGAAAAAGGAAACCAATAAAAATAATTGAGAAAAAGGAAAAGAAAACCAATAAAAATTTTGAGAAAATGAAAAGGAAACTAATAAAAATAATTGAGACAAAGGAAAATGAAACTAATATAAATAAATTGAGAAAAAGAAAACCAATAGAAGTAATTGAGAAACGGAACGGAAGAAACTACTTTTTTTTTTGTTCCAAATAATTCTTTATAAAATGAGAAAAGTTTCTACTGTTTTCTAGAACGAGAAACAAGGAACGTTACCAAATGCCTCCATTTCTTAACAAAATGAAAACAAAAACAGGAAACAAAGAATGAGAACATTACCAAACAAACCCTTAATGATCCAAAAATAATTTTAATTCAACTTGCCCAAAGTTGAGGTTGATTTCCAATTCAACCTTGATTGAGAAAAGATTCCACCAAATAACTGTTCCACAATTTGCCAATTACACCTTTAAGAAAAATAATCCTACTTAAGAAACTAATCTAACTTAATCCAAAAAATTAATTTACTTAGACCAAAGGAATTGATATTTGATGGGTAAACCAAAACCCAATCAAATACTCACCAAAAACTTAAATGGCTTAAGGAAGAGAAAAGAACACTCACGGCTCGGCTAAAGGTGGACTTGGCTCGAGTTTGACTTGTGTCTACGTGTGCGGCTTGGAGTAGGAAGGAAATCGATTTGGCTTAGGCATTTGAGGGGAGAGGCTCAAATGCAGAGATGAACAGGTCAACTACGTTGAAGCGAAGCGATGGAAGCTGGAAGACAACGACGGAGGAGACGAGATGAAGAGTGACGTGGTCGATAGCGTGCAGCTGTGGAGGAAATGTCACGAACGAGGGAGGATGATACCAGACGTTAAGGCTACGCGTGGAGAGGATCTTGGCTTATTACAACCTTTGTCAAGTGGTGGAGTTTGATGACAAGGAAGTAGCTAGGGATTTTTTACGAGGAAGAAGATGAATAATAATGAGTTACATGGTTCACAAGGCCTATTTAATAATAATACTAATAATATTATTATTAATTTTTTTCTTTAATTCTAAAAATAAATCAATCTCTCTCTCTCCATTTAATTCCTATGAAATCAACCTTTTTATCTTCTTCTCAAAATAATAATATAATATCCTTAATAATTATATTATCCTTAATATAATTATTTTTCTCATCTTCTCAAAATAATATATATATATATATATATATATATATAATCATAAATCTTAAATCTCACCAAATTAATTAACTCAAATTAACACCCCAATAACTCCAACATAATTAAATCAAACTTAAGATAATTCAATTTAAAATTACCTTTTTTTTTTGTTGCGTTACATTACCTTTCAGTTTGTTAGTTGTAATGATCGTATGGTTTAAGAAATATGAGACGTATTGCAAGACATTGGTGGAAATACCAGGTAACTCGCGTGACACTGGTTGAATGTGAATCTCAGCTCCAGGCGATGGAGGAATCCCAGGTCGGCGCAAGCTATAATGTGTTATTGACATTAGATGTTGGTTGAATGTGAATTTTAGCCTGAGAAATGATTGTGACGAGACGCTGGTGGAAATCCCAGATAACTCGTGTGACGTTGGTTGAATGTGAATCCTAGGTCCAGGTAAGGGGAGAATCCCAAGTCTAGGTGATGAGTTTGGATTGTGTGATGACTTAAGTGCATGAAACTTATCGTGAGTGTTGTGATTGTGGTTTGATGCGATGAGGTACTTATTTGTGATCTAACCTTGTTGTTGTTGTATCTAAAGTTGTTATATTCCCCAAAAGGTATTTCACAAACTTATCGCTCACTAAGTCCATTTGACTTACGTTTTAAGTTTTCCCATCTCAAGTTGTTAGGCGTTGAAGCCAAGTAAAAGATGGATCTCAGGCGTAAATGTCAAGTAAATGAGGGAAGGCAAGGTGATTATGTAAACTTGTGCAGCGTGAAAGTCGTCTCATCCTACCTCACGTTTAAGGAGTTTGTTGGTAAGTGCATCGCTTTTTAATGCCCAAAACTCAGTCACCTGAAAAGCAACTGAACACCTAGGTTGGTGAGGCTAAGCCTAGAGAGCAAAAGAGTCAAAGAGCTGAGGTAAGGAAAGGAAGCCCTGAAGGTTGTTTTCTAAGTTGAGGTGGTTGCTAGGCGACCTAGGTGAAGAAGAGAATGAGGGATTTACACCTCTCGGTACCTTGCCTCAAAGAAGCAACTGAAGCAGCAAAAAAAGAAAAGAAGTCTTATACTCCTAAATACCTTGACACAAATGGAAGCACCGTGGTGGAAAAATAAAGGCTTGTAGAACTTGGTTTTATTTTCATACTTGCAAGAAAAAGGATTGTACTTGTCATTTATGAACTCTGTATAAAATGTTGAGTTAACAAAGAGAAGAAGTTTATTTATTCCACTGCATTGTCTTTTGAGCTTATCTCCTAGAAGTTAAAAGTTGATTAGAACTAAGGATTAAGTACTAGATGATGGAGCTTAGTTTAAGAGCTGTTTTCTGCTATAAAGAGTTGAGGTCTCCAAAGTTCTAGTAAAGAACTTTGCAAAGAGACAAGTGAGAAGGAGTTGCTTCGCTCACTAGGCGTTCGACCCGTCGTCTCCCAAAGAGGTACATGAAGGATGTCTATGGGGCACGTCCCAATTTGGTCGCGTGGAGTGACAGTTGGGTCGAGGTGAGACACTATGCTTTAAGATTCTAGAACGCATGGTTAAAAGCTAATAAAGTGAGAAGTTGTGTTGTTGTTGTGTTCCACTGCATTGTATTATGCATATCACATAAAGCTTAAAAGTGTAAGTGTTGAAGACTAAGCGACATAGCCAAGAAAGTAAAAGAAGATGTTAAGTTCTTTTTATTTTCTCACTACATTGTATTGTAAAGTCTTTCAAGTTCTAAGTTGGAGCTTTGCATGGAGACTCGTTGAAGAAGTTTTGTTTACTGGGCGTTCAATGTTTTATCACACAGAGTGATATGCGTTGAGTGTTTAGGCGGCACACCCTTCCACTAGGTCGCCTAAAGTGACTTTGGGGTGGGGCATGACATTAAGGTCACGAGTGTTACCAAACAATTAGGGTAGTTCAGTTAGGAGAGGTCAGATTGATGATTTGAAGGCCATCTATACAATTTAGGTTGACCACATTTTTTATAGAGAAATTGCATTAGATGACAAAAAAATTTAGAAAAAACAGCCAATAGCATCTCTTTTTTGCATATTGCGAATATGACAAATATGACGAGTAATTAATAATATCATACGGCTATCAGAAGGTTATCAGGGGGCTATCAGAAGGTAATCAACTTTTAAATTTGCTACTTTTGCAATTTAGAAAATGTACTGACATGGATCCTATTATCATAAATTTTTTTTGCTATTTTTGCAAATGCCCCCTTTTATAATCTAAACTTATTTATATAGCTTAAAATATCGTATGTATATGTTTACACAACTTTACAACCAATATATGAGATTAGGGGTGAGCATCATAGACCGAAAAATTGAGCCGACCAACCAAACAAAGTCGGTCGGTCCTTGTCAACTTTGGAAAATTATAAATCGAGAATTTTAAAAACTATTTTAAAGAGTTAAATCGATTGTTCGACTAACAAAAAATCGACGGACCGACCAAAATTTGTTTATCAACAGTTGATGTCTATTATATCATTTACTAAACTGACTATAGGTTGTTCAGTGGTGGTTCAGTAAAAAAAATCAACTCCTTCCACCGATAATCACTCATACATGAGATAGCTCAATTTATTAGCTTAGTTTGGAAAGGTAACATGTACAATATCTTAGTTAGAAGAGCTTCATACTAGAGATTTGAACCACACTTTTGCAATTAATACCGAAGAATGTTTGGTCCATGTTCACCACACATGATCATTGATTTTTTTTTATAATCTGTATTTATCTAGCTTAAAAAAATGTATATGTATATATGTAAAACTTTACAATCAAATGCATGAGATCACTCTATTCAAAGATAAGTATTTGCATTTTATTCTTTTATAATGTGAAGGTCACAAGTGTTACCAAACAACGAGGGTAGCTCAGTTAGGAAAGCGTCAAACTAAAATCTGCAGGTCATGTGTACGATTGAGGTTCATCGCAGTTTTCATAATTTGAATTTAGGTATATGGCTTAAACAATGTACGTGTTTACAAAGCATTACAACCAATTACACGAGATTAGGGGTGAGCATCATAGACCGACCAATCCAATTTTGTTCATTAACGGTTGATGTTGGTCTGATCATTTACTAAATTGACTATAGTTGGTTTAGTGACAGCTTAGTGTAAAAAACTGTTTCCGACTGACCAATACTCACTCATTCACGAGATTACTCAATTCAGTAGCTTAATTTTGGAAAGGTCACATGTATGATAGTGTAGTTAAGAGTGCTATATATTAAAGATTTGAACATCACTTTTGCAATCAAATAGCAGAGGTAGCTTAGTTGGGAAAGTGTCAGATTGAAGATTAGGAGGTCACGTTGTATATAAAACTTTACAATCAATAGCAGGATAGCTTAGTTGGCAAAGCTTTATACTAGATATGTGAAAGTCATGAGTGTTACCAAACAGTGAGGGTAGCTCAATTAAGAGAGTGTCACACTAAAGATCTGAAGGTCACATGTACGATTGAGATTCACCACATTTTATATAATTTGAATTTATATATATAGCTTAAAAATTGTATGTATATATGTTTACAAAACTTTACAACCAACTAAATGAGATTAGGGGTGAGCATCATAGACTGAAAAACTAAGCTAACAGACTTAATCGACGGTGTTGATTTTGGAAAATTCCAAATCGAGAAATTTCAAGAAATATTTTAAACAGTTAATGTAACACCCGAGTAATTCTAACATGATTAAAATCAAACTTAAAACAATTAAATTTAAAATTACCTTATTTTTAGAGCTAATTATATATAAATATAATTACTCAAAATCCATAAATCTCACCGAACCAATTCACCAATATCAAACAACTTAAATCAAATCTTTAAAACACCAAAATTTCAATAATTAGTTAAATATTCTTCCAACTCCAACCGACCGATGATCACTCATACACGAAATAACTCAATTCGGTAGCTTAGTTTAGAAATGTAACATGTACAATAGCGTGGTTAAGAGAGTTTTATACTAGAAATATGGACCCCACATTTACATTCCAAATGCGGGGATAGCTCAGTTGGGAGAGCGTCAGACTGAAGATCTGAAGGTCACGTGTTCGATCCACGTTCACCGCAAATAATCTTTGCATTTTTTATAATTTATATTTATATAGTTTAAAAAATCATATATGTATGTATATAAAATTTTACAATCAAATACATGTGATTACTCAATTATAAGTATTCATTAGAGAATGATTTTAAAACCTCTAAAAGAACGAGACTTAAGTCTATATAGGTAAGCCCATTTTGAAAGACTTGAGATGCCAAGAATCTGAAAAGTTACTCATATGATTTAGTGAAGAGTTACACATATGATTTAGTGATTAGCATGATATCTTGAAGAAGTGAGAGTCGCTCCTTAAGAAATTATAGACAAATTCTCTAGAGCATTCACTAGTATTCTCAATCATTGACTTTTGCTTAAGCACAGTATTATGCAAATAGATACTGCTAGATGAAAATGTTTTTAAAAATTTTCAAGTGGGGGATTGTTAAATGAAAATTTTAAGCCTTTAACCCTTAATAGCTTGCCCAAAACACCTAGCCTTGTCAAGACGTCCAACTAACCTCTATAGCCTTTCTCACGTGCTACCTTAAACGCTTAACCTTGTCCATTGCCTTGCCTACTAACCTAGCCACATGCCTTTTCACAATCAAGCTTTTCTCCCGTAGCTTTGGCCACCGAACCTATGCTTGCTAACATCTTAGGTTATCTCGCCAAGAGCATAGTTAGTCCTTCTTACCTAGCCATCAACACCTATGCTAACCTCTAAATCATTCTTTTTGTTTAGCAAGTCCAGTGCTTCCAAGCCATCTAAAACGCTTAGACTTTTCCTTTGAGGTTATTTTTCATGGTTTTGACCGTCTAGCACATGCTTTAAACACTTAGCTTGGAGGTTTTCAACCCTCGTTTTTCCGCCCAATGAGTGTCATTTAAAGGTTATTTAATGTCATTTTGGCTGCCCACCTTACCTCTAAATGCCAAAAACTTCTTCCTTTGGACACTTGGCCAAATTTTCCCAACTTTTCCTTCTTTGCTCACATTTTCTTTGATCTTTGTCAAATCTTAACAAGTTCCAAAGATCTAAAACTTTTGGGGTTTCACAACCATCTACTCACCCTATAGAAAGCATGAGTAAATTTCATCTTGCACCCTATGTTCCCAGCTATCCACTCAGTCTTTAACTTTGAAATGGGAAGCTTATTGAGTTAACACTAATGAGTTGCTTTCACTTTAAGGATAATCTTGGTGTGAACAGTAGTTCATACTTAGCTCAAGATTAAGACTAAGTTACCTAGGTCATCAATAGAAAGAAACAGTTAGTTTTAAACAATAAGCTGTTAGTTAATTTATGTAAACTCTTTACATAGGATGCTCACACTTACATGTCCCTACATGAATGAATTTAATATCACATCATTTATACTAACTACAAAGCGGTTCACATCCATAGTGTTACTAAAATAAAGTGTCCATCCTTATTCATAATCAATAAACCGTTTAGGCTATATACTCAAACTTGACCCATATTTATGTCCATACATAAAGTTTAAGTTTACAAAAGATAGCTTCGGGACCTTAGTTTATTGGATTCAAGAATATACAATTTTTCACCTATAATTCTTCAATAATCACTTTATTAAAAAAGGGTATAATATTACAAATCGCGAGTTTTATGACATAAAATCCAATACTCACAGATAAAAAATTAGTAAAATGTCTCTAATTGCCCACACTATTGATATACCATTAACATTCTTGAATTTTGTTTGATATTCATTTGATATATCGTCTATATACTAAAATGTTGATCGATATGTGATATACAACTAATATACTATTGTTATTCTTGAAAGCATATTGAGATATTATTGATATACATTTGATAGACTTGAAAATTTTCAATGTTTGTTGACAGGATAATTGATATGTGACATACGCTTTGGCTTTGTTTTTAAGGAGTGATACACAACAAATATGACGACATTCTTTCTATATGAAAACTATATAATTATTTCCTTGTAAGGATCTATTTGTTATAGTGAAAATGGGGAAAAGTATATGCTATGGTACATACTAAAGGAATGGAGATGTAAGAAAATATATAAGATTATAAATTTTAGAGAAGGAGAACCCAAGAGATGTGACAAAAGGAAAAGATGATAAAAAGACACATTTTTAAAGGTCACGCGGCTTCTAGTTGAGAGTATATTTCATGAATTTTCATGTAGTGTGTTAAAAGGACAAAAGACAGGGAATAGGTTTTATACATACCTTTCAATTTGTTTTTGTTTTCTCTAAAAACTTTTAACTTATTTTATTTTGGTCTTATATCTTTTTTCTTTATTTCGTTAAATATTGGCATGGCACCGAATGAAGTTGATTATAGGTCGAAAGGATTATAAATGAATAGAAACTAATTAGTATTTGAGTTGAAACACATTTGTTGATATAAAATGGGGTGAGAGTTGGACATTATTGACTTAGTATTTGGAAGTAGTTAGATTTCAACTAATTAAGAGCATAGAAATTGATTTAGGAGTTGGGACACCGTTTACACTTTTTTTGTTTTTTGTTTTTTAATTACTTTGTAAGTGTTGGAATTTGATCCAAAGTGAATAATTGGAATCAAAGGACTTAGAATGGTAAAGAGAAAATGATAGGAAGATGCAAGGGAAAACAAAGTCAAAAAGTTCAAGTGGGCAAATAGAGGATAGGTTTCTTTTTGTTGAGTACATCAATTGCAGACGGCCATGGATCCAAGTTTCAATCTCCTACACACAACTCCTCTTTACAAGTAGTTACATAAATAATTCTAAAATAAGGTTAAACCTCCTCTCAAATAACCTTTTTTTTTTTTTTTAATAATTATATGATATTTTAAATTAGATTAATAATTTCAAAAATATTATTCTCTACACGCAATCAAACAATTTCAAAAATGAAAAAAAAAATAAATAAATAAAACTCACACCTATACTAAAAGTGCTCATTAATTGACACCCAGTGCTCGTAATATAAAATTTAGATTTGATTGGTTAAATTTTGGTATGAGATCATTTAGATTTTATCGTTTAAATTTAGCAAAATTCTTTGGTACAAAATCGTTTAGATTTGGCTATTCCGTAATCGTTTAAATATTGGTAATTTTCAAGATGAATAATTTTTTTTCACGATCTTAAACAACCAAATTAAATAAAAATTTAAAAAAATAAATCTTTTATATTTGGTACACGAACCAAATAACAGTGAAAAAAACCGCAAGAAAGAGAAAAGGACAATGGAAAAGAAAAAGAAAAATTGTAGAAGAAAGAAAATGAAAAGAAATGGCAAATTTGAGATATTTAAAAGGAGATAGCCAGCTTCATGGACTTTTTGATTTTCTTACATGTACGGTAAATATGTTGGTGTTTCGTTTATATTTATGAAAATTAATCTTCTCTAAAACTATTTTTCTGATTTTTAAATATCTTATAATTATTTTAAAAAAAAATAAAACAGAAAGTATTTCTAAAACCTATTTTAAAAAAAAAAAGAAAGACAGGGACTAAAAAATACATATCTATTTTTATAAAGTTGAGGAATAAACTAGTACATTTTCTAAATTAAGAGACAAAACAACACATCCATCCAAACTTGGGGGCTAAAATTTGAGATTGTGTTCATCTATGGAGAGCTTCTAAATTTGATTGAGAATTTTGTTACACAGTTTTTGTTAGGAGAAAGTAAATTTAGACTTACCTCAAAGACCTCTCCTGTTTTATGAAAGCTACAAACTGAGAATTCTAATAAAGCAACAAACACAGACCCCATAACCACTCCACTTTCTCATCCTCCTCACTTCCATAACAGAATTAAGTTTAGTTTGTTAAAACAAAATACATTTGTAGCTATTCATGTATTTTTGTAGAAATTATTAACAATTATTAAAAATGGGTATGAGTATGTTTTTTATAAAAGGAAAAAGCACGTAAACTTAACTCAATTGGTATCTATATGTATCGGTGGACGAAAATTAAGTTCCGAGTTCAAATCCTCACCCATAAGTTTGTATTACAATTAATACCTTTTAAAAGAAGATAAAGTTCTCATACAAGAGGAAATTGAAGCTCTTTTATTACTGTGTTTACATTTTTCAAAATCTTTTGAACTGTTGAAGAAACGGCTTATAGAACTCTCCTCTAGAATGATAATGTTCTTAGACAAGTGCTTGATGAATCTACTCCTCATGAAGTGTGGGTGAGATTACAAGCACTGTACTGTAAAGGGAGATGTGTCGAACAAGATTCATCTGAGAGAAAGATTGTTCTCTTCTAAAATGAATGTACCCAAATCAATTGATGAGAATCTTTTGATGATTTCAGAAGGATAACAACACTCAGATTAATCAAACAGAAGAGAAGTTGGGAAAAGAAAGTGAAACCACCAAATTCTTCACCTAAAAACTTACATCAATTAACCAAAATTAATGAGTATTTTATAAGCGAATCAAGTTATTAACAACATGCACCTATAACCTATTTGTTTGGATTCCGTGGAAGACGTGAAGACGTGAAAAATATCACCATTAATAATAAATCAAATCTCTATCAATCCCATTCAATTAATTCCAACCTCTATTTAAATTTCCCCATATTTCAACCTTATTTAAATATCACTTGTTGCTCAAAAACTCGTTTAAAATATTAAAAATCAATTTGAACTCTTCGAATTTTCGATCACTTTGTTCTAAATTTTATTACCATAATAAGCTAGTAGAGCGACCTACTTGACCTATAGATCATGGGCTCTAACAATTCAAGATTAACTGGCTAAACTCTTTTAGACCAACCTAATCAACATTCGTTAACTAACAAGTCATTCTACTGAAGTCTCATAGTTGCACTCCCCTCACTATAGATATATCTATGTCCACCTAATATAACCATGATTAGTAAGTTAAACCCTTCACAGGTTGTTCGTAATCTCAACTTGATCAATTTATCATTTTACCCTTGAGATTACTTCTTGTTACATAAGTACCACTGATCCTCTAATCAACAACTTGTTTAAGGTCCAACCTATAAACTGAATCCCTTTCGGGCCAATGAGAGGGTGAGCCTCTTTGTTCAAGACTGAGATTCAGTGAATAAGAGAAAACAACCTATCTACTGACTCTAAAGTGGTCACGAGTAGATTCCATCATGCACCTTATGTCCCCAGCTATTCACCAATCTTACCCCTGAAATTATAGGCATATTGGGCTAGCGCTGATGAATTGCCCTCACATGTGCATATCTAATAGGATAATCTTATATGAACAAGAGTTCATTGTTAGCTTAGGATTAAGGTTTAGTTACCTAGGTCATCAAATTAAAAAAAATAGTTAGTTGCAAAATGTCAACGATGTTATAACATAAAAGTGAATGTTTAAAAGTATGGTCTTATGCAAACTTTTTACATAGGATGCTCCCATTTTCATGTCTCTACTTGAACGATTTATGCCCACATCGTTTGTACTAACCATAAAGCAAGCAGCATTCATAGTGTTAAAAGAATAAGGCGTCCAACTTTATTCATATACTATAGACCATTTAGACTATGAACTCGAATTTGATCTACATTTATGTCTCTACATAAAGTTCAAGTCTACAAGATAGCCTTGAGACCTTAGTTTATTGGATTCAAAATTATAGTATTCTATTTTACTGATAAATAATTCAATAATTAGATTATTGAATGTAATTTACAAACTATGAGTCTTTAGGATATAAATTTCAACACTTCCTTTTCTTCATAATCCTTTTTTTTTTTTTTTTTGTGGTGTTGATTTCTTGACTACATGGTCTTTAATTCAAAACAAATGAAAAACTAAAGCTTGAAGTTTAACCCATAAAGAAGAAAGTTCTCATACTCTCTAATTTGAAAGTACCAAGAGAGGAAATTAAAGCTCTTTTACTATGTCTACATTTTTCAAAATCTTTTTCAATAGATACTTGTACTTGCATGCATATCAACATGTGTTATGTTAATAGGAATTTTGACCTTTTATTTCAACTGTTTTGAACATTTTGCTTAGAGATAAGTTATTCCTAAACATTTTCCTTTTCATTGTTAAGGATTTTATTTACCTTTTTAAAATGAAAATTTTCATAAATATAACAAACTGTCAAAACATTTACGGTTCGTGTAACAAAATGAAAAAGTCCATGAAGGTAACCATTTTTTAAATATTCCATGTTTGCCCTTCTTTTTCATCATCTTTCTTCTCTTCTTCCTCTACGATTTTTTTTTATTCTTATGCGATAAGGTCTCATTATTTTACATAAAAGGCTATAATAACTTGTATAATTTCTACAAGTTATCAGACTCTGTGCTATGTGATTGCTCATTGCAATGAGTCTCTGCTTGCAATCGTTCATTGCAATGTTACAATTGATCTTTTTGGTCCGTTTCTCACATAGCCAGTGACAACCAAGTGCCTTACTGAGTCTATCTCACGAACACTTTTTGTGACGCCTTAATATAAATCCTCCACTAAAGAGGTTAGAATGTTCTTGGCTCAGGGCATTGAGGTACCATTTCTATTTTGCTCTTAATTGCATTAACCTAGGTTCCTTTTGTCATCGCCGAAAGATTCACGCAATCTCTAGGTCAAGTCCATGCATCACAAATTGCTTTGGTACCATGAACTTGTTCGCACATTCTTCAGTTGAACTCATGATTCAAAAGAATTGAGTGTTTGCCAAAAATCAAAGTAAAACCTTATCCCTAATTTTGAAAAAGACATTCTCCGACAACAGCGTCAAAAACTTGGTTGTCTAATTTTGTGTGCATGTACCGTTTATTCATGGTTATGTCATGTTAAGCTCTAAGTGGTTGACTTAGTAGGGGATTAGGACAGAATTATGCGATAAAAAATGCTTCCTACCTATGCGTTGTTGATTTCCAAGTAATAAATATGTAGAACAAGTTTTCCTATCACCTGCTCAAGTGTAAGTGAAACAATAGGTTTCTTGGGTAAGCCAAGGTTGAACTCAGGGAATTTATATCAAACCTTAGTTATAAAGTTTACTTCTCATCTAGGCAGTATACAATCTTTATACAATATAAAGTAAAAGTGTGTCTATGTACTAAATCTAATATCTACACTAGAGATTTTGTAAAAGGTGGTATATAATGGTGAGAATATAGAGAATGGACTAACTTGCATTAAGGAAATGTGAAGGAATGTCTCCACATTGTTAGGCGATTAAGCTATACGGTAGTCCTTGATTCGATAGAGATCAGTTAATTTTTGTTAAGGCGAACACTTCCCAATGCCTTGAACGCCACACTTGCTCTCCTCTTGGGATGCAAATGATAAAGCTTAATTAAGCAATAGCTATCTAGAATTTGTTACTTATAAGACTCATATTGCCTCTCTTTTAAGGGTGACAACCATTCAGTGCCAAGTTACCACACTTGTTCTCCTTTCAGGACACAAATGATGGAGGTTTAATTGTCAAGATGGAGTTTGTTTCCAAACTCTTTCTTGTATGCGTTAGCTATGTCCTTGCTACTTACTCTCTCGAGCAGTTAACGACACATGCTGGTCAAGCGATGGAGTAAAGCTTAACTAACGCGATAAACCTTATGAGTTAGATCTCTTATCAAGAACTTATCACAAGCCTAAACTCCTTATAACACTCTGACAGATGAACAAAAAAAGACATGATAGATTGAAAAGAAATAAAGTTGCAATGTATTAAAGAATGCAGATCTTTTGGCCATGTACAATAAGCATATTGACATTACAGTGAACGTACAAAATGGAAAGTAAGAAAGGTGAGTTGAGTCGTAGAATGCCTAAGCATTCCTTGGCTCTTTTACAAGTTAGGGGAAGAAAATGGTGGTTCTCTCTATGGTTTTCTCTAACTCTCACTTCTAGATGATCGGAGAAGAAGATAGAAATCTTTTACAGAAGGCGAAAAGGCTAGTCTTTTCTGCATGCTCTCATGGAGCTCTCTAGGTTTTAGTACATTCAGACCAGACAAGTTTCCTTGGTGAAGAAGGAGGCTTTATATAGACTACTTTATATTCTTCTGATTATGTCAATGTCGATTTTAGTCTTGTCAAGTCACATCAACTCCAACTACCATTCTGTTGTCTATTAATGAATCTTCATCGCACAATAACGTGGCCTATCGCCTGGTGACATTAATCGCCAGACAATCTTCCTATCCCATAGCACGGGCTCTTCTTGCAATTCACCGTGTTTTCTTTTTCTTTATAATCCTACAATAAAACACTCACAAAACTAAGGTAAAACAGGCATGGAGACTTATGCAAGTTGTATTCTCTCTTATATATATTTATCAATTTGCAATAATAACTTGTATTTCTACAAGTTATTAGCAACCCTTAATCATCCCATTCTATCTCCCTCTACAGAATCCTCAATGTAAATATTTAGATTAGTATAGTTTTACTTTTATACCATATAGAATTTATACCGCATGAATTAGAAGTAAACTTTATAACTAAGTTTGATAGAAATGTTTGACTCTGGCTTATCCAGTAAACCTCTTACTTCACTTACACTTAGGCAAGCGGTGAGGAAAACTTGTACTCAATGCAGAATTAGAAAAAACATCAACGCATGGTGAGGAAGTGTACCTTTTATAGCATGACCCTCTCCTAGAGGCGAAGTTAGCACTTTTTATCGTATAACTTACACTACTCGCGTTGCAAGTAGCAGAAATAGATCCTTATATATGATGAATCAACAAAGTATAATTCAACGAATGAGAGGCAATTGACCCCTCAGGACGTGCTTTGTTTCTAACATACTGCTTTAACGTTCGTAGACTTCTTTCAATCGGATACATCCAACTATAAGAAACTGGACCAGTAATCTTCGTTTCATATGGTAAGTGAACGGCAAGGTGTACCATAACGCTAAAAAAGGCAAGTGGAAATATTCTTTCCAACTTACAAAGTATGATTATGATATCAGCTTGCAATCTGTCTAGATCACTTACTCTTATCGTTCGGGCGCACAAGTCACGGAAAAAATTACATAATTCGGTTATAGCAGTGTATACATTCTTTGGTAAGAATGCTCGAATACCAATTGGTAGCAGTCGATGTAATAAAACATGACAATCATGCGTTTTTAGTCCTGATATTTTCCCCTCTCTTTCATGCACACATCTCGATATATTGGAAACAAATCCATCAGGAAACTTAACTGATTTCAGAAACTTACAAAACTCTACTCGTTCACTAGTAGTCAACGTGTAGCTCGCATGTGGCTTCACCAATCGGTTACCCACTTCTACAAGATGTAAATCCTTTCTTATCTTCAGATCTTGTAAGTCCAACCGAGCATTCGTGGTATCCTTCGTTTTCCCTTCGATGTTCAATAACGTATCAACCAAATTGTCACAAACATTCTTCTCAATGTGCATTACATCAAGTTTGTGACGTAACAAAAGTCTCGACCAATAAGGAAGATTGAAAAAAATACTTTTCTTCGTCCAATTAAGAGCTCTCTTTCTTTTCTTATCCTGTATTGAAGGATGTTTACTCATAACTGGAAACTCCAACTGATCTAGTTGTTCTAATATTTCATCCTCATTCATCACCACAGGAGGAGCCTTACGCTCTACCTTTCCATCGTGTAGCCTACTTCTACGCCACACGTGATTCTGTGGAAGATAGCGTCTATGTCCCATGAAAGATATTCTACCTCGTATCCCGAAGGACGATCTATCACCCATGCATATAGGACATGCCTGATACCCTTTCGTACTCCACCCTGATAGGTCACCATACGCCGGGAAGTCATTAATCGTCCACAACAAGGCTGCGTATAGCTGAAAGAACTGACCTGTAAGAGAGTCATACGTACGCACCCCAAAAGTCCATAAGTCTTTCAATTCCTCAATCAATGGTTGGAGATACACATCAATTTCCCTACCAGAAGATTTAGGACCGGGTATGAGCAGTGACATAAAGAAATTTGTCTCTTTCATGCATTTCCATGGTGGCAAATTGTAAGGAAGTAACACAACAGGCCACATACTATACGAGGTACTCATTTGACCAAATGGGTTAAACCCATCTGAAGCCAAGCCCAAACGCACGTTTCGTGGATCAGAAGCAAAATCAGGAAATTCAGAATCAAAGTGCTTCCACCCCTCTGCATCAGCTGGATGTCTCAAGACATCATCTGTTTCAACACGTTTGTCCCTATGTCATCTCATGTCAGCAGACCCTTCCTGCGATACAAACAAGCGCTGTAATCTAGGTACCAAAGGAAAGTGGCGCAATACCTTATGCGGAATTTTTTTCCCTCTATTATGATTAACCTTGTACCTAGCCTCGCCACATGTAGGACAATGTTGCAAATCAGCAAACTCTTTCCAATACAATACACAGTCATACTTGCACGCGTGAATAGTCTCGTATCCCAAGCCCAAGTCACGAAGTTTTCGTTTTGCTTCATAAAATGAACTAGGAATAGTACTATTACACATTGGAAACGCTGCTCTTAAAAGTTCTAACAACATGTCGAACAACTTGTTACTCCAACCATTTAGAACTTTCACATGCATCAACTTAACCAAAAAATTCAACGACGAAAATTCAGAACAACCGGGGTACAACTCATTACGTGTTTGATTCAATAAGTCCTGAAATATATTATTTGTTGTATCTTCATCTATATTTACCCCAACATTCATCGCCATTTCATCTTCCAAACGAAATTCCTCTATTTCCTCTTCATGTTCAATAGGGGCTTGTAAATCATTTAGCATACCAAAGATATCACCTTCTTCATTAAATTGTATACTACTAGTTCCTTCATTAAAAGGATTATTACTAGTTCCTTCCTCAAAGTTTTCTGTACCTCTATAGCTTAATGACTCTCCATGATACACTCATTCTGTGTAGTAGGGGGATATTCCAATAGTCATTAGATGTCGTTCCACACCCTCTAATGAGCTTCAATTTAAATTCAAACATCTCTTGCATGGACACCTCAATCGTCTGTAAGCATCAACGTGAAATTTGGCAAATTCTAAAAATTGGGTCACTCCATGTCTATACTCAAGGGATAACTTATTTCTAAGTTTCATCCAACCCTTATCCATCGTTTAGGTCCCTAAAACATAAATAGGTTTGATTAGAAACATATGTCTCTCACTCTCTCACATCCATAACTTACTCCCCTGAATTTTCACTATTTTTCAATAACTAAGTTCAAACTATAGATGCTATCATAACTGCAGGATAGCCAACACAACCTAATTATTAACAACAAAATACTTGAAAATATCTTCGCATCCTACAAACCCCTCCAAACTACAGAGACTACCATAACTGTAGGATAGCCAAGACAACCTAATTATTAACAACAAAATACTTCAATCTATCCTACTACCACCCCTCGAAACCAGCAAATTCAAAACAAAAAAAGGCTACCATAACTACAGGATAGCCATCCCAAACATAAACAAATTCAAAACAAAAAAGCTATCATAACTGCAGGATAGCCATCTCAAATCAACAATAAAAATATTCAACACAAACAGGCTACCATAACTGCAGAATAGCCAAAACAAATCTTAACACACATATTACATTCCCAATTCAATTTAACTATTAACTCCCCCCCTCCCCCTCCAATTTCAATTTTCAATTCAACTATAAATCCCCCCCCCCCCCCAATTTCAATTTTCAATTTAACTTAAACCCCCTCCCTCCAATTCAATTTTAAATTTAACTATACATCCCCCCCCCCCTCCAATTTCAATTTTCAATTCAAATATAAACCCCCCTCCCAATTCAATTTTCAATTTAACAATAAACCCCCTCCCCCAATTCAACCCCCATTCAATTTTCATTTAACTATAAAATCTCCCCTCAATTCAATTTTCTAAAACAAAAATCCTAAACCATTCAAATTTCAAATTTCAATTTCAATTCAACCACAAATTACACACACTCTATACAAAAATACATTTAACAAACAAAAATCTATTCCAAAAGAAAATCCTAAACTAATTTTCATCAAAAAAAAACCCTAAAACATAAACTTAAACTAAATAAATTTTCATATTCCACTTACTTAAAGTGGCAGACAGCGGCGAGGGACAACGGCGAGGGAGGGCGGCGACGGACGGCGGCCGAACAACGGCAGAACAACGGCGGAAATCGCGAAGACTTCTTCTCCTTTCTTTTCCCCTCTCGGTTTCGGTTCTGTAATTTAAAGAACTGAAACAAATTTAAAGGGGATTTCCCGACGCAGTGACGTGGCGTCGGGAAATCCCTCAAAACGCGTCGGGAAAAGGGAAATTCTCGACGCTCATTAAACGTTTTTCCCGACATTTCATGGGGCATCGGGAAAAACCCTATTCCCGACGCCGCTCCCGACGCACTGTTCACGGCGTCAGGAATAGTTCGTTTTTTAAAATTAATTTACCCTTTTCCCGACGTATTCTTGCCGACGCCTTCGTGGTGCGTCGGGAAAACTTTCCCGACGCGTTGTTGACGGCGTCGGGAAAGTCCTTATTCCCGACGTTCTTTATGCCAACGTGCTTTTCGACGTTGGAAATGCTCCATTTTCTTGTAGTGGTTGGGTTTGCAATTAAATGCTTGTGGTATTTATTTGATGAAAATTTAAACTCTCCTTGGTTTTTTGACATTTTATATTGTAAATCTTGTATTTGTAAGTCTGTATCTGAATCCAGGGCATTTTTCTGAATAGTTTTAACACCAAAATTGGCCGAAATGAATTACCGAAGACCAAGAAATAGAATTTTTTTTATACCGTACAGACAGAAATCGAAAAAATAAAAAATAGTGCCATTCAAATTACATTTATATAAAAGGTTGAATTCCACCTCATCTATAGACTAAGTAAAATCAAGTTAGTTGGTCCAACACTTTATAAAATATATATATATATATATATATTGTCAAGTTTGTTGGTTCCATTTTTCTTTTATTTTATTAACTATATCTAATGGATTTGGTTTTGTTGCGCTTCTGCTATTAATTATTTTATCTGTTATGGTTATTTGGATTTGGGCAACTTTTTTGGTGGACTGTTGGCCTTTTGGATTTGGTGTCAGGTTGGGTTTTTGGTTTTTTTACAGAAAGTTAGATTAAGAAAAAGACATTGAGCATCAAAGTTTAGAGCGACCAAAAGTTGATTGAAGAGTCGGTCATCATGTCTGGTTTGGTGAGTTTGCCTCACATGAAATATATCTTCTGCAATGGTTGTTGATGGCAAAGAGGTTTTGCACGAGGAGGTCATGAATTGTCAAGTGGACATTTGACGGTATCACTGCTCTGTAACCTTGGATCCAACATGTGGCAATCTTAGTGAACTTCACCTAGGCTGTGTATCCGTATATGTACAGTTGTGTCGATGCTAGTTCAGTAAGCCATTATCATATACTCATACATCATTTTCACATGGCAATATATAATCTCATTCTACGGGTATGGGTAAATACCCTACATGTAAATGTTGTATCATCAAACTGGATTACCAATTTTCGGTGTTCTAATTATTATTTTTTTACTATCTATTACTTATGTTCTTACTCCAATTATAAGTTCGAGTGTTAGGTTAAGTTGTCAAGTTAATCATGACTTCCTTTTTCTTATGTTATTGTAATTTTTATAGTGAAAATTTGCTAGACGTGATCGGACTACTTACGTGTCAATTACTTTTTTCAAATAATACTGTAAAAAAAAAAAAGACAAAACTATGTTATTCAAAAATCAAAAAATTTACACTCACTAATATATAATTATTAGTTTAAAATATAATTATTCATAAAATTCTAGAGTTTAGTTTTCTTGAAACCAATGAACACACAGCAAACAAAAATTCAGAGCATAAAGTATTTTTCTCTGTTTTAAAAGTTTTATAGAATAACAAAAAAAAAATGCAATGAGAAAGGAGATTCGTAGAGGACTTCAAAATGGAGAAGAAGAAGAATAAGAGGATGAGAAGAAAAGTAGGAAAAGAAAACATAAACAAAAATTTGGAATGAGAATTTGATATTGAAAAGACCTTTCACTATATTTAACAAAGTATATATATATATATGTGCAAAATGAAGCATATTAAGATAAATGGGTTTAATTAAAATGATTGTATAAGTTTGATAATGTTTATGTTGAATTTGCCTTTTCATGTTGTTAATGAACAATGGGATGAGGAGGGAAAGAATATATAACAACAAAAAAGGAATGAGAAAGATGATGATGATAATGGAGAATGAGAAACAAGATATGCTTCTACTCAAAACTATCAAACCAATTAGAAAATTAAAGTATATGAGAAACTTTATTTTCTTTTTTTCTTTATAAATAAAAAAAAACGTTTTTTGTTTTATTTAAAGTTCTTTTACTGAATTAATTAATAAAAAAAAATAGTAGTTTATCGGTTATTAATTAAAAAACATTTATGATTCATAACTAGATTTGAACCCATAAAAAATGACAAATTTCAAACAATGTGTACTACTCATGTTATGGATTGACTACTCGGTTATTATGCTCAAATGATCGAGTAGTCAATCCCCATCAAATTTTACTTGTCTTTAAAATATCATTATGATGTGTACGTTATCGAATTTAAATGAATATTTTCTTCGTACAACAACGTTATATTATTCATCGTTGTGCTAAGCTTATTTTAGTTTAAATCATATGTTTTTCTCTAGTTAGATTCAAATTTTAAAATCACATGTTTTTATCCTTAATCATGTTTGAATAGAACTCAATTCTTCAAACATTGAAGTGGATTTGATATCTTCCAACATATACCAAACTTTTCAAAGCCAATGATTTAATTAAAACAATCTTGGAGAGTTGGTGTTCTGTATATATTTTTGGAAATTCTCTCTTGCATCATGAACTCAACCCATTCATGGCTTAGACTTGCCTTCTTCTTTTATAACCTTTTTATTTTCCTTTTTAATTATCACAACTGCAAAACCTCCTATCTCAAATGTTCATTTTTGTTCGTTCTCCCATGGATTTTAAAAAATACAGCTGCAAATATAACAATTAGATTCATTGTGTGTGTGAAAAATGAAAGACCACTGACCTACATGATCTTTTAATTATTAATTAGTAATCTCTCATTTTTAGAATTGTTTTTTTATTTATAATTATTAATTGATATAAAAAAAATTATCATTAACCATTTATAAGTTTTTCAAATTCCCATCTTCATATGCATATAACTTATTATTTAAGAGATCAAGAGGTAAGAATATGAAAAGTTATCTTTTTAATACTATAATTTAATTTTCAAAATTTATAAATATATACTAGTGATAAAGGTTTGTAACTTTTATCTTTTACAACTATATAAAGAACTCTCTTCGATCGTTTTTTTATAAACATTTGAATTTTCTCTTCTACTTAAGTCTATTTTCTTGATCTTTTTACTCACTATTGTTTTGTTTTGTTTATCACTTCGTTTATATTGATATATACTTTTGTGTTGTAATTACAATAAGCTAATATTTTGGAATTTAAAAGAAGACTCGAAGAACACAAATAAGGGATACAAAATTAAAACAATGTAAATTGTAAAATCCAAGTCGAAAAATTCTGAGTTCTTTTTATATATAATTATTATATAGCAATAAGAGCTTTCATTTGGTTTTATAAGTTAAGTGTATCAAGATTCTTTCTTATCATGTATTTTGCTTCTTTTAAATAATAATAACAATAAACTAACGAATTTTTCTAAGTTATACGAATTCTTTAAAAAAAATTTTAATTTGTAATGCATTGTTATGAGCGGTACATGATTATTCTTGATTTCTCAAGAAAGTAATAATCTTATTTTTACCTTCTTACAATCTTAAATGTTTAAGGTAAGTAATTAGTATATACCATTTTTTTCGATGATAATTTTGCAAAAAAAAAAGATATTCAATATAACCCTTAATTATTTTTTCAAAGATTATCATTAACCATTTGTCATTTTTGACACATCAATTCAATACAATTTCATAAATGTAGTAAATCTAGGATATAGTGTAATATCCTAGATTCTCTTTTTAAGGGAAACCATTGTTCTAAAAATTGATGTGTCCTGAAATAAATTTTTCGTGGAGAAGTAATTCGATTTCGAGATTTACAATGAATTAAAATTAAAATTAAATTTTCAAATTTATACATGTTTTAATCAAACCGTTTTTTCCACCCTCGATAAGGCAAGGAATCACCAATTCTTCAGACGGAGAAAATTCCCATTTCATTAGTTTTAAAATGCTACAATAAGTAGTCTTTTTAATTACCATCTTAATATTTAAATTTTAGTGTTTGTATATTATTAATAATGACCCAATCATAAATATACAAAATGAATAAATATTGAACAATACAACCCCTAAATATACAAAATGAATAAATATTGAACAATACAATCCCTAGCATTGATTAAGGATGAATAAATTTTTGAGCTAAAACAATATTCTCAGAAGGCAAATCAAACTTAAAATTTCTACGTCAATCACTTTCCATCCACAGTCCGTGAATGCTTCGCTCACTGACTCTCATTTTCTCTTTCACAAATCCTTACTATGAAACTGTTGTTTACCGATCACCATTTCAAGTATTTGTAGTTAGTATTAGCAAAGTATGTACAGCCATTCGGAACCAGAGTTCAACTGGCTTCGGTTTAAATGATTCTTCATTTTGTACATGCATGCCTAGTTCACCACTGTAATCATATATTATAAGCACTGATTGACCATTCATCAAGTGCATTGCTTACAACGGTGGTAATCATATATTGGAGCCCCTACATCTTTCCGCACCTAATCCTCGGACAATCAACTTGTATAAAAAGCTTCAAGGATTGTTCCTTCGAAGAACACAGCCTACCGGCATACATTGTCGTTTAAATACATGCCATGCCTCTACCCGCCATTAGGATGTGCATCAAAATAGGCCCATATTAGGTCAATCAAACGATGTTTTAAAAGCCAAAATCTTTACTAATGACTTGGTATTGTCTAAACTTCTCTGGTGCAAAATATCTTGATCCTAAGGTAAAAATAATTGAGTTGTTTCTCAGTTGCTCTATATCAGTTCATTAAAAGATAATCAGAACTGCTCATGAGCTCTTGGGAAAAGAAACCCAGTCCGTCAAACTTCAAAAGATCATATATCATACTGATTCTAGAACATAACTAAAAGGACACACTTAAGTAATCCTTTCAAACTTGCTAACCATCATACAGAGTTTATAATCCAACAAACAAAGTACTAATCATTAAATTAAAACATTAAAAAAGAAAAACAAATGTAAGAGAAATCGTTCTGTGCCGTAAGATGGATCAGATAAAAAGTGTTGGAAACACCAGCAAAGTAAACTCAGCGTCGATCGTTTGGGGAAAGTATCGTCACTTCCATCTTCAGAGCGAACATTTTACTAAAAACAATTAAATGCTAGAATTTCAAGCCATTTACTTGGAAAAAAATTTAGATATATTTCAAGGCAAAAATTCATTATTCAAATGAAGAAAAATAAGAAAAATCAAGTGGAAGAAGATGGATCAGACAGAATGTGATAAAAACACCAGCATAGTGTAATCAGCGTCGATCATTTGGGGAAAGTATCATCACATCCAACTTCATTCCAACTCAATACAAAAACACATCTTAAGCTAACTCCAATTATCAGTAAAAAAAACTGTAAGTGGAGAAAAAAAACCAATTCAATCTAGGTAAAGAAAGGTGGATCAGACAAAAGCGTGATAAACACACACCAGCATAGTATAATCAGCGTCGATCATTTGGGGAAAGTATCATCACATCCAACTTCGTTCCAACTCAATACAAAGACACATCTTAAGCTAACTCCAATTATTAGTAAAAAGATTGTAAATAGAGAAGGAAAAAGAAAAAAGCAATGCAATCTAGGTAAATAAAGATGGATCAGACAAAAGCGTGATAAACACACACCAGCATAGTATAATCAGCGTCGATCATTTGGGGAAAGTGTCATCAGTTCCATCTTCAATTGAAAATCATACAGTTCACACAATGCAAAAACATAGCAAACTTAAAACTATATAAACAAGTAGTGGAATCTAATTTGTCCAAAACTGCAATTCAGCGGCTAGCTTCGTAAGGAAGCCACAAAAGCCTCTGCGGTTCACAGAATCGGAACAGATATCGCGTCGGCTCATACGAAGTATCCGATTGTGAAACAAAGTCTCACGGATGCTCGTAATCAGTATTCGACGCTATTAAAACCACTACGAAGAAGAGGACAAAGGCTTACCTGTTATGGAACCAAACCATACAATTATAGAGTGGAGATGAACCGAAGGAAGAAGACGATTGTTGGTGAGTGAGAAGAAGGGAAAAGTAAGTAATATGTATATATAGAAGCAGAGAGAAGAATGTCCGCCTTCAATCAAAACCCTAAAATCGTATATTAGGGTTTACAGATCTATGGTTTTGTGTTCAGCCACGTGTAGGGTTTTGATATATTTTTGCTTTTCCGGTTTTTAAACCATTTATTTGCGTTTCTTAAATATTTCTTCTGGCCATCGTTTTTTATTCTGTTAGCAAAAATGTATTTTGGGGTGTTTGGAGAAAAAGTTGAGCTATGAGTAGTTTGTATTACGATAAATTTAATATTATGATTATATGTGTTTGGGGAAAGAGTTGTCTAAGTAGTGTTGTGATAATTTGTGTTTGGTGGAAAGGTTTATGTTATGAAACTTTTTTTTTTAATTTGTATTATAAGTTCAATATATAAATTTTGTATATTTAATTTATCAAATCGTCGTAGTTTTCATAAAACAATTTGCATAATTGAAAATCGGGAAAAAAAATTCAAAAATTTGTTCTACAAAGGTAATCAACCTCTCCTAAATAATTATGTAGAAAGCATGCTTGTTCCTTCATGTTTGTCTCTATTTTGCTTTTTAACCAATTAATTCTGATACAAAGCGATCAAAAGCTTTTGCATTGGATTCCATCCTTAAGTTCATATCTGTATGCAAATTTAATTATATATATTAGCTTTTAATCTCAACTTTTCTTTCAATATTCAACTTCAATCTTTAACATTAATAAATAATTATGAAATGAAAAATTATAATTATAATTCCTTTAATTGATAGGCAATAACGATAAAGACTCCAAATTAGTTCTTAGTGAAAAATCGAAACTAAAATGACAAATTTTAAAATCAAGAGACTAAATTGAAACAAAACATGAACCTAAATCGAACTAAGAATTTAAAAACTAAAGATAGTATTCTTTCCCGCTTAAAATCATTTTCAGCTTAACAAACTTCATTTAGTATAAAAAGTTATAAATTTTGTTGGACCTTTACCCCTCACTTGTTGAATTTAAAAATGAATAAACAAAATGTTTAATCAACACATTTCTCTTCCATTAGCAAAGTTTCTTCTCTCTCCCTCTCTCCCTCTCTCCCTCTCTACTTTTTGGAAAAGTTCCTCTATGTGTTTTATTTTACATCTCTTCCATCCCATAATTTCAACACCCTTTTTTACACTAAAGAAGAAAAATACAAACTAATTATGAACAAAGCCCTACGTGAAGCACCTTGAGAACAAAAATTGGAATTTGACTATAACTAATTGAAGAGACATTGTATTAGATAAGAATATGCTAATATACAATTTTTTTTTCTTTTTTTGTGGTTGAATTTTGATTGTGTTTGTTGAGTGTATAGTGGTATAGATTCATGAAGGACCAAGGAGGGCCCTTCCATAAGCCATTGGCAAAGCCAATATTTTCTTGGCTTTGCTCACATAAGCCCTTTTTGTGAAGTTGTCGTAGTCGTTTGCTTCGATCTCATCCAATATTTGCCTATACAATAGCAAAGAAGCCCACACCTATGCAACAAAATAATATTTAAATTACATATTCTTATTCTAAGAGAACAACTAAAAGAAAAGGTCGTCAAAGCCATTACAACTCAACTAATATGCATACATTAGCAACCAAAAAGTTTGTGATTTGAATCTCTCAACTCTTATTGTACTAAAAAAACTAATAGAAGGAATCATCTTCCTCTTCCATTAGTGGGAGTTTCATAAAAAATAAGATTATTCGATAAAAATAGACAACTAAGTTTATGACGTTTGTTTGTCATCCTAAAAGGTATGTTTGAAGCTACAAAAACTATCTACGTTACTAACACTACTTTTTATTTAATATAAAAAAAAAATCAAAAATTATTTCGAATCATAAAGCTAAATTTTAGAATGGGTTTATAAAAAGTTCTAGTAGTCGATGTGTTAACTTATTATTATTTATTGAACTTCAAACTTTTTGATTGAAAAAATATATTCTTTTGTGACAATTGAGCTATGGTAACTCAGATATATAAATTTAATATTTTACATTTCCACGTGCAGAAGAAAAAACCAAAAGTATAGAGAGAAGGAAAAAGAAACATTACCGGCCATCTGCTAGCTTTATTAAGCTCCAAAACTCCTTTCTCAGCCTCATCAAAGAACATTCTAGCCCTCTTAATCTGATTCTTCATGAAGTTTCTCCATTTATCAGTTACTCTTCCAGCAAATATGTCCTCATCTGAAAGACCTGCCTGTGCTAGCTCATCTTGTGGTAGATATATTCTTCCTCTTCTAGCACTATACACACCCACCAAACATTTTTTTCAATCATATTAAATCTTTCCATTCATGATTAACAAAACAAAACAAAAATGACAACATGTGTCATCTACCTATTAATAGATAAATCCAATTACAAGACAACAAAAGGTTGTAATCTAACATCTTTCGAACCTGCAACTCATAGGCACCTCAACTAATCTAAAAAAATACGTTTGAATGCATTCTCTATGAGGCTTCTACATTTTCACTAATCCTTGGTCACTACCAAGTTGACCCATCTGCTTAAATTCACTCCTTGTCAAGTTGTTGAGGTTTTAAGTGATGAAATCAAAGTTTTGAAGTTAAACTTAGATTGGGAGATGTTCTCTTTATGCTTACATCTTCATCACCAGACAAAGTAGAAAGACAACAATTGAGATATGAACCAATTATTTCATTGTGGTTTTGAGCTTAGCAAAACATTAGTAAAGGGCAGTGAACTTACTCTTCTCCAACATCTCTGAGAATGTTTGTGAGCTGATTGGCAATGCCTAATGCTAAGGCAGCATTGTACACACTCTCTGTGCTTGCTTGGGACTCAGGTGCAATGCCCATGACAGGGACACTCATCAACCCAACTGTACCAGCAACATAATAACAGTAGAGATAAAGTTCGTCGAAATTCTTGTATCTCGACTTCCTTAGATCCATCCGCATCCCTTCAATCATATCTTTGAACGGCTGCAGATATCAAAGCATATTAAACTTCAATCATCTTAATAGCCCAAAACAGAATCTCTACAAGAGAGATATCAAGTTTGTAAGAAAACAAAACTAGTACTAGGGTTAAGAAATATTCAAATAAGCACATATCAGATTCAGTAAGGCATAAAGTTGATCAAACCATATCCAACCTGAATATCGACAGGGAACTTAGTAACAGTATCCGCCAAAGCTGCATCGAGCATATCGAATGGCCTCCCTTGGAAAAGCTCTTCCAGCCTTGCCTCCCATCTGTCCAATGCAGTAGGTGTTATGTGTGAAGCATTTGGCCCATCAACAAGTTCATCTGTCCGCCTACACCATACTTCATGCCAAGAACAAATGCAAGAAGGAGAAAAGTCCACATTACTCTCAACAACAAACTTCCGTCATATGCCATGATTATTTTATTTATTAGTTCAATCTATTGATCAGTTCATTAGACTAATCTATGGTGGTTGATTTCACAGGCAAAACGGTATCATGAGCATAAAATTTCATGAAAAAGAAAACTAAAACATTGATTAAACATATATCCAAAATCACCTACACTAACTTTCTTTGCAGCAATGGCCAATGATCAAAGCAGAGAAGATGAAATAAAGGTTATCCAAACAAAAAGTTCATAACCGCCTACCATAAATTGCCCAAATAGCCTTTTGCCTCTCCGGTGTCATCAACATAGTTCCTAAAAAGATAAAAGATAAAAGAATCAGATAAGAATCAAAGAAACATTGTCACTTCTCTAATTTTCCATCTCCAAACTTTTGGTTAGAAAAATATAAACAGAAAAGGCTAACCCAGATAAAATGTCTTGGCATACTCTGCACAAACTTCACCACAACGATCATAAGCCTCATTCAACAAGCTCAAAGTCCCCGGAAGAACGATATCCGGCTTCACATCCAATTCTCCGGCGGTTCTAAGTTGTCGTTTCACCAGAGCCGCCTGTTTCATAACTACGTTATACACCTTCTGCTCAGCTGAGACGGCTATTTCTCCGGCGGGATTCGCCACCATACTTGCTACAATAACAGACCCATATCCACTTTCATGGAGAATTGGGTATTTCAGTTCTGTAGAGTGAGAATGATTCCCCCATTTCTGTTTCTTGTTAATCAGATTCGGCACTCGATTTCTCGAAGAGAATCTAAAAGAATCGGGAATTTGGGGTCCATCTCGAACTGAATCAAGAAACCCAAAGCTGGATGGGGAAAGTTCAACGTTGGAAGAAACAACCAACGATGAAGCAAAAGACATATCAATCGATTTTATTCCCACTAGAAGGATTCCAAGGCTTTTAATGAACGAATCGCAGAGGAATCGAGAAACTCAGTTGCAAAATGAAATGGAAAGGCCAAGATAACTTAAATCCAATTAAACCGCCCAAGAAATTCCAAGCAATGCTTCGACACGGATGAAACTCCCACTTAGCTTCTCTTTTGTATCGCACCTGTAATTCGTCCAAAAAAAATATATAGATAAAAAAATACCCAAAATGGAGTAAGAATAAATTATAAGAACCCGATTGTGTGGGTATAAAATAAACACCATAACCAACAAATACCAAACACCCACATGATCATAATCCTCAAGAAAGGGCAGAAAATGTGAAAGCTCAGTTCACTGTTTCTCTTTTTGGAGGGGTAAGTGGAAAAGGGTCGGTTTCTTTCGTCATAAAATTTTGACTGAAGATTAAAAAAAGGAGGAAACGGAACCCCCAGAATCAGACGAAACATAGTAGAATGTAAAGCAAAAAGAGGAAGCTATAGAAGAGAATCACTTACGAGGGAAGAAGAGCAATGAAGCAGAGAGAAGATGGGGGGGTCTCTGTTTGTGTTTGAATTGTATAAAAGAGTGATTGATTGAGTTGAGACTGGGGTGGTGTGGGCTTTTTGGTTGAAGGTTCGTAGTTGCTGGAAGAATTTGGTCCGCAAACTATGTGGCTGATTGATCTGGACGACCAGCTTGTGCAAGTTGCGGCTGAGTTTTTGAATGGGAGCAGAGAGACAAAAAAGAGTGTCAGAATTGTTTGTTGCCCAATTGAATATTACTTCTTTTCGTTTTCATCCACAAATTACATTCATGGTTTTCATTTGTTACGGGACAAATTTTTCTCCTTCAAAAATTTTGAGTCCTTTCAACTTTCATCTCACTAATAATTTAGTTTAGGTGTTGTTTACTGAGTAATCGTGAAAAAATTAGATTGATAATTCAATTATAACCAAACTCTATTACATCCCTCATTACCAAAAATTATGGATTTCCTCAACTTTAACAAATCTTGATACTAATGTTAACAATGTCTCATAATTGGTAGTTTTTTTTTTTTAAATCTAAAAGAGTAACGAAAGAACATGATATAATTTTCAGACTCAGTCAGTCAGATTGATCACTCTTCCTCGTTCATCGGATTGCGACTTTTGTTTATGATTTGACGTGGGTTTTATGTATAGCAAAACACAACTAAACAATCAAATGTAATCACTTGAAGTTCACTTTTTAAACAACCATTGATTCATTCTCATTGGATTGAGGTAAACATTGCCTTAGTTTTTAAAGTTTAGGTAGTAACAATTTTGGTTTAGCGCTTGTACCTTCAAATTTATATTAATATCGGGGTATTTAGTGACTCATGGTAGAATGAATTTGTAATGTAATGTAATATGAAACTTGAATTGAGCGTTTTCGGTTTCATTTGTAATACCAAACTCATTTGTTGCAATGGTTTTCAATCTAACTTTCTTTCGCATTGGCTTCACTATTTCTTTTTTGTTTTGTCTTCAATTACTCACGTTTTTCGACACTTTTTTGATCCCTAGTAATCTAGATTAAATTCTACCTCTCCAAATAACTTTTTTACTTTCTAAAATTGAATAAGTATTAACTTAGTCTGTATACTTTAAATTTTGTAACATTTTACTTTATATTATGAAAGGAATATTCCAAATTAAGGGGCAACTTCGTTGTAACCTTTATAGTTTATAAAAAACATTATTAAATTTAATAAAGTTTTTTTTTAATAAGTATTGAATTGTTACAAATTGCAAAATGTATAAACAAAATTGTTAAATATTCGAAAGTACATTAATCAGAGGGGAAATATTGTAAATGGAAAATTGCCCAATTTTTTTATAAAATATAACAAAATTTCATATTTTATTAAAGGTAATTAAAATAGGTACTAATTTTTAGAATAATTATCAAGTATGTAGCAATATTTTTAAAAAAATGCAAATATAGCAAAGTCTATCACGATAGACTTCTATCGTTGATAGATTCTTATAGTTTATCAGTGATAGACCAACATTTGCTACGTGGTCTATAGTGATAAACTTCTATCATTGATAGATTTTGACAAATTTTACTATATTTGCAATTTTTTTTTAAATGTTGCTATATACTTAATTATTTTGAATATAATTGTTACATTTGCAACTATCCCTTTTATTAACAATGAACAGTGATAAGCTTCTATCCGTTTTTATCAATGTAACATATCGAACTTGAATTTTTTATTGTATTTAAAATTGTTCTTAAATCAAATAGTTATCGACTAAAGTTTAAATTAATAAATTGTTACTTTCATAAAAATTTATAAACCAAAAGTGATGTTTGAATATTTTTTAAAACCTTCTATTTATTTTCTCTTTTTTAGGAATGAAAATTAGGCATGAGCATGAATAAAATACTGCCCATCTGATCATTTATTAATTGTTAATCACTTCTTTTAATCAAGTTTTAAAATAAATATAATAAAAGAATCAAAATTCTAATCCCAAAATTGATAATATTGTTTGTTTGTTTTTTTTTTTTTTATGAATATTAAGTTAGACTTATTTTCAGATGATTGATGACATATGGAATGTATACACTCAATTCCATCGAAACACTTTGATGAACTTAATAAATAATTAATTAACCCAATATAGAAATAGAAGTGGATGATATGATCCCCACCTCCTTATTTGAATCTTAAACAAAAAATGAAAAAATAATAAATTTAGTCGATTGCTTCAAATGTGGATAGTGATTGTGTGTTGAGTTTCCATGTGTTTGTAAGTGGGTCTATTGACACGTGGTATTAAATTTTATGTTTTTCTTTAATTTCATTTTTTAGTTCTTGCTTTCTTGAATTATTGACCAATGTTCTACTTTCCTTAATTTAATACTAAATAAGTGGATTTTACTTTTTTTTTTTAAAAAAAAAAAAAAAAAAAAAAAATTAATTTGGTAGTTTGTATTTTGTGTATTATGTTCATATAATTTTAATTTCTTTCCAACACTAACATTTGATTAATTATAGGTGATTTTATTTGTTGGGTTACGTATGTATATTGATAATATATATGTATAGTTTCAAAAATATGAATGAAACTAAAAGTTCCCATTGAGTTTTTTCTTTTTAAGATGAAACAAAGAATGAGATGGATTGTTTAACTAAAATTTTGTCTCAACACTAAACTATTATTTATTCATCTTTTTAAAAATATATGCTCAAATTTGACAACAATTTATTTGAGTTGTTCGGTTCATAGTAATTAATATTGGAATTGAAGAAGAACGTAAATTACAAAAGAAAAAACATACACGCTAATGTAATGTTTGTGGAGTGAAAATATATGAAAGCTAGAGAATTTGAAATTAAATTAACTCGTATTTTGTGAAAAACATATGTTATTTTGTAAAAGGAGGCCAAGCATCTCTCGCCAATCGACTTTAGTTGTAGGGCTACCCTTTGGGTGGAGACATTCATGGAACATGCTTGGATTGGTGTTTTTGTATGTTAAACACATAATTTTAATTAAACTTTGATATATATGAACTAACCCCTTTTTACAAAAGAAGAAGATTATAACACTTTGTAATTTTGTTGACAGTTGCATAATATAACCCATAGGAGCGCAAAAGATGAATAACTTTTTAGATCAAATTTGGTTTAGTCAATAAAGAAGAAAATTATTATATTCCAAAAAAGACCCTCCAATTAAACAACACCACCCAAAAGAGAGGGGGTGGGGGGGGGGGGATTCATATAATCTTCAACAAATGTCAAAGTTCTAATTCCAACCTTTCCATTTATGTTTTTTTTTTTTTTTTTTTTTAATATATTCTCTCTCTCTCTCTCTAGTTTTAGTAATATATTTTTCTTTTATCTATTTATTTACAAAAGTTGTGCTTACATTTTCCCACAATTTTTAGAATATTTTTTACATTTCATAAAACTTTAAAATGAAAAAAAAATGAATTTTAAAATTTAAATTACAAAAACGTTAAAAATATTTAGTAAATATCAAAAGTGTATGTATGTGATGTAGAATATAATTATGATATATTTATAAATATGTGAGTGATGTCACTCTAATATGGTAGGTAATTAATGGGGGGGAAAAGAAAAGAAAAGGAAAGGAAAATGAAAGAAGATAAAAAGGGAGAAGGGTTGGAGATATAAAGGAGATGCCACGTGGGAGATATTAGCCCAATAAGCGGAAGATAAGGCTATCGGAAATTCACTTTACAACGAGGAGATACATTGTTACCCCCTCCTACCCTTACCTGTACACGTGGCAGACGTGTCAGCTTACGACATCCGTACTATTCTGGAGGGCCCTACACTTATAATATTTACTTTATTATGTGTCAAATTATATATGACCCCAATCATTATGTGCTTAATTCTAATGTATTGCAATAGTGTGCTTAGCAATATTTATAATATATATATATATATATATAAAACCAAAGTCTATTCATTATAGACTACATGATCGAGAGATCTTCATATCTACATCCATATTCTTTTGTATTGTGTTATATCTACAATTATTTTGAATCTCGTTGTTATTTTTTCTATAGTCTCATGACTATGTTCTATTGTCTTATTAAGAAAAATTTTAAGAGTTAGTTTGGCCAATTAAATGGAATTAGTAAGCTTAATTTGTGTTTAGGATGTATAGTAATAAGATGGTGGAAGTTTCTCGATGAAAGCGAAAAGAAATTAAAATGAAAAGATGGAATTACTCCATGAATATGAAAAAGTAGAGATAAAGAGGAGAATTATACCAAATGGCCCTTAGGAATCATTTTGGTCATAATAATTTATAGTTTGTTCAATTTTAGTCATTGTATTTTCGGTTGTCAAATCTTAGTTTATGCACTTTCAATAAATCTTAAATTTTGGTCTCAATGTTCATATATTGTTATTTAAAAAAAAAACTTTTTGTTATCTGTAATAATTTATGTTTTGGCAATATTTGTTTAAGTTTTACGGATGTTATATGAGATGTTTTTGCATTGGTGGTTTTTTTTTTTGACAAATGGATAATTTTTTGGAAATGTTGATTCTACAAACATACGTTTCTTTTATGTGAGCAATATTCTTTATTTTGTTTTTTTTTAGCGTGGTTATTTTGGAAGTTATGGTTGCTCGTTTGTTTGTCTGTTGTGAGTGGTTCAAGAATGTCTAGTCTTTTGCCTAGGTTGGCCATTTTGTGTGAAGAAGATTATTGTGTTGTGTATTTCAATCGCCATTAGAGTTAAACATTAAAAAGAAGAATGTCAGTTGCATCCGTTGGAGATATACTCCAAGCTATTCATCACATTAGCATTATGCTTCGACTAAGTAGGTATTCTCAAGCTTAAGAGGAGCCTAAGCAAATTGAACAAATGAGACTTCGTTCAAAGAAGGAGAGATACATTTCAAATGAGAAGGAGTCTTATGATTTGATGGGAGCTTGAGTCTTGTTAAGAGGGAGTTTTTGTCTTATGGGGAGCCTTAAACATTTCACTGATACCGCAACTTAAGGAATGCTCAAGAGAAAGATTGAGTTGTTTGGGAGTCAATATAATTGAGTTGCTATTACAATAAGTACTATATTGTAATTGATTATCCGCTTATGTTTGTGAAGTTATTTTTCCGCTTCCCCTAAATGTAGGTGGTATTCACTGAACTGAGTTACTAATCTCGTGTTCTTTTACATGTTGATTATTTTTCTAGTAAGTGTTCCATGGAATGTTGTAACATTTTTTATTAACATTGCTAATGTGTAGTAGACACCTTCATGCAATTTTCGTTATCAATAGCAATTTTCAAGATTAAAACATATTCATATATTGTATTTTCTTACATGAAAATTATGTAATCAACTTCTGTAAAAGTTAATTTTGAAAACCAAATTTAGAATTTATTGAAAGCCTGAGGATTAAAACTGGACAATTGAAAGTAGGGAGACAAAAATTAGATAAATTTCAAAGTATGAGGACCAAAATTATATTTTAACTATAAAATTATACCTACCACTCAAGTGCCCCCTCATTTAACAATAAGAAAAAAAAGTTAATTTCAAGTTTTATCACTAAATTTAAAAGTTTTTATCTAGAGAAATCGTAAAAAATAGAACATTTGACAAAATATTTACATTTCATAAAAAAATTAAGTGTAATAAATTTTGTCTCTTGGCGGTTTTGTTCTATGGAATCTAAAAAGTTTGTTGATTTTTTCTATTTTTGAAAAAATTCATTTTATCAATTTAGTCTTCAAATCATGAAAAAAGTTAATAGATCTTTTAATTTTTAATGTAAGTTGATGCATAGCCTCCCTGTGACCCAAAAAAGAGTGATTGAGGCCAAATTTCATCGCACAAATACATATCAAATATTTAACCTAGTCATACATCATACATCCACAATATGCTCTCTAAGTCCTGGTCGAACTTAGAGAGCATGTTAGTTTCTCAAGCTGAATAATTTCCTACCTAAGTTAACCAAGGGGAGGGTTTTCAATTGCAATGAAAATAAATTGCAAAACAAGAGTAAATCGTAAAAATTCAATATCAAAATAATCTAGCTTGGATCTAAAAGATTTCCCTATTCAATAGTATTAGGGTTTAGTGTCAATTAGTTATTCGATCATGGCTTTTATCATCACTAAAATTATAGATTGCTTTCACCTAACAAAATTAATCGAAAAAGCTAATTTATTTGTCATAAGTAGCTAATTGACACTAATTGAACCAATGAAAACCATACAAAATTTAAATTACTATCAATTGCATTAAAATCAATGGCTAGTTAGCGTGAAAAATTAACTTCCATGCATTTAGCTAATGATTCGATCACTCAATTCTAAGTTGATTAGAACAATGCTTACATAAATTTGCTATCAAACCAATCTCACTTATTGTTTCATAAAATTATCCTACAAACAAGAGAAATTACATCACAATTTAGCAAACATCATACATTCCCAGGCATCCACAATATGTATTATAATCATTCTATTCAGAATTGAAAACCATCAACCTAGAATCTTAGTTCAAACATGACGAATACAGGAAAATCCTAAGCAACCCAAGCTAGATAAATGTACATTAGCTCATTCTCGATATGTCAAGCAATGGAGAAATGATAGAGTGCAAAGACAAAACTAAAAGGCAGAGAAAGCTAAGTTTGAGAGAATTCGTGCAATGGTTGGCTGAAAATAGATATATCTTATAATAGGCGAAAGACAACATTTATAAATAAGCGTCTCGGCATTGCGACACTAGGGATAGGACTGCAACATTGAAGGAAACATCTTGCGACATTTTTTAATTAGAGCACTGTGGTGCCGCAAGATAGAAGCCAAATTGGCTTCTTTTGTTTGGCATTTGCATGGGTTGATGTTACTTGACTCAGTATTTGCCCAATTAAGCTCTAAGTCAATATGAACATTGGTTTCTACCCTCAAATTATTCAAAATTTGTAATATAGTATCGTTAAATCATGGAACAAACTAGAATTAAGCAGAGCTAGATAGCTCATTTTTTATGCTATCCCGAATCTCAAATTGTTTTTTAAAAAATTACGATTTAGAAAAAGGAATGAAAAAGTAAAGTTTAATTTTATATATAATAAGACTTTAAATTTCAACACGTTTTATTTACTTGTCTTTTAACATATTTATTATTGGGAAGGACTAATAACATAAGAAAACAATCCAATCATCTAATAATAATCTGTCAAAGCAAAGCATAACTTTGCCATAATTGACATGGAGGTTTGAAAATTTAATTATTATACTCACTTGGTATTAACTCGTTAAAATTTGTTTTTTTTTTTTTACCGATAAAACAAAAACTTCATTGTCCACAATTTGGGGAATAAAGAAAATTAGAGGTCCACAAATAAGTTATGTAGTAAACAGCTCCTGCCGTACCTGATCTATATATATATATATATTTTAATTCAATAATGCCCTTAGTAATTTTTTTAAAAAAAACTCTCGGTTATAGGAGTGAGAGTGAGGGTTTTTTAGTAATTGGCTGTTTAAATTCCACAATTTTCTCTCTGAAAATATAAGCTTCAAAATTAAAATTCAATGGGAGATAATAGACTTATTATCCATCTATCTTATTGTATTTTAATTTTAAAATTCAAACAATTTATTCCACCCTCCTATGATTTAAGATATCTATCTATCTTTTCTTTTCTTTTTTTACAACCTTATTAGATTTAAGATTTGAATTCATATCTATTCCTTTTTCCATACAAATCAAATGAGGGAAAATTTGATGGGTTCAAAGCTAGAATGCACTTGAAGACACTTGTGGAATGTGAGGATTGAATCAAAGGCCGTGGAATCGATAATTTTTTTTATGGGCAAAGCCACGTTGTGTATAAGAGTGGATTCCCATAAATTTGTCATAGAATGTTTTAGCTAGAGAGAAATAGTGTACTTTTAGCACTAGCATATTTAAGAGTTTATACTGTGAGGTCCATGCAGGGCTTTGGGTAGTGCACAGGAACGAACTCCCTTCGTGGAGAGTGTTTGCATGAATCAATACATCCCATGGTGCGACCTCACCTATATGTCTACCTTATAGCAACATTTCTTTTCAGAAGGTTGTATTATAGGACTCAGAACTCCGTGAACTCTAAAAATGGATAGACTCTCTTAGATTGGTTTTCATATTGACTTTCCACTTTCAGGAGCATGTTGATTCTGATCTTTGAGATCAAAAAATGACAAGTTACACTTACAAGAATTACTAAGTTGTCAGTATACTCTTGACCAAAGTAGCAGTAACTAAGTGCTATAAGGAATAAAAAGTTATTTGTCTGAAGTTAGCATCTAGAGGTATATAGCCAGGTAGAGCCGGGTTGAAAAAAAATTATGGACCAACCCAACGTATACAGGATGACAAAAAACGAACTCTATCGGTTCAATATGCAAGGTCAACCGAACCCAACCCAACCCAAAAAATTCAGGTTAGGTCACATTGGGTTGTCGATCCAGTTGGTTTTTTTTTCATCTCTCCATAATTTAGACAAATTTTCATATTGTTTTTGAACATGCAAGGTGAACAAATTGTCATTTAAGGTGCAAGATGACATATATGTTACATTCAAAATCTAAGTCTACAATATCATTCAAAAGGAGGTTTACCTTTTAGGTTTTATTGTTTATATATATATATAGTAAAATTTCATATTCTATCAATAATAGATATTGATAGACATTGATGTGCTTCTATCAAAGGTACTGATAGGTAGTGATAGAAATCTGTCAGTTTCTATCATTGGTAGGATCTAAAATTTTGCTATAGTTTGTAAATATTTTAATTTATTTTACTATTTTTGAAATTTCCCCTATAGATATATATACACATAATCGGGTTAGGCCAAGTCAACCCAACCCCTTATTTGCATGACATGGCTACCCGCCTCACAATATAAGAAATCAGACGTTTCAGACGTACAAATCGACATCGAAAGATGCAACATCGGGACAAACTGCTAGTCCCGATGTCATGTTACATACTTCGGGAAATGACAAAAACATTATTTTAATATCATATTTTTTCGACACTCTTCATGATATGTCGAGAAAAAACAAGCAGTCCCGTAGGTTCTCAACCAGCATCGAAAATAGAAGCATAATTTTCGACGTGTTGCACGAGACGTCGGGATAAACTCAAACATTTATTTTGTTTCAGAGCAATATTCCCGACGCTCCATGCATGACATTGCGAATAGATATATATAGGTCCCAACGAATTGCATGGAACATCGGGATAAACTTGAACATTAATTTTGTGTCAGAGTAAGATCCCCGACGCTCCATGCATGGCATTGGAAAAAAATTACCTACTCCCAATGCAATTAGTGATTCGTCGGGACTGTATCTAACTATTCCTAACGAATAGTTAACGACGTTGGGGGTTCTCCTATATATTTCGTTTTAGTTCTCTAAAAGATAGAACTAAAATTTCGAAGAGAAATAGAGGAGAATAAAATGAAGGAGGGGAGAAGAGTCTATCGCGCCCGTTGCGCCTTGCCCTTGCTGCCGTCTCCCTCGCCGCCTCGCCTTTGTTCTTCTATTTTTGGTAAGTTTCAAACCCTTTAGATTTTAGATTTTAGATTTTAGATTTTAGATTTAAGTTTCAAACCAATGATAACTCTTCCATTGTTTATGTTTATGTAGATGTTTATGATTTATGTTTTATGGTTTATGTTCTATGTTTATGTTTATAGTTATGGTTTAGGGTAATGTTTCTATTTCTATTTGTTATTCAAAACCAATGATAGATTGTAGTTTCTGTTTCAACCAGTAAATACTGTTGATAGATCAACAACTTAGTAAGCCTATCACGAGTAAACTTGTGTCACTGAATGGTTGTTTTGTTGTATGTATATTGATGTTTTTGAATTTATATTGATGGTTGTTCTGTTGTATGTATGTTGATGCTTTTGAATGTATATTGATGGTTGTTCTGTTATTTCATATAAATGTATGTTCTGTTGTATGTACATTGTATCTATTTTTGTTATCGAATTTGTTGTATATTTTAGCATTATGTGCAATGGAGGAACTCAAACAGAGGAAGGGAAGTTGAACATTATTTTAGCAAGTTTGATCATAAAGACATGGACAACATGTGTAAAGAGGGTAGTTGGACATTATTACAAGCCGCGTCCAAAGAAATACAAGCTTGCTTGAAACGTAAAGAACCCTAACTCTGGTGATTCAGAAAATTGATTCGGAAGAGAAGAGAAGAAAATGACAAGATCGAAAATCGAACAAGTAAGTCATAGAAAGTTCCTTACTTGCATATTCTTTCTTGTAATAGGCTATAACATTGGGGCCGTTTGACTGCAACTTTAACAAAAGATCATTTTCATATATAATTTATGTGATTTGTAAATTTCATGGATCTCTTTCTTCAACCATTCCAGTCTTTTTTTTTTCATGCAAGAAATATTTATTTTGTCCTAAACTAATATTCTTTAGCCTAACCACACACACACATATATATATGTTACTCTTTTCATTTTTAGTGTGAACCGCCTCATTAGAAAAGTGTTTGCACTAAACGTTTTGGGCTTAAAGTTTGTCTAAGCCTCAGCCTTCATGTGTTGATATTGAAAAATCTTTGTGCTTGTCGTTGAAACTTTTGGTTCAGTAGTTATTGTAGAACTTGAGAGAAGTTTGATATTGATATTGTATTTAAGAGGAGTCTAAATATAGGGAGTGTGAGAGGATCTCACTCTTAGGGGGAGCCTAAACATATTGTATTGGGGGATCTCATATATTGTTGGTGACATTATATTCTCATTTAGAACTACTTGTTATTTCAATTGGTATCAGAATAGGTTGGAGGATGTACATAGAGTTAAAAAAGTAGTAGGAATTGATGAATCAAATACTAAATTAACAAAAATGTCAAACGTGAGAAAAAGAAAAAGAGAGTAAAATTTAGGATTATGTTTCTAGAAATGGGAAAAAGGAAGGGAGGGAAATGGGAGATACACGGAGAAAGAAACAAAGTGGGATTTTGGGTGTACCTAATTTGATTGGTTTAATTCGTAGGATGTCTATGTCCTGTAGTGGTAGCATCGAACTGGAAAGTGCTTTTTGTTAAAATCCAAAAAAAAAGAAAAAAAAAAAAAACCAATTTCCAAAGAAACACTAACCACCACACGCTTTGAGGGTCACCCTTTTGACACGTTTCTCCCCACTTTTACTCCCTTCTTTTCTCCTTTTTATGCACAACTTATACTATATATTGTCCTAACTCTTTTATGGCATTTGTCTCCACCCCCAACGCAACGCTTCTCTCCCACAAATCAATCACCATCCCTAACTACTTCAAACTTACATCCCTAAACCTTATACTACTCCATTGTTTCTTATCACAATACTAACTCTTTTTTTCTTTTACGTGTTTTTGGATCAATTTAATTCATTTAATTATATCAATTTCAATATAGACACTGCAATCTCTATTACATAATCATTTCATGTTTTCTCTCAAAATATAATGTTTAAGCATCAAGTTTGTTGATATTTTTAGATGATTAAGTCTTTTAATAGTTTTGGAGGATCGACATTTGTATTTATTGATCTTTTTGGAGGACCGACGTTTGAATTTGATGATCTTTTTGGTCGATTGACCTTTTGGGACTTGTTGATCTTTTTGAATGATTGACTTTTGGACTTGATAATCAATTTGGATTGGTGTATTAAGTTTAGTTAGGAATCATAATTAGGGAATTCAAAATAGAAATTAATATTGATTCATTGAGATTTGTTAGGAATTTAAATAAGAAGGTCATTGATGTTGTTTGCTAAGATAGTTCACAACTCAAAAAATTGAAACGGTCTAACAATGGTTTAGAATATAAAATTTGTATCATCATATTATTATAAAGGAGTATTTTTTAAAAAAAAAAAAGACAATTTTTGATAAATTATATACACTTTATAAAACAAAACCACTAAAAGATAAAATTTATGCAACTTTTTAAAAAGAGTAGAGTATAGTTTTATAAATACAGAGAAACAAAGGAAAGATGTTGTCACTATCGTATCAGGAAATAAAAGTACCATGTGGGTATGTGTGAAAATGAAATTAGAAGGTATTGTAGGTTGTGGATTAAAGACTAAATTACAATTAATTGCTTGGAATGGTACTTATTATCTAATTACATTTCTTTACTTATTATTGCGATTTAATTTGATAGCTGCTAAAAATTTAGTGCCATAATAAATTTGAGTGCATTTGACTTTTAAAGATATGGGATTCAATTACTCCTTTTTACTTTTTATATGTATTTCTTAAGTATTTAATACTTTACTACACAAAGTTGAATACGTTTTTGTTGATTTTCCTTTATTAGTATCAATTCATTTTCATAGATTTATAATATAAATTATTAATTATCATTGATAGAAAAAGAGCCTACGATGACAGTTAAATGCTATTATAGTAGGATTTCGTGGCAATTATTTACGGTCATTGTTTCAAAAGTCTTAAAAAGTATTTCATGACAGTTCGAAATAACTGTCATGAAAGACATTTTTCTTGACAGAAAATAAATGTCACGAATCACTTATTTTATGACAGATAATAACTATTATTATTTATCTTAATTAACTGTTAAGAATACTTTTTCTATGACAGTTTTTTTTAAAATTCAAATGTCATAATTTTATTTTCAGTCCTTTTTTTTTTTGTTCTATTTTTTTTAATCTCTATTTTTCTGGTCGATCTACCATTACACAGACCAATTCAATCACAAAGTACTATACAACACAACCATATGGAAAGAATGGTGAACGCTTTAATATATATACTTTAACATACACTTTCTAATATCTATACAATTGTTGGTAAAATATTTGTACAATGAAGCAATGAACATATATATTTTGGTACCAACAAGCTATCTAAATGAGTACATTTGAACCAAAATTTTGTTACCAAACCTACAAAAAAGTTTATAAAAAAATGAATTATCGCAAATATAACTTCACTGTTCCAATAAATTCTTGCAAGAAATTTTAGAGTATGACTCTACACATCAACAACACAGCACATTCACTTTAACAACACAACACATACACATTTGATTATGATTGTAGTAGGACTGCAATTTAAGCTTCTACCAAATATATCGTGATATATATTGAAAATATTAAATGACCTTAATAACTCAAACCTTTAGATTTGATGATTCAACATGTTATTGTAATAAAACAACTTTAAGTCTAGATAATTGTAACATTATGTCACTCCATTTCACACTATATTCATGCTCTAACAGTTGTCCTAATATCAAACTTGATAGACTGCACTCATATGTTCAACTTCATAGACTACACCCATATGTCCTAATATCACACTATATTCATGCTCTATTGATGAATTCCATCACTCATATGTTAATACACATTTCTTTAATGGACTGCACATATGAATGTATATCAAATCAATCAAAACTTGATATATATGATGACAATAGACTAGATAAGGCGGAACGAAAATACTAGACAGAGTAAGAACACATCACATACAAAACATTCACCATACAACACAACACAACCATAATTCTTTAGTCTCCATTTAAATATAAGACCAACAACATATGCACGTATATAATCAGTCCAGCTTCAAAAACTGCATTTTACTAACCTCTAAAATAAGCTTACCTCATTGATATTTTCCATGGAACTTGTGTTTTTCTCATGCACTGTATTTTCCATGGTAGCTCGAACAAAAAACTTCCTTCTTCTTCTTTCATTTAATTCAAAAGAATCTTTTGTGGTATCTATGTGGTTCGTTTGTACCTTAACTGGGAAAATATTTAAATCCACCAAAATATATGATAAAATATTTTTAAAAAGTTAATCAATGATCTTATCCTAAGCACAATTTACGTGCTTCCTTACAAACTCTGCCCACTTGAACCTTATACAGTCAATGTCATCATGTGTGCAAGTATGAGGTGAATCTAGTGACTTTTTAAAGAAAATATAAGCGTGGTAACGTAATACTCATTCTATTTAAACAAGGATCAAATTGAAACATTTAAAACAACAATTAAAAAAACCTCCATTGACTAAATTGCTCTTAAATCATATGGACAAAAACAAACCAACAGTGAAGCTCTTAAACCATATGCAAAGCGTGTGACCATATTCTCTTTTCTTTAGATTGGAGGTTCAATCCATTATTTCTACAATCTTAATTATTTCAAGATTAAATAATAAATAAATAGATAGTTACAAATGTAAAGTATGTTTGAAATATATTTTCTTAAGTTAAGCCAAATACATTCATAGTAATAATTTTGTGAAAGTGAGTTAGAGTCAGTGATGATATTGACGCGTGTTTCATCTCTGGAGATAACATTCCATCTCTACATTCATTGTTGTACCCAAAACGTTTTTTACAACATGTTTTAGAAAAACTTTTTTTAGAACAGAAAAGAAAAAACTACAATGATTCTCCATCATAAAGCCCTACCCAACGCTCAAAATAACCCTACCCATCCCATCAAACCGAAGAAGCAATACAACATTTGAAGGGGAGTAAGTGTTTTCTAATAAGAAACAACCAACAAAGTGATAAAATACATATGCCACAAAAAACAAACCAGCCTATACAAAATAAAAAGAAGCCCCTCTACATGAAGGAGACCTCCAAACTTGTACAATGAAAGAAGAAGAGCAAGAAAGCACTTTGTTTTAAAACCTATTCATTTCTCTTCAAACAAATCCACAAAAAAGGAGGCAGCGACGGTATTTGAAAATCACAATCTCAATCTCAACATCATAACCACAATCTCAATCAGAATAATAATAAAAACATAAAAGACGAAGTGGTGAAAACTAAGACTTACAAAGGGTAGCAGCAACGTTGAGGGAGAGGAGATGCAACGTTCGAACCGAAATGGTAGCAGCGACGTTGAGGGAGAAGAGACGTGACATTCGAACCGAAACGGTAGCAGTGGCGTAGAGGGAGAGGAGATGCAGCGTTCGAACCGAAACGGTAGCAGTGGCGTTGAGGGAGAGGAGACGCGACGTTCAAACCAAAACGGTAGCAGCGATCGGCGACATTCGAAGACGGAGAAGTTAAGGGTAGCAACAGCGACTGACGACGTTAGGGAGGAGATGGGAATAAAAGGGATTTTGTGTTTGAAGAAGGAAAGGGGATGAAGGGTTTTTGTGTGAGATGGTGGAGGGTTTTGGTCTCTTTTATTTCTTTTTTATTTTAAAATAAGTTTTATTTTAATAAATTTGAATTAAAAATATTTAATTAATCTTTTAATGTCTTTACATATTATGACAACAAATAACTCTCATGTATTTGGAAAATCCGAAAATATCATTTTTCTTTTCTCGTCAAAACGCGCCTTTTGACATTTGATGACATTTATTTCTTCCCTCCTTTCAATTTGGGATGAAATCAATTGTCATAATAGGTAGTGTTTTTTGTAGTGTACACTCCTAACTTTTCATTAACTAATTAGTTTAGATTATTTATTACGATTTTCTTTTAAAATCATTTCTTATAATGTTGGTTTTATTAAATGGAGTATTAAAGTAGATGTATGAATGATTTTTTTTAAAAAAAGATAAATATGCAAGTCTAATTTATTTAATTTATGAAAGTTTAAGGGTTTAGTTTGATAAAATTATAAGTTTTGCATACAAATTTCTCTAAATGGAATATAATGGAAGGAGTAAATTGATACACTTTTAAAAATTCAGGGTTTAATTGTATATAATTATTAGTTATGAACTTGAAATTTTTTTATATAAATTGATATAATAATAAGTGAATGCCAGTAGAAAATATCTCTTTTTTACTTTGTAGAATTAATTATCGGGAAATTGCATCATATGATAAAAACATTTAGGAAAAAATAGCCCATATAATTTTTTTTATATTGAAAATATGACAAGTAATTAAATATATTAGAGGGTTATCCGTTTCTAAATTTGTTACTTTTACCATTTGAAAATGTAGTGACATGGACCCTATTATCATAAAAAAAATTCTATTTTTGCAAACGCCCCCTTAATTATTTTTACTTATTAAAAATTTAATTATTTTTATTTTCTAAAATAAAGTTTAATATAAAATACATTACATAAGAGATGTGGAAGATGAAATTGAAATGTCAAAAGAAAATTTAGTTATATTTTGAATGTTTTGAATATTCATGGGACAATAAATTATTTTAAAGTAATTTTGGAAGAATAAAGAGGGTAAAACAAATATGGTATAGTATATGTATTAACCTAAAAAGGATTTTATTGAAATGCGTTTGTGAAATTTAAATAGACTAATAAAGACACTTGCATAACATCTATAACGCGCAACTTTAAATTATAGCAGTAAATATTGCATGTATATATTTAGGTTGGGTTAAATTTAAAGGTACAAAATTAAAAATGTAATAGAATTATATGTACATGAAAAAAAGTTATAATATTTAGATTAAAATATAAAAATTTAAATGTAAGATTTGAATATATCAAAAATGGATTTCTTTATAAACAATATCTTTTTGTATAATTCGAAGGTAACTTATTGTCCCTTGTGGGATAGAACTTTTGTTGTTTTCATTTAAATTTCTCTACATAGTGCAACATGAAGTTATTCACGAGAGAACACATTTTTTAAAAAGATATATTACAACATTAGAAATTGTTTATCCTTGTGCTTTGTTAATTGTCATTGCAAAACATAAATAAATTGGGAATTGTTTTCTCTTGAATTTGAATGGATATCCATTGTCATTTGGTGAGCTTAATGGTATTTGTAGGAAAAAAACATGTTTTCCGATATGATTACCTATTGCTATTTCAGCACGTATAATATTTATACTAAATGATCGACATACCAATCTTGTCCCATTACACAATCCATTAGATGAATCCAAATTTCTCAATAACAACGTTGGTAGAAGAAAATCAAGAAAACATTTTTATATAATATAAAAAAATGTTACAAAAACGTTTCAATTTTCAACTTTTTAAATTTGTATTGTTAATTAGAATTATTAAGATATTGAATTTGTAACTAATTTCTAAAATATAAATGAAAAATAATTTGGATTTCAACTCTTCACATTCTATATTTTAATTCCACTAAATTTAGGTATAATTAATTAAAAAAATAGTGGTAAATAAAAAACCATTTGCATTCAACTTTTCATATTGTGCATATTTTAATTCCACTAAATTAGAATTAATTCAATAAATAGGGGAAGAGAATGTCTCTTTTATAATTATATTATAACAAAATATTAAAATAAAGTTAAAAATAAAATTAAAAGGTGATTTGGAACCTAGAACAATGGACGTTAGGGATTTTATACATACTATAGATAGAATACGAGGAAGAAAACAAAATTTGAATAATAAAACTGCATCTAATTAAATTCTTCATTAATGCCAAACAAACTATAATGGAAAAAGTACACTAATATAAAATTAGAGAAAATTATTCCATTTAACATAAGTTTTATCACTTGGGGAATAATGTTAACTCAAAATTAAAACACACAAATACACAAAAGTAAACAAAAATAATTGCCATGCCATCGCTAGTTTTAGGAATTAGAACAATAACGAAACAAGCATTAGAAAAATATAAGAAAATTACTGGAGATGACAACAACAGTTGAACATATTTACAAATTATAGTAAAATTTTATATTCTATCAACAATATATATTGATAGATAATGATAGACATCTATCAATGTCTACACTGTCTATTAATGCATTGATAGATGTATATTAATATCTATCAGTATTAATCATTGATAGAATCTGAAATTTTGCTATATTTTGTAAATATCTTTTATTGTTTTTGTCATTTACAATAATTTAAAACCTAGTTTCACAATCATCAACCCAAAGTTGCTTGTCGTCAACTCTTTTGAACGCTTAAATAGAGTTCGCCAAAACTACTGCATATTTCATACAAAAACAAACTACAGAAATGTTATGAAAGCGAATCCAAAAGGAGTAGAATCTGAAGTCAAATATCTATAAATGTTTTGCATCCTTTTAGGTCTTCAAACATGAAGAGGGCGTGATCGAAACTCCTTGAGCCTCCTTTGGTCACTCGATTTTTGTCCGTTCCGTTTCAAAAAATGTGAAGGAAGGTGTTTTTCTCGACTTTGTCAAATGTCCTTTCAGTCCCAAAATCTTTGGGATCACACACCTTTGAACATCCCATTCAGTTGGTATTTCTATTCGCGAGGAACTTACGAGTTATTGCATTTTGGAGGTGTTTGTTATCCTCCTCTATTGTGACTATTCTTCCCTTATCTTCTTCTATAGAACCTAGCTTTTCAAGCATTTTTGCTCATTGGGTTCATTGCCAAAGGAGGCACCACACAAATCACAAAAGTAGATTCCTTGTGCGGACCAACCGATTGCCCTTTATCGCCCATGAAAAGAAAAGGCCCTTGGGGGAAGCTCAGAGCTCACTTTTCCCTTTGATTTGGTTGTTCTTAAAACTCATAGATAATTTGAAAAATGTTTTAACAATAAGAATTGTGGTCTCTCAGATGGGCCCGAGAGTTGGGTCCACATGTTATTGTTGAGAGCCCAGCCCAGCCCAGCCCATTTCATCGGTCATCGTCAGAAAGAATCGCATCAACAATTTTATTTCCTTGTGAATCTACGCATGAGGCGACACTAAGGCAAAGCTTGAAGCTTTATTCCGACTCTGTCACAAGAAACCCTAAAACAAGGAACGAGAAGAAGCAGAAGAAGCAGATGAACCAGACGAACACAAAGTGAGATACCTTCAATTTCCTCGATCGTATCGAAATCAATCCACCAACACCACCGTATGTCCCTCGAATTTCCCCCCTCTTTGCCATTTTCAATCTTGTTCGGAACTTTGTATGTTTTTGTGTCCTTTCTTTGATAGATATGCATGGAATTAACGTCGTTTTGTCCTTGTTTCTTCGATTATTATTTTCTTTTTCTTTTTGTGAATGTTTCTTCTTTTTCTGTTTGTTTTTCCGTTTACCATGTTGGTCTCTTTCAAACCTGATGTTCAATGGGTTGGTGTGGTTTGGGATTGAGTATGTGGCAACTGAGTTCTGTAGTTGCTGCGTGAAAACTATGGTTTCTAATGTCAAGGTCCGCTTTTTCTTTGTTAAGGGAATCGGAAGATTGATGTTTCTGAATTCTGGGAAGGATTATATTTATGAGGATTCCAATTTAGATTCGAGGCCAAGGTCTATTCATGGGACTTGTTAAGTGTTGGTTCGTCATGGCATAACTATGTCTGTTTGGTGCGTATATTACAGGAAAGGTTTACAAACATTGTGCTCCTCAATCTTTTGATCGAGCATCCAGAGACTTTGCAGGGTGTATTCGTGACTCGTTTTTTCCTGCGAAAATGGATCCTGGGCGCTATGGTCTTCAACAAGGATGGGATAATAACAGCGTAATTGTGGTTTCCTCCTTAATAATCACCTATATGGATGATAATTCCCGAAATTATTAGGGCTATGTGAATGTCCATTTCTTTTCCGGCATCTCATCTTTAAAGAAAAAAATGAGAGAAAGACATGGGGCATTGAGGATGTGGACTGGATTTGCCTAACCTCGTAAGATCATTGACTATTTGTGCTGACATAGCTTATTCTCTTGAATCCACAGGCTTTGGAGGGTTATGGTAGTATTCACGAGCCAAACTTCCGGTGAGTACTAACTCTTGAACATCATTGCAAAGAACATGCTAGCAAGTTTGGAAAAACTATATATTATAATATCTAAATTGCATTGACATATTTCAAATGCTTTGTGAAGTGATATTATATATTTATTTATCTTTTAATACTGCTGTTCCTAGGATCGTCTTCATGTTAGGTTATTTTGTCAAAGTTTAGCTTGTACCATCTGTTATATATGTTTCTTCCATCCCATTTCTCTATCATTTTTGCAGGGTTGGTGGAGCATATGATGAGCGGAGGTTTTTAGATGAACGATACACACGAGATAACAGTTACCCAAGAGATGCCTTTCACCCTGATAATAGGGAAGACTATCCACCACCAGCACCTTCAGCCTCTGGCATTTGGTCTCAGTCGAGGAGGAGGAGTTATGAAGATGAATACCCTATCGACAGGGGATCAAGACGATATGAAAAACCGTATAATGAGTCATACCATGATTTGGACGCTTTTAACGAACATGAGATTGATACATACCAGGATTTTGATAGGTTTCGTGATGATTATCGCGGTCTAAGTAATGTCCATGATCATGGAATTGACCGGCTAGATCGGTTTGGGAGTCGTGAGCGTGATGATTATTCATATGATGATTATGACTACAAGTCTAATGTGGCTCATCAAAAGAGAGATGACAGTTATGAAAGGGACTATGACTATGGGCGGTATCGTTATGATTCTGATTATGATAGAGGTAGTAGAAGAGAGGGTACTTGGAGGAGGCGGGAGTCACGTGATCGGGAACGTGACAAGAGATGTTCTAGTTGGGATAGGGATCCAAGTCCACACAGAAGGCATGATAGGTCTAAGTCTCGTGGGCGTGATGGTCGTTCTAGATCAAGGTCTCCTCGAGGTCGAAGTCATGGACGAAATTATCGAGAGGATAGTTATGAAGATAATCGACATGAAAGGTCTGAGAGGCGAAGAGATCGGGAAGAGAAACGAGAGCGTGAACATTATTCAGTGGTAGTTTTTCTTGTTCAAAGTTTTTTCTTTACCCATTATCTTTGAGAGAATAAAACTAAGTGATATTTAACATATTTATTGATGCAGGCTCCATCTGCGACTGTAGTTGTGAAGGGTCTTTCCCAAAAGACAACTGAAGAAGATCTCTACCAAATCCTTGTAATATTAAGCTTGATATTTTATTTGAAGTGCTTGTGCCTCACGTTGTAGATATGAACTTTATAAGATTTGTATTATGTTCTTCTATCATAGGCTGAATGGGGACCCCTTCGTCATGTGCGTGTGATCAAAGAGCGCAATTCTGGCATTTCACGGGGTTTTGCATTTATTGATTTTCCTTCAGTGGTACATATAAATTTTCAGACTCTGTATTGGTTAATTATATCATATTTTTGTGGTAGGCATGTATAAGTTATTATTGATGAAATAGGGAGCAGCACAGACAATGATGGACAAGATTGGTGATGATGGTTTAGTTGTAGATGGCAGGAAGCTTTTCTTTGAGTACAGGTTTGTTCATTTGTCTGCATAATTAAGATATATCACTCAATTTGATAGGTCTACCATTTCTCTAATTGTGTATAGGTTTCTTTTCTGTTTCTATTTTTTACTTGGAGTTTGAGAAAAGCTGGGATCATGAGAAATAGTCTCTGTATTTTATTCAATCAACAATACTTTTGTGCAAGTACGAGGCAATTCCATGGTTTAATTTTTCCTGCAAGCTTATTTTGGTTTTCATCTATTATGTACTACAGTAGTAAGCCAACGGGGGGTGCAGGAGGATCTTTTGCTGCAGAAAATACTACAAGATCAGGCCATTTTAGCAAGAACATGACAATGCCATCGGATTGGATGTGCACAATCTGTGGCTGTGTAAATTTTGCACGACGAACGTCTTGTTTTCAGGTTTTGACAACATTTTCTTCTATAATTCCTACTTTTGATAATTGGAATCTGTAGTTGTAGTCATAGAGATCCTCCAACTATGTTTCTGGTGCACGGGCTGTGTACTTGGCTGGAAAGGAATCATAGGATCTTTAGAGGGGTTGAAAGTTATGGAGATGAGCTTTGAGAGTTGGTTAGATTTAAGTCTTTTGTCTGGGTGTCCGTTGATTTTTGTAAGTACCAACTTGGTCTCATCCTTTTTGATTGGGCTATTTTCTTGTAATTTTTAAGGCTCCTTTCATCATTCATGGGTGGTGGTGTTGTGGCCTTGTACGTTTTTTCATAATTCTCAATGTAAGCTTGGTTTCTCACAAAAGCAAAAAACTACAACAATTTTTTTAAAATGTGGATACAACAGCTCAAGACAATGTAGAATTCCTTTCTATTGCAATTCTTTTTGTTCACTCATTGTTTTTTGTGGGCTTATGGTTTTTTATATGGCTATGTGTTCTTTCATTTTTTTTTTCATGAAAGTTGTGGTTTCTATTAAAGAACATTGGCCAAGATGTTGACTGAATATACTTGAACGTGAACTTTATAAATTACCTATGGGAAATGTAGGTTACTCTTTTATGGAAGTAAATGTTAAGGTTCTTGATATCAATATAGATAAAATAATAGTTATTTAGTATTTTGTGGTTCATACCTTATTTTTCTTGGTTTTCTGCTTTCTTGTTGCTGACACATTTTAATTTGTCCTATTGATTGTGTGACAATAATTAGAATCTTTTTCTTGTAGTTGGTGTATGTTATAGGTTTTATGTAGGGCAGTCGTGGGATAGATATTTATGTATGTGAAGCGTTTGGCTGAAATTAAAACCTTTTAAAATTTATTTACGGGTAATTGCACATCAATTCATTGGAGGTCATGGTTAATATCTAAAACCATCGTTGTTCTGTGCAGTGTAATGAGCCTCGAACTGATGACGCTCCACCGGCAGATATTAATATGTCTAATCAATCATCTTTAGGAAAAAAAGGTCAAGAGGCAGGTTAGTGTACATTCTGACATAAAGTCGTTTCTCTTTTCTTACCATGCGATGATGTTAACTGAATTCATTTTAACCAGGTCCAACTCATGTTTTGGTTGTTCGCGGATTGGATGAAAATGCGGATGAGGAAATGCTTCGCTACGAGTTCTCTAAACATGCTCCAATCAAGGTATGCTAATTTTAAATTTTAACTTCTAATAAATAATAAATTATGTTTTACATAGTATGGTTTGTGCCACCTTCTGGGTGTTGTGGGATGAGAGGAATAGGAGGTGGTCGAAAGAGAGAGTGGTGAAATTTGGTCTATTGTCCGTTTTCATGTTTCTCATCATCAGCCTTCAATTTCTAAGATTTTTTGTAATTACCCATTAGACCTGATTTTGTATGGTTGGACTCCCTTCTTGAAGAGCCTACCCTGTTTTTTGTGGGCTTGGTGTAGTCTTTCATTTTTTCTCAATGAAAGTTATTGTTTCTATAAAAAATGATTTTTTTTAAAAAATAATAATGTTTCTTTTTTCAATGAATAATCACCTAGCTGGGGTTGTACCAATTTTCAACTCGAACAATTGAATTGGGCCCATACCTCTTAATCCATTCCAATCAATAAACACACTTAACTTCATGACATTATGAACTGTAATCATGCAATGAAATTACACTTGGAAAAATGAAACAAAATCCTTAAAAGTGACCTTTCATTGCCTTTTCTATCCTTAATAACCCTATAAATCTCTTAATCTGATCCAACCTACGAACACCTGACTTTCCTGACATTATGTTTTTTTGTTAACTAGAGTAATGCAATAATATTTTCTTAGGAACCGAACCCATGAAAAGTAACATCTCTGTCTCTTTAACTTGCTATTGGAACGATGCGAACCCATGTAGAAGATATGAATTGCTTTTGTGGTTATGCTCTTTTGCTTCAAAGTGGAACCCTAAACCTTCATGTAGTAGATTTTTTCATCTTCTTTTGGATCTGAGTATTTGGGAATGATGAATGTATTCATTTTGGATCCTCCTTTCTTGGAGAGAAGTTTGTTGTTTGCTAGTTTGCTAGTTTGCTTTTATTGCATAATTATGAGTGTGTGGGTTGGTAAATTTTACAGCTTGCTTTGATCAAGTGGAAAAGATTTTTGTTATCCTCGTGGTAAGGGGAGCTTTTCTCCCTCTTTTTATACATATGTTGCACTTTTCAACATAATGTGTCTTCCAAAAATAAACTATTTACCTAACGTTTTTAGTTGGGCCCTGTTTGTGTTAGCTGCTTTATGTACTTCCAATTTAGTTGATAGTTTGCTTTTCATAATTATAATAACAATAATTTGATACTCTTTGGACTTTTGAGCATATGGTACTTTCTTTGAGAGTCCAAATGTTCAGTTTTAGATGTGCTCCCTTATTCTTCCTTGCGAGTGAATGGGCGTCATTTATAATTATCCTAGGTGGTGAATGTTGGGGCTCTTTGCTTTTGCTAGGGTATTTCTCATTCTGGCATGTTGGTGATGGTAGTCCCTTTGGCTTTGGTTCCCTCTACCTTTGTACTTCTTGCAATTTTTATGAGGTCTTGAGAACATATGTACTTCTCATTCCAACTCTTATTTTTTTAAATATGTGCAGGATCTTCGTTTGGTCAGAGACAAATTCACTCATGTTTCTAGAGGTTTTGCATTTGTTCATTTCCATTCGGTAAGCTTGCCTTTCTTCATTGGATGAGTGGTGCAAAATTTTTATTTTTGTTTTCTACAAAATGGATGATACAGCGGATAATACAGCTTTTGTATGCTTTTGTGATAAATGGTTCTAGTAATTAGCATGTTTGTTTATTTATTTTTAAACGAAGATCTAATCCTTTACCCAAAAGGCATATTGGGCCACAATTTGGCAAACCAGGTGCCAAACCTAAACCAGAACTAACTACGCAAGGTCCTATCAAGAGAAGAAAGCTGGGAGTATCACATAACTTATTGGACATATCAGCACAGATACACTTGTCAATATTTTTTGACACTCTTATTTGGAGCACATTTTTTGGAGCACATTTTAAAGCATTTTCTGGAGATTGGTTTATTTCTGCCAATGACATTTTTGTAGTCTAAAACGTGGTCACTTATTAAGGAAAATTATTAATGCCATAACCAAGTAGTGCTTTACAGTGTTTTTATCACTGGCTTTCTGATTATATAGCCATAGAGATAAATGGAACTGGGCCTTTATACTTGTTTAGTGGAGTCCCTCTCCTCACACACATAGAGAGCACATGTATGTGTGTTATCATAATTTTTTGCATGCATATTGTTAGAAAAAAACATTTTAGCATTCTTAAGACAACAGAAAAGCTCTATTTCTTGTAGGTGGAGGATGCTACAAAAGCTCTTGATGCCACAAATGGGACAACCCTTGAAAAGAATGGACAAATCTTGCGAGTAGCATATGCTAAGAGCATTCTTGGTCCAGGATCTGCACCGTCTGGATCTTCGCAGTCAAGCAGCCTCGCAGCTGCTGCAATTGAAGCTGCAACATTTGCTCAGCAGGTACTTTGGAGCTATTTTATTTTTCCCCTGAACCGTATGTATCTTTTAAACACGAGGGATTAGTAATTTACACATGCAATTAAGTAGGTATACACCCATGCAGATATGCATAATTCAGAACTAAGTATTGTTTGTATCGGTCTTGATGCTATAAATAGAAGACATTGGTCTAAATTTGGATCTAAATATCTTTTATATTTTATCAATGCGGGATGGGTTGATGTACGCAAAAGGTTTATCTGTTCTATTTCTGAGATGTCTGACATCTGTATTTTTAATAGATTTCTTCTGCAAGCATCCTACCTTATCCTAAAAACTGTCTATATTTCCTGTGGATAGTTGTGCTTAACTAGTCTCTTTTGTGTTTTCTAGTATGATGCTGTGGGATGGGCACCAAAGGAATACAACCCAGACGACAGACAAGCCAATGGTGGCCAGGAACAAGGAGGCAAGGGGGTGGCTGTTCAAAGTCATGGTTCTGCTCCACAATCCGGCTTTGTGTGGGATGAGGCATCGGGTTACTACTATGATGCTGCTTCTGGGTTCTACTACGATGGAAATACAGGTATCTATGGGTACTAATTTCTGTCTTTAATCTTATTGGCCTGTGGGTTAAACTTAAACATCCTCTTGGACCTATTATCTTTGTTGGTTGATGACAGTCGTGTTAGAAATAAAAATCCTCTTTTCCTTATAGAAGTAGATACTGAGATGATAGGACTTCAATTTGTTAGGATCTAGTTCAGCATAATAAAATGGTTATGTGTGACGATTGGATTTGGCCATGAGTAGTGAACTAGATTAGAGAGGTGAAGGTACTTAGGGAAGGGAGATCTGGAAGTTTAGCTTGAAAATCTATCCCTAGTGGGAAAGTTCCTGGAAATAAGGATCAAGTTCCAGTATATTTTTTCTTTTTTTGGAAGACTAGTGAAAAGCTAATGAGTAAATTAGGTTTATGAATACAAACAATCCATTATCACAAAGAGTAATCAACCAAAAAGATTCTGAACATAGGCACATAAACGACCAAATTGAACCAGAAGATATAGGCACATAATGGACAAAACTTGCAACAAACTTAAGTTGATACTAAGGTGCACAAACTCAAGAATATAATATTTAAACTAAGCTTGAAGCATCTAACATGATCAGAAGAACCTGTTCTGATTGAAGTGTTCTTTTGTATTCTACGAGAGTTCTTTATAATAACTAGCCACAAATCTGGAGATAAGTGTAAACTTCACCAATAAAGAGTTTTCCTTGCGCTCCTTTCTTGATGATTTATAACACATTACTAATTCTTAGTGTCAAAACTTGATTTTCTCATTCACTACACAGGCCTGTACTACGATGGTAACAGGGGCCTTTGGTATACATATGACCATCAAAAGCAGCAATACATCCCCTGCACTGATCAGAATGAAAGTTCTGCTTCTGGAAAAGAGAGCATGTTCCCTAAGACAGCAGAAGGGTCAAGTAATAAAAAAGTAGTTATTTCTGCTCCAGCAGCTACCATTACATCAGTTGAGAAAGCTGCCTCATTGCCAGATGCTGTTCAGGCTGCAGCAACAGCTGCGATAGCTGCCGAGAAGAGGGAGAAAGAAAAAGCCAAAGAGATAAAGCTTGCTTCAAAAAGTAGTATATTGGCTAATAAAAAGAAGATGAACAATGTTTTGACAATGTGGAAGCAACGAAGCCACGAAGGACAGGCAACCCGTGTAGCACTTGATGACAACCAAAATTTAGCATCAACCGAAGACAAGTCTTTCCCCGTTGGACAATCCATGAAGAATAAGCTAAAAGCGGAAGTTGCTCAAACCTCCAGGGAGGGTACTTCGTTCAATCTAGGAGCTGCTTCAAATGCTGCTCCAGAATTGCAGGTTAAGCCACGACCTGTGAGTAACAGCTCTGGGGGGACATTGATGGGTGTTATCAGAGGTTCTGGGAGGGGTATTGTGAAATCAGATAGTTTGTATTCAGCATCTTCCAGTGTGGTCTCTTCTTCAACTGTAATAGATGGTGGGCTCAATTCAACTCCGTCGTTGACTGCTGATACTGCCACTCCCTCAACTACAAGTTCGTTCAGAACAGATGCTTCTGCTTTGGGTTCTTACACACCTCCTGTAACTTCGGCAAGTGGGAAGAGACGGTTTTCTGAAATGCCACAATCTTCTGCTTCTGCAAGTAGGGAACAGCCTCAGACCACCTACAGAGATCGTGCTGCTGAAAGGAGGAGTTTATATGGTTCATCTACATTCATTGGTGATGATCGGTCCAACCTTGAGTTTGGGGATTTGAGTAAGTCCTTTTTACTTGTGTTTGTCTTGGATGCCACTCTATCATTTTGGATATTTAGTTTAGACATTCATCTTATGGTTTAAAATGATACAATATTCCTTGAAACCCAAATTATATTTGGAATCATTGCACTTGATACTTTCAGATTCATTTTCTTCATGATTAGCGCTGGGATCTGTCAGATTGTTGTTTGATGACTGAGTTTGTTATCTGGGTTGATGAGCCGATGCTTTATTCAGAATTTTCATATTGACATGTGAGATCTCCTCTTTGTTTATCATATGTGATTTTTCAAGATCGAGATATTTCAGTCAAAAAGGGTTCTCTGGATGCTATGCCTTTTCCTCCTGGCGTTGGTGGAGGACGTGTAAGTGGGGATGCAAATCTCAACACTTTTGAAGTGATCACAGCGGATAAAGCAATCGATGAAAATAATGTGGGCAACAGGATGCTCCGTAACATGGGGTGGCACGAAGGCTCGGTAATTTTTACTTTGTTCTTAAAGTTTATATGTTGTATGCCTTTGAGAGACCTAATCATTTTCCTTCCATCATGCTTTTTTTAAATCTTGCATGTTGGTGTTAGAGACGAACCGGACTCTTATATTGTCCACTTCCAACGTGCCTTTTCTTTCTGTCTTGCTTGTTGGTGTTGGTGACGAACTTTGATATTGTTCATTTTGGGCATAAGCGTTATTATTTTGCTTTGTAGTTTCACCTGCATCTTTCCGTTCATGTTCTATGTTATCTTCCAAACTCAAAATGATCGGGAATGATTGCATAAATTCCACCATTTTGGACTATGATTAAAAACAGAAGTGCGAGATTGTACATTACAAGTTGTTTGGTTCAGTACGTGTGTTAACCATTACACATCAGTTAATCATTATCCTTAGAGATCACATCTTTTATTCAACTTCTCTTCTGTGCTGACTGCTGATGGGGATTTAACTGATCCTCGCTGTTGCCTTTTTCGCTTATTTGGAACTGGCAATTGAATGTTTGTATTCACCATCACCATTCTGATGTAAGGATTGGTTTTTTTTTTTTTTTCTTCCTGGTAATATTTTGCATCCAGGGTCTAGGTAAGGATGGAAGCGGAATGACGGAGCCAGTTCAGGCACAAGCAATGGATAGCAGGGCGGGACTTGGGAGTCAGCAGAAGAAGATGGATCCAAGCCTTGAGATACAAGCTGGTGACAGCTATAAAACACTCATTCATAAGAAAGCACTTGCACGGTTTCGGGAAATGTCTTGAATTTGTTATGTAAGTGAAGTTGGTAGGCAACTCGAACTCAAACAAACGTAGAAAGCTTGCTTGAAATTTGAGCTCTTACCAATGTGTTAGGGTATAGAAACAAGTTTTGTTTCTGCAGCATTTGTTGGATGTGTAGATGGCCCCATTCATTTTCGAATTAGTTCTCATCTAAATGCAAAGTACTTATTTTCAGAGTGAACATCATGGTCAGGATTTTCTTATTATTTTTTAAAAGGAAAAGTCTCTGAGATTGTACATTATCATTTAGTCCTAATATCGACTATCCAAATTGATGATCTGTATGAAAATAGGTAAAATTAACTAACTCTGTTTTTGATGTCTTGTTACCATTGATTCACATTTGGTGGTATTTTGAACAACAAGCAAATGGTTCCTTTTTAACAAAATTAACAATTTAAATATGTTTCTTTCACTCCGTTTGTAAAAGCACAAATTTTGACTCGAAAGTTTCAGTTATAATTAACATTTTACTTATTTTATTGAGTCCCACATTAATTGGAACTCCTATTTAAAGTGTTCATATTAGCAAAACACGTCAACATAAAATAAAACGAAAAGTAGGTTCGTTTTTTATTTATTAAATGAATATGCTGTACGATGATTATTTGATACTATCAACATTACGAACTTTCATTGTGTTTTTATAAAAATAACACATATAGAAATGCTATTACATTAATATCAGAGACTCAAAAGTCAAAATAGTATTCAATTTAATCATAATTCAACTTGTTGAGAATTTTTTATCAATAGATGAAACGCTCATATTCACATTCCAACTTACAACTATAAAATTGGCTGTTAGTTAAACATATAATAAAAAACGGCAACCCATTAGTTGGGATGTGTTATATTATTTCAAACTTGATTATAGTTTATAGAATATAGTACAAAAAAAATATCTAAATCTCGATACCTAAAATTTAAATTACTGGACGAAAAGAGACCCATACTCAATATTGGTAAGCCAAGTGTTTGATGAAATAGTCATCAACACCACATTCATGAGGAGAAAGTCAAAAGTCTCCTGTACTATATATTTTCTAATCACGTTGGTAGGTTCTATATCCTTAGAGGAAGTTGAGACATTATATATTTAGTTAATAAGAGTATAGTATCCGTACTGAGTATTGTATTCAAGTTTTCGTTTTCATACATGAGCTTCGGCCGATTAACACCCACACGACTTTTAAGAAAGATTTCCTTAAAAGGGAAGTTTTAAGTCATTTTTCATATTTTCTAAAAGAAATTTTTTAAAAAAATAATAATAAAATGAAGGGGGAACATTTTGTCCATTCATGTCCTTGATTTCTCCAACAAGCAATGTGAAAGTTTTGAGCAATATATACTCATCAAAAGATTTGTTTTCCAATTGGTGTATTTTTTTTTTATCTCTTTTAACATATTGTTTTTTTGAAGAAAGAGATAAAAAAGAATGTGTTCTCGTAGTACTATTAATAATAAAATATATAAAAGATATTGGAGAATTGTAAAAACCATCCGAAAGTATGATCATAATTGTAAATATACCATTAAACTTTTAATTATAAATATTGAGTTATGAATTTATACAAGTATTAAAATTGGATCCTTCATACTTAGCAATTGTTAAAACTACCATAGGTTTAATATAATAATAATAATAATAATAATAATAATAATAATAATAATAATAATAATAATAATAATAATTTGTTGAAGAGGTAAAATGAAGGATATTTTGAGAAATAGGCATTGGCATATATAAGTATGAAAGTATCAAAATTTGGTAGGGAGAGGGGGAGATGTGATCATTTTGGTTTGACTTAGAATGAGAAGTTTCATTAGAAATGAAAGGATGTTTTGAGTCATTAGTTTAAGAGAGTTTGTAAACATTTCAATGATATTTAATTTGGAGTTCTTTTGTTTTCCCACCAACCAATCACAATTTTGGATTTCAAATCAAATTCTATGTCCTTTCCATGTAGATTCTTTCTCATAGCATAATCATTTAATTCCCATATTTATCTTTTTCTATTGACATTGACATCCACTTTCTATGCTTATTTTTTCACTCTTATTCTAAATGAATGGTCTTTTTATATTTCACAACATAAAGATTTAAATTTTGAGCTAAATTTGTAGTATGTATGTATGTATGTATGTATGTATGTATGTTATTATTATTATTATTATTATTTAAAAAGAAAAAGAAAAAGAAAAAGAAAAAGAAGAAATGATATTAATATAGATAGATGAGTTAAATTAATATTAATTGATTTGAGTGTTGGAAATAAAGTAAAGTATATAGTTGAATAAAACGTTTGTGCATTATATATATATATAAATTGGCAATTAAGAAGAGTTTATGAGAGAGAAAGGGTAGGAACGACGACCAACTGATCCTAACATAATATTATAATTATTTCACATCATTAATTATCATTATTTAATTTATGTGTGGTGGAAATTAAATTAAAATCACAAACACCAAAATGAGTACCAAAATGAGTTATATGTTCAATGCTTACTTCAATCAATATTAATTGTTTCCCACCACCTGGTTTTTGCTTCCTAAACAATATTCTTGGGATTCGAATATTAGGATTTCATATCATTATTATCTTAAGAAAAAGAGATTAATTTAAATATACCAAATCTCAATATCACTCTTAATTATTCTTATAATGAGTGACGTTTTATATAGGTGTGGTATTAAATTAAATTAACTCATAATCTAAATTGCATAACTTTGGGGGTTGGAGGAAGGAAAATGTGACAAAAGGAACTACCACAATTTTGGGCTTTAATGACACAATCAAATAATTGGAGGAACAAAAATGTGTGAAAGGTTAAAAGCTATCAATACAACTTTTCAAAAGTATATTTGCATCAAATGCTTTGGATATATTCCATCTTTTTAGGCACATTTCCAAACTTAATCATTTGTTCCCATCATCAATATTCTTTAAATAAAGTACAATATAGTAAAATTGCAACATGATTTTTTTTTGTTGGAGCTTTTGTGAATAATTTGATCATTTTGCTATATACTAAATCGATCAGCCCACTATTTAAAATCTTTAATTTATTATTAATAGAAATACTTAGGTATATGACAAACCATACACAATCTTTTGTATGTACATACAAACACTTTTGCTATTCTAATAAGTTCTTGTAAAATAAATGTTTAAATAAAAAAAAGATAGACTTTTGAAAAATACTTTCTTTTCCGGTCAGTCTAAGATTTGATCTTATAAATTTTGTACATTTTGTTAATGCTTATTTATTACATTCAAAACATGAAGTAAACACATAATGAGAAATAGAAGAATTGAATCCAACATGTGTTAATGCTAAAAAACCACTATCTCAATGACAACTTTATATTTATTAGCTAATAAAATTTATTAATACTATATGAAAATTTTTATCAACACTTTCTTTTTTATCCTATTTTTATTATTTATTTATACTCTATGTTATTTTGGAAATAAATTTGTTAGTGACAGTATTTGTCATCTTTTTTAAAACAATTATACAATACCCACATCATTTGTTTTTTGTAATGATCATAAGGATGATTTTGAAATATTTTTCCAAATTCCAATGGTAAACGTCCATTCAAAACTTTTGAAGGAAAATGATATTTTTCTGAAGCTGATGGAAACATAGGTATGAAAGATGAATATAATTAGTATACCAAATTTATTGATGAGAGATACATAAGCACATGGGGCCATTTGGTTGACTTAAAATGGGAAGTTTCATTAGAAATACAAGTGGAAGTTAAAGGAAAGTGATAGAATGAATGATTTTGAAAGTCATTTAGTTAAGAAACTTTGTGAACATTTCTAGGAATATGTTTGGAATAATCTTCCAATCACAACTTTGGAATTTATATTTTAAGACCTACCTTCTTCATGTTGACTCTTCCACCCTAATTATTCTTACAACTCTATGTTTCTTCTTGATAGGACTTTGTAAATTAACGTGGGATTTTGCTTTCAAAATTTTGTTGTTAGATTGGAATATTTTCTCATAAACCACTTAATTAAGCCAAAGGGTTACCAAATTTCCTTGCTGAGTTGTTTAACATGAGGGATATATAGGTGAGGATTCAAACAAATATTACCTCTACGTTAAAAGTTGGTGTCAATTTCATATATACAACACACCAATATATAAAATACAAAAAGGAACTTTTTTGACAATATATATATATATGGAGAATAAATCTCCAAATTTAAATGAGGATGATTTAGACCTTACTACATCTATATCAGAGAGAGAGAGAGAGATATGTTTTATTATACCTAATAATGTCCTAATCGTTTAAACTAAATTGATATTGACATACCTAATTTGGTTCTTAGTATCTAATTTGAACTACAATCATACCCTTCCCAATTCATTTTGTTCAAATAGATAGATTATTAATTCATATAGACTACATTATTAATTAATTTTAACTATGAATTTTTCCTTAAATTTCATAACTGATTAAATATTTATTGTCCATATTAGTCATTTTTTAAATATTTTAGGTTTACTCTTCCGTCTTTCTTCTCCTCTTCGTCCATTCATTGTCTTTCTTTTTTCTTTTCTTTTTTTCATTTCTTTCCTCTTCGTTTGTTCACCGTCTTTCTTCTTTTTCTTTTTTCATTTCTTCTCTCTTCGTATATTCCATCGTTTTTCTTCTTTTCTTCTTTTTTTTCAAACTTTTTTATTTGGTTGTTCAAGATCTACTAAATATAAAAGATTGAAAAAACAACGACGATTTGGATAGCTAAATCTAAACGATCGTATAAAAAAAAAGTCAAATCTAAACGATTGTGTAAACAAATCTAGATAATCATGTACCAAAAGAATAAGTTGTTAGATTTGACTATTCAAATTTAAATGATTGTGTAATTAAATCTAAACGATTGTACAGAGAATTTGTTGACGTAACATTTTTTATATTTTCTACGATAGACCTATAAACTTTTTCGTTTTTAAAATTGTTAAATATTTCATCGCTTTGTTATATTTTTAAAAAGATCTGGAGATGTAATATATATGAAATAAATAAAAAAATTAAGAGATGTAATGGATGTATTGTGAAAGAGAAAAATGCTAACTAACTTTTACATATTTCACATCATAACTACCAAAAGTTTATATTTGAAAATGAATATCCACCGCATGTTGATTAAAAAAAAAAAGAATAAAATTGTTGTGATAATTGTCATTGGAAATATGATTAAAATGTTTCCTCCTATTCATTTCTGATTCACCTTTATAAATTTAAAATAATAATAAAAAGCATGAATACATGGATAACTTTAGTTTAATTTTTATAAATATAACCGACCACTCCAATATTTATAGTCCGTCTAACAAAATCAAAAAACCTATTAAGTCACTACTTTTTTCTTAAATATTTTAGGTTTGTCATTTTATATTTTTTTTTATTTTCTTCTTCTACAAATATTCTTTTCTTTTTTTTTTTTGCAATTTTTTTATATTTTTTTTGAAATCATCATCTTTGTTTCTAATAAATCATAAATTTTAATTTGTATTATTTTTTTTTCAAAGTGTTATTTTGTTCAAAATCATGTACCAAGATTAAAAATAGTTGAAATATTGGTAACGATCGTTTAGATTTCGCTACAACAAAATCTAACAAATATAAAAGATTTTGAAAAAAAAATCAATTAGATATTGGTACACAATCATTTAGATTTGGATAGGTTTAGATTTAGGTAAGCGATTGATCTTGTAGGAAAGAATTTTGAAAAAAAATTGCGTACACCAGAAAATCTTGAAAAAAATTGTTGAGATATTGGAATATGATAGTTTAAATCTAAACGACTATGTAGCCCAAATCTAAATGATGTGTACAAAGAATCTTGAAAAACAATTGTTAAGAAATTGGTATAAGATCGTTTAGATCTAGATAGTCAAATCTAAACGAGTTCATGTAGTCCAATCCAAATGATGTTAGTACAAGATCCTATACTAAATATATTACGCATACAAGTTGACCAATAATTAATTACATATTGAGTAAGACATTTTTTGAATTTTTATTGTGAGCGTGTGGGTTTTTTTCGTTTTTAAAATTGTTTTATATAGTGAAAATATTTTATGAATTGATTATATGTTAGAATAAAAACAGATAACAGAGGGATATTGTTTTATGATTAGAGTGAAAGTGTGCTAACTTAATGGATCATGCAATAACAACAACAACAACAAGAAGTGGTACTTTTTATTATTTTTGAAACTTTGGACAAACATCGTTAATCTTAGTTTTGGATTATTGGTAAAGAAATAAATAAATGAAAACTAACTATAATAATCTCACTCTAAAGTATATTTTGTTTTTCTTTAAAAAGAAAAGTAAAAGTAAAAGTAAAAGAATATATATGGGAATATAGTCCTCCAATATTTATTCTTCTAAAAAGTACAGAAAATAAGATACTCTCTCATATATTCAAACAAGAGATTGGGGGATTCTATTCCCATTTATTATTTTTATTTATTTCCAAACATTTTAAGAAAACTACAAAATTTAAGTAAAAGATAAGGTTATCATACAAATTATATAGTTTTTATAATTATTTAAATATAGTAGATATGTGATTAAGTTGACCTAATGCATTTGTTTGTTTGTTTGTTTTTTCTTCTTTTATTTTATTTTAGATTACATTTTAGTTAGTAATCTAAATTTTAGTTAAATTTAATTTAGGTTGATCAATTATTTATAAAAAAACTTTTCATGTCGTAAATTTAAATAATAATTTATAATGGTCAAGAAATTAGATTGATGGGTACCGATGGATTATATTGAATGTGTTGACAATTGACATATCAATGCTGACCCATTTTTAAATGCATTGAATTTTTTCTTCTTTTTTTTTTTTTCTCTATGATTATCTCTGTTTTCTTTTATGTTATTGTTAGCTACCCTTCTCTTCATACTAATTCTTTTCCTTTTAAAATATGTATTAGGGTGGTAACATTAATTTGTCATTGGTTAAACATCAAAATCAATACCAACTTGAGAATCCATATAAACATCAAAATTCATACCAACTCAGAACATTGTTCAATTCAATAGAAAAGTATTTTTATTTTTTGGAAACTCACATCCTATTACCTTACACAACATTTCAATACAATTTATGTTTCAAGAATTTCCTTGAAGAGTGTATATGCATAAGCTATGTGGACTCAAATTTAAATTCCAAAGTTGTGGTTATGATAAGAGAATACCAAACATATTCCTGAAATGTTTACAGAGTTTCTTTAACCATTGACTTTCAAGAACCTTCTATATATCACCTTCATTTTGCCTTCTCTCTCAATATATGTGTTTGACAATTTCTTTTTTTAGGTAAAAATTTATTTGATTTGTTATATATATATATATTTTGCCTATCAAAGATTTTGATGGAAATTTGACAATGATCATCGAAGATGGTGGTCTTAGGTGGTCAGAGATAGTCACTGTAAAATAATAATTAGAGGTTGTCGACAATGGTCATTGGAAGCCAAACGATATGATGACAATCACAAAAATTTTGTTGTTGGCAATTAGCCAAATAACAGTCATAGAAAAACAATTGAAGAAAGTTGATCAGTAACAATTATCATAAACAAATGACAAAAATAAGCCAACAACGGTTACAGAAAAATGACCAACAAAAGTTGATAGGCAACGACCACGAAAAAAAACAATGAAAGAAAGTTGACCGACAACAGTTGATAGAGATGGTTGTTGAAGGTTGGTTGGTGAGGATAGCTTAAGGTGTTGGTCCCGGATTGTTTTACGCAAATTAGGAAGATTAACTATTAAACACACCAATTTGTTTTTTCTAAAAGTTGATTTTATGTGTTTATTCCAAACAACATTATTTTATAAATTCATTTTTTCAAAATTGATTTTAGGCAGTTGCCAAACACATCATTTTTTTCCAAAACAATTTTTTTATAATTTAATCACTTAAAAGTACGATCCAAACAAACAATTAATCTTTGTACTTTTAAACTTGTAATAATGTAGTCCATAGACTTTAATAAACGGCGATTTTAATCCTTATATTTTGAAAACGGTACCAATTTAGGTGTCTCTGTCACAAATATTTTCATAAAAATTATATATCAACTTTTATTACACAAAGACTAATGAGCAAGTCTTTATTTATTAATAAGAAATTTGGATTCCCGATTAGTTTGTTAATTTACATGAAAATTTTGATTAAATCTTAATAATATTTTATACAATAAAGATTAAAACATTTCAATTTGTAAAGCATACCTTACCTATCAACTAAATATTGCTCATTAAAGTTTGAAGTACTTTAGACGCTATATTTCTATCTAATTTCTACTTATCTTTAATTATATAACCCAATAAAAATTCCTTATTCTTTGTTAGGTAATTGAACAAACAAATTAATACATATATCCGTAAATCCATACATCCAAATATCCAAAACCATCCATAAAGTACGAGACTAATACAATATTACTTAATAAAAAGTTTTAAAACTGAGATTCGAATATGAACCAAATTTTTAAAATTAAAAAACATTCCAAGTATCATATTATAGAACTTCATATAAATATATATACAATCATTAATTTGGATTGAGGTAGGTTGAATTGATTTTTTCAGGTTGTTGGGTTGTTTTTACACCTCTTGTAGATAATGTATGAATTATTTTTTTCTTACTTTTTCTTTTACTTCCAACTACATATAAAAAAAGTGTGAGACCTTGATTGCTTCATATGCTACGGGATAAGACTGCACGCGATAAGAGTTGTCAAGACTAAAAATGTTTTCACAATTTGATGTGTTGACATGTTTATTAATCAGGTGTTGAGAAAGCTTCTATACATTTGGATAGTAGGCGACCTAAGATTTCTTAACAAAGAAGTAGTTGACATCATCCCTTATGTCTAAAGGGTGGTGCTCAGTCAGTTGACATTCTGATCCAGTCAATAGTCCACTAATGATCATAAATTGAATAGTGAGAGCTACGTGGTTATACATGATTTTTGTTGAAACTCACTGCTGGCTAGAAGTAATCATTTCGACATGGATATCCTTATTGGAGAAGTGTATAAATAAGGGAGTTCCAAGAAAATTTTAGAGCTTAATCTGAATTTCGAGCTAAGTTAGAGCTGAAGGAATTATATGGCATTAAGAAGACCTTTAATATGAATTCCAAGCTAAGCTAATCTGCGTTCAATGTTGACGAGGAGTTTGGCCAAGTGCTTTCGCCTGAAGGAAATCTTATCTCGACCATAAGTGGTTTTAAAATGTTCAAAATCAAAATTATTTTCAACTCATATTTGAACTCCTTTTTTATTGGTATTGGTTTAATATTCCAATTTGAATGTTTTGAAAATAGATTAAGGATTATGCTTGTGAAATGTTTAGTACCCTATGTGATGAATAACTCATACTTTCGTTGTGATTTGATATGAAAAGTCTTACACTTGCTTGTTATCCTATACTTACTTTATGGTTTAGTATAGGAAAACATTCTATACATGTATGATAAGTGGATATTTATGTTGATGCGTTGAGTTAACTAAGTAAGCATTCATCGTATGAAGTCTTCTACAGAGTTAACTAAGTCTATGACACGTGTGTAAAGAGTAAGTTGTGCGTAGAATTCCGCTTACTAGGTGCTCTCAACGCATCATCTCGTGGTGAGTTACGCATTGAGTGTTTAAGCGATCACACCTCACTTGATGGCATAAGGTAACCTTAGGAGGGGGTGTGACAAAAAGGGAAAAGAAAATTTTTACTAGAGAGAGATTTGAATCTTTAATGTTCGTTATAATGTCATAACTAGTTCAACTAAGGGTAAATTTGGCGACATTCAACCATACTTAAGTAGATTTTATTATAAATATTATGATTATATTTGTCAAATATATAGATGCCCAACCTTATGTCTATTGGCGAGTGACAATTTATAACTACTCTATTTGTTGTCATATGTCTCAATATATGACACACCATTAGTGTTATCATTTGGTACAACCTACTTGCTATTTTGCTGTAAATAAAGGTCTTTAGTGAGTTTGTAAGTGACACGTTTGGCTAAAATTCCAAATAAATTGGAGTTAGTGGAGAGAATTTATTTTCTTAATTCATTTATATTATAATATTTTATTTATTATAATATTATATTTCTTCGGTATTTGTTTTCTTGTGCCTCGTGTTCATAATAGAATTAGGTTTTTTAGTCCTCTTGTTATTTTGATCTAATTAAAGATATAATTAATTTCCTTAAACCACAGTATAAAATTGTTACGTGTGTGTGTGTTATACAAACTCTTTCACGCATGCAATATATCACCTTTTTTTTTTTTTATGTAGAACCGTATTCCAAATGTTGTTTTCTTTTTATAACTTTTAGGAGAAAAATACAACATTATATATATTGATATATCAATATAATGTATGTCTAAAATTTCCAAATTTGAAGGATGGTTTTTTTCACTAAATGATTGTGATAATGGCATATAACAGTTGAAGGGCATGATAGTAGCAAATCTAGCACAATTTTAAACTTACCTTAATAGATCTATCAATGATTTAGGTTGATCGGGCTTGTAGGAAAACTTGTTACTGCTATCTTATAATTAAGCCTAAAAATAAAAGAAAACAATAATAGAAATATATATATTAAGGTGTAAAAACTTAAAAAACTTTTAAATATATTAAGATATTAAAAATGAAATTAAGGCCGCATAGATATTTTTTTATAAGTCTTTTAATAGTTTGGAAAAACCCAACTAAGTATTATATTGAAGATGAAAGTTTAGGGACTTTGGGATGTGATTATTTTGTATAATAATAGAAGTAATAATATAGGTAGCACATTATATGTGTGCAAGTTACTAATTTTATATAAATTTGGTAAGGATGTAATTGAGTTGACCTACACACATTTTGCTTACTTTTTCAACGCTTCTTTCTTTTCAAAAGTATTCTAAAATTGTCTTAGTGGGAATAGTTCATCAACTTTATTTATTTGGGTTCATATTTCTTGGTTAAATTATATATATAAAGAATATATATATATATATATATATATATTTTTTCTCTTCAGTTCAACTTATTCTACTAATTTTCTTACAATTTTCAGGTTTTTGGATATATAGTTTTTTCCAGTCCAAATAAAGATTTTAACAAATTAAAATCTCTCATGTGATCATTATTTTGAAACTAATGAAAGTTATATATTATTAAAACTTGAGACAATATAAGACTAAAAATTGAAGGGAAAACAAAAGTCATGTTTATCTTCTCTTCTTAGCTGTCACATATCTTTCTCTTAATTTACATATATATATATATATAGAACAAAATTAAAAAATATTTATGACTCGTATAATAAAAATATAAAAACCAATGAAGCCGTCATTGTAACTTCACATATTCTTGATTTTTCCTTGTTGGTTTTAAATTTTACGTTGGAATATCTGCGTATCTTCTTCATATTATTACTTTTATTAATTCTTCTTCATATTCCCACTCTTCTTGTACCAAGATCGTTTAGACCAGTACACAATTGTCTTATTTAGACTTTGTATAAGATTGTGTACCAAGAATATCAGTTAGATTTGGTAAAGATTGTTTAAATTTAGTGCAAGATTTGGTACAAGATCATGTATCAAAAGAATTTTACTAGATCTGAACGATCGTGTACCAACACCATGCATGAATGGTCAATTAACCATGTAATATTTTTATTACTTCACATTGTGGGCTTCTGGATTTTTTTTTTTATTTTCAAAATTGTTTTATACCGTATAAATATTTTTGCGTTTTGATTTTTTTAAAGACCTATTTTCATTTTAACTATTTAAACTTAATTATTTAGTTAAATTGGATATTAATTTTCATTAAATAATTAAATGTGCACTTTAACTTCGTTCCGGATATAAAATAAAATCGAGTAGAATTTTATTTAAAATCCAAAATTTAGATATTATTGTCTTTTTTTTTTTTTTTTTGTCATTATAAAAAAATACGAAAATATTGAAAGAGTAGAATCGATGAAACATAAATTTTTACTAAATTTTGTAAAGAATTTGATATTGTACTGTACATAATAATTTACAAGTTTTATATTATTTATAATATTAATTATAAGTTAGGTTGATAGACATTAATTAATTATGAACTGTTTTAAAATAAGTGTCATAGCTCTCCATTATTCAAGGAAAAACTTTGGCCTCTAACCAACATAAAATAAGAAGAAAAGGACAATTGTTGGTATGGATATTTTATTGTGGTGTTTGCTTGTGTCACATTTTTTAAGACTTGTGTTCATGAAAGATTATGTATTCATTTTTATACTTATCAATAAAATCAATTCATTTTGTTGCTTTGTGTTTTCAGTTATTATTGTCATTTTCTTATTTACTTTATTTTACCTTTCCTCCCAATATTCAGTTATTCAATGACCCATCTTTTGTTTTTACTTCCCCAATCTTACATTCCAATAACCTTTTATAAAATATAACAAACCAACAAGATATTTATCTATTTCAAAAATGAAAAAAAAGTTCATAAACTCGTAATGGAAAGTACAAAAAATATCATGTCGATCATGCCGTCAACAACGTGCGTAATATATTTGGTACATGATTGTTTATTTTTCACGATTCCTTTGTACTTAGATTTGTCTCGTTTATTTTTTTTTTATATATAATTAATCCGTTTGAAAATTTTAAAGAGAAGATGAATTAAAGAAAAATGATTAAATTTTATATTTTGAAAGAGAGAAAAACTAAGAAAATTTGGTGAAATTTTGTATGTTATTATCTCCATCTTTTAGATGGTGGAGGGACCTATTCATGAAATTGATTTGAAAGTAAGGAAATGTGAAATCCAATATTTATTAGTTAGAAAAAACACTATTTTCCCATTCCAAAGAAAGAAAAAAACCAACTATTTTTTGATAATAAAATAAACAGAGAAAAAAAAGTACTGTTTACATTACAAAGCAATTTCTGACCATCTTCCTTTGGATTTTCTTTGAATTCTCCACCCTTTTTCCTTTCTTCCCTTTCTTCTTCCTTTCTATATAAACCCCTCCCTATCTCTCATTTCTCCCCCATAACTTCTCTCCTCTCTTTCTCTCTCTATAACTCATAAGTCTTTCACCCTTTCTACCTTTTCTTCTTCTTCTTCTTCTTCTTCTTCTTCTTCTTCTTATACTTCCTTTTATTTTCCATAACAAAAATAAAATAAAATAAACTAAAAATGGAGATGCTTTTGAAATGTGATGCAAATTATACTGCTCTCACACCCATCACCTTTCTTAAAAGAGCTTCTGCGTTTTACGCCGATCGAACTTCTATTATCTATGAGGGAACTCGTTTTACATGGAATCAAACTTATGAGCGTTGTTGCCGCCTCGCCTCCTCCCTCCGTCGTCTCTCTGTCTCCAAGAACCACGTCGTAAGGCCCTCCTTCATATCCCTCTTCTCCCTTTTCTTCAAACTTTTTTCTTTTCTTATTTTCTAAAACTCCAATCATCTTAAAAGTTTCAACTTACACGATTATAGTAAATTATTTGCTATATTTTGTAACTTTTTTTTAAAATTTTTAACGATATTTTGCCTTATGTTTTACTTTTGTTTATTGTTGAAGGTATCGGTACTAGCGCCGAATGTTCCAGCATTATATGAGATGCATTTTGCAGTACCGATGGCAGGTGCCATCTTGAACACAATCAACACCCGTCTCGATGTCAAGAACATCGCTCTCATCCTTCGCCACTCTGAGGCAAAGATATTCTTTGTTGATTATCAATACATTCAAGAAGCCAAAGATGCCCTTCGCTTACTAGTGGCAGAATCATTCCCAATCCCACTCGTTGTTGTTATTGATGATATTGACACTCCAACAGGAGCTCGGTTAGGAAACTTGGAATACGAGCAACTAATCCACGATGGCGATGCCAATTTTACTCCAGTGGAAGTAGATGACGAATGGGACTCCATAGCACTAAATTACACATCCGGCACGACGTCAGCGCCAAAGGGCGTAGTGTATAGCCACCGGGGCGCGTTCCTTAGCACGCTCAGCTTGGTAATGGGTTGGGAAATGGGAAACGCTCCTGTTTACTTATGGACTCTACCCATGTTCCACTGTAACGGTTGGACCTTCACATGGGGGATCGCTGCTCGTGGTGGGACCAATATTTGTATGCGCAATACGACGGCGTCCGATATCTTTCGAAACATTAATTTGCATCGTGTGACTCATATGTGTTGTGCGCCAATCGTGTTTAGAATCATCCTCGAGGCTGATAACGGCGATCGACGTCGAGTTGCTTGGCCCGTGAACGTTCTCACTGGCGGAGCACCTCCTCCAGCGGCGTTGCTGGAAAAGATGGAGGCTCTTGGTTTTCATATAACACATGCTTATGGATTGACTGAGGCCACCGGGCCGGCGTTGGTTTGTGAGTGGCAAGAAAAATGGAATGTTTTGCCCGCCGATCAACAAGCCAACCTTAAAGCTAGACAAGGTATATATCATTCTTTAATTAATAATATTGACATGGAAAATTAAAATTTTAAAATCTATATATGCATAATGAAAACTTGGCAATAATAAATATACTCAATAACCAATTTAATTTTCATGATCAGGAATCAGCATTCTGACATTAGCCGATGTGGACGTCAAAAATTTGAAAACAATGGAAAGTGTGCCGCACGACGGCCGCACCACCGGCGAGATTGTTCTGCGTGGCAGCAGCCTCATGAAAGGCTATTTCAAAGATCCCGAGGCGACTGCGGCGGCCTTCAAAAACGGTTGGTTCCTAACTGGAGACATCGGGGTCATTTACCCCGACGGGTATTTAGAAATCAAGGATCGGTCCAAGGATGTCATAATCTCCGGCGGCGAGAACATCAGCAGCGTTGAGGTAGAGACAGTGCTATACCGGCACCCACAGGTGGCGGAGGCGGCGGTTGTGGCAATGCCGCACCCCCGTTGGGGAGAGAGCCCATGTGCCTTCGTTGTCCTTCATGGCGGGGGTGGCAGTGGGAGAGTGAGTGAGGCGGAGATGATTGCATTTTGCCGAAAGAATTTGTCGCACTATATGGTGCCGAAGAAGGTGGTGTTCATGGCGGAGCTTCCGAAGGCGAACGGGAAGGTTCAGAAGTTCATGTTGAGGGAGCAGGCGAAATATTTGGAGGTTTCTGAGAAAAGAAGGGTGAGCAACTTGGGAAACAAATCCGGGAACCGGCGATCGGATTATGGTGATCAGCATGTTATAGCCATGTCTAGGCTTTGAGAGGGACCGCCGCACACCACAATTTGTTACTGTAGTCTCTTAGTGAAATTTGTACAAATAAAAAAACTATATAATATAATATATATTTATCTTTTCTGAAGTTTTTTTTTTTTTTTTTTTTTGTTTATTTGTAAGGTGGTATATGTTGAGATATTTATAATTATATATGAGTGGTGCATACAATTAATTAATGTTTAAAACAATTACTTCTGTTTTTAGTTCAATGAGAACCCCACAAGATTCATACCATTATTGACCTTCACAAATTTATTATCATAATTTCATTTGAACAGCCACGCCTTTTGGTTTTGTCAGCACATTTCTTTTTATTCATCAGCTTATGCCATACATATATATTATTTATTTATTGTGTCAGACAATATAATAGTTCACATGTATTGGGGTGGTTTTGACATTTATTACTCACTCATTATCCATCACCCATTACTCTCTTATCAACTTCAACATTACTCCACATTTCCTATATTATATTCTTTATATCCCACCAAAAACCAAAAACAGAACAAAAGAAAAACGAATACATTTTATGGCTAAATTGTCTACCACGCACCCAACTTCTTTAACAATGCAGGACGATGAGGTTTGATTAATTTAGGTGTAAACACATATTTAAGAGTGATGTTTAATTTGATATATTAAATTTATATCAATTATATGATTTACTTACAATAAGCGATGTAGTATTTAAAATCCCATTAATTTTTATATAAAATCTTACATGTTAAAATTTAAATTTTCTTATATTTTTTATTTGGTTTAATAAAATTAAATTTTTTATTTAATTTAATTTTTGAACTTTTATACGGGTTTATAAGTTCACCCATTTTAAACATTAACAAAAATCATTTTCCAATTGATGATGGCCCTATAAATGTTAGGAAATTAAGCATGCACCACATGCCCTATAAATGCAACTTCAAATGTAACGTATGCACCACATCACTTATACGTTTTCCTAAATTTGGAAGAAAAGACAAGGTTCTCTCATTAACTATAAGTTAAGTATTAAATTTGATTAAAAAAGTAGGGCTGTTTAGTTTTTAATATAATCAAACTGAGTATATATAATAATGAATATAAAACATAGAATATTCAAATTCAAAATATAGCAATTGTCCAGGTGTGCAAGTTACTAATTTTATTTGAATTTGGAAATGGCTCAATTGAGTTAAACCTAAATGCATTTGACTATTATTATCTAAAGCAATGTTATGCGTTTTTCCTTTTCTTCTTCTCATCTCTCTCTTCTTTTTGTTCATTTTAAACCAAATTCATTAGAGTGTCACATCCAAGACTTTCCCATTTTGTCGTCATTACGTTTTTCTTTTTACGTCCAATGAATTATTTTCAAGTTTTTTTAAAACTTAAACCCACCAAAATAAATCATAATAAGAGTTATTTTCTTTTTAATTTAACAAAACATCAAAATATTTATCCGTGTAGAATAATTTAGAAAACAGAAAAAACTCATAGGACCCACAATGAAAAATAAAAAAAATGTCTCGTCAATCACGCCGTTAACGACACACGTAATATATTTGGTACATGATCATTTAGATTTAACTATTGTTTGGTACACGATCGTTTAAATTTGAATAGCCAAATCGGGTAGTCAAATCTAAAAGTTTTGTTTTTTCAAAATTTGGTAAACCATCGTTTAGATTTGGCTAAACGAATTTTTTCAAGATTCTTTTGGTACACGATCGTTTAGATTTGGCTAAACGATTTTTTTTAACTTTTAGTACACAATCATTTAGATTTGTCTATACGATCGCTTATTTTTTTACACGAACATTTAGATTGGCTACCACAACCTAAACAATTTTTTTTTCAAGTTTCTTTATGCACGATCCTTTAGATTTGGCTATTTTTTTTTGTATACGATCATTTAGATTTGAACGTAAAAAAAGAAGAGGAAAAGAAGAAAGTCAATGGAAAGAAATCGTAGCGGAAAAAAAGAAGAGGAAAAGAAGAAAGACGATAAAAAGAAATCGTAGCGAAGAGGAGAAAAAAGATGACAGAAGGATAAATATGAAATATTTAAAAAACGACTAACTTCATGGGCTTTGTTACACGAGCACTAAATATTTCAGTGGTTTGTTATATTTATGAAAATTTTCCTTATAATAATTAAGTCTATAGCACACACATTTATTATTTGCAAAAATAGCAAAAACAAAATCCAGCCTACATATACAAGATGTAAAGTGTCACAAATACCCTCATTACTAATATACCTGATATGCACCTGATAAATCTAATATCCCTTAATACACCTGGTACTCTTTGATACACTTGATAAACATTTGATACTTCTTGATAACCTTTGAGCCTTAATATACTTAATGCACCATGATACTATATAATTGAGTTGTAAAATTTTGTGTTTGGGTAGTATGTGTTCGTGATGTAAATTATTTAATTAGTTTGAGAAGGAAATAGTAAATACTATAGCAACTAATAAAAAATGATAAATGTCAAATAGTAAAAAGTGTAGCAATATAGTAAATATCGTAGGAAATTGAGGGTTTTGAAATATAGTATTTAATATAGTCAGAGGTGATTATTATAATCTTGCGTAATATATTCGTCTGAAATGGTTCCTAAAAGTTTTTAGGGTAATAAAGGTTTGGCAATTAATTTTGGTTTAAGAATGATTCCTACTCCATGTAGAAGCGTTTGTGAACCAAATAAAAGGGAAGTTAGATGAAAGTGAGGAAGGATTTTGAAAAGTCATAATTACTTTAAGAAACTTTGTGAACATTTCTAGGAATATGTTTGGAATAATCATCCAATCACAACTTTAGAATTTAAATTCTAGTTCATGTGGACTCTTCAACAAATTCTTGAAACATCGTTTCCATATTATATGTATATATTGACCAAATTATATTGAATTTTGTTTCTGTTGAGACTTTGTAAAATGGAAATTTCCATTCAAATTCTTGTGGAAATGTTGTGCAAAATGATATATGTTTTTGGTTGAAATAATGTTGTCTAACCTAAAACCATATGAGTTTCATTGTAAGCACAATGTGTGTTCCTTTTTCTTTTTCTTTGAATTTTTCTCGTATTATAAGAATGTATAAGACTTTGTAGAATCTTTGAGTTAAGTCTAAGTTGATTATAAAGTTAAAAAAGGATCTTTTTAATAGGCTGTTTTTAAATTTTGGTTGGTAATTTGTTACTAATTTTACTTTTTTTCCCTAAGTTCAAAACGTGGAAGCAAGGATTTGAACTTTTGACGTTTTAGTTAAAAATTAAAATCTTTAACTAATTAAAGATCCGCTCAATTTCAAGTTAACTTCATGTTTAATCATAAAATTTTAAAAATATTCTAAACATTAAATAGAGAATAAATAGAGAGGAGGATGATTGATTTGAGTGAGTAGAGCGTATTAAATTTCTACCCTAATTATTTGTTGGCATCTTATTGATATTTTTACATTGCTATTGGTTACGTTTGACATCAATGACCATGAAATATAAGAAAATAAATTTCAATAATGTAAATACTCATCTTAACTCTATGTGTGTAGTGAATTGCTGAAGGATATAGGACCCTCTTATAGCCAATAATGGTTCAAATCAAGTCAAACAACGTTGTCCACCAACAATAGAAAAGACATATACTAAAATCTCAAGCTATTTTAAACGTGATGGATAGCCCACAAAAAGCACCAACATGAAAATTTGGATGCATTGATTGCCCAAATACTCTAATGTCGCAAATTATGTGCTTCCTCCACCTGGGCTCTATATATAGAAGGATCCAAAGTGAATCAGAATAAGCCACAATAATAATAGCAATATTCAAAGAAGTACGATATATGCCAAACCAACCCATCACACACTACAAGAAATTCCCTTTTCCGTAGCGCACAGAAAGCGTCACTGAAGATTGATAACGCGTCGCTAATAGTTTTAGCGACGAAAAGGCCTTCGTCACTAGGACTGTTGCAGATTCCTTGTCGGTTAAAGTTTTAGCGACGCAAGCGTTTGCGCCGCAAAAGATGAACTTTTAGTGACGTTTGTGCGTTACTAAAGGCTTACTTTTAGTAACATAATTTGTGTCACTATTTATTTTCTTTAGTGACGTTTTGAACATGTCACTAAAGTCGATGTTTTAGTGACAAATTATATTGTTGCTGAAGGTTACTTTGGGACCGTTATAAATAGCTTTTGTGACGTATTAAAGTGTGCCACTAAAAAGTCGTATAATTTTTTTTTTTTATAAAAATCAATGCTTTTGCGACGTTATTCAAAGCGCCAGTAAAAGAACTTTATTACATAAAAAAATAATATCTGATTGGTTAATTATATAAACCTGTTATAAGATGTCAAACATAATAATTTTAAAAACTTATCACTAAGCAACATGCAATAACACCAACTTCATCACAAGAAATATATATCAAAAAACTTCAATATCTTCATAACTAGTTCTAAGTAATGTTAACATAAGTTATAAGCACTAAGTTACATCTAGTTAGTTCCAAACTATAACCAAGAAGTTACACCTACAAACCAAAAGTATTGTGCACAACAAAAAATTTCTACTTGGACCAAAAGTATGTGCATAACAAAAAATTATAAGATACGAACCAAACTCTTGTCATATTCATCAGAAGTCCATTGTGCGTCAAATCTGAAAAACAATATAACAGCATAAATAAGTAAACATATAAGCAAAAAATGAAACTTAGGCACTTTAAATATAATATACTCAAATGGATAAAACTCAAACTTTATAAAAAAGAATGAGAAGGAAGGGGGACATGTCTAAAGCAACAAATTCATTACCATCAAACTCAAAAAAACGAATTCAAAGCATCATGACACTAATCAAATGGATGAAAACCAAACATTCTAAAACAATGAGAGAGAAGGGGGGGGGGGGGGGGAGGGGAAGTCTACATCAAATGACCAAAATCATCACAAGAATGAATGTATCATATTCACACATGCTACTCTAATCCAACACTTTGTATAAAACTAATTAAGTTGAAAGAATGAGGGGGGCATGTCTAAAGCAAAAATGAAACTTAGGCACTTTAAATATGTCATACTCAAATGGATAAACTCAAACTTTCTAAAAAAGAACAAGAAGGGAGGGGGACATGTCTAGAGCAACCAATTCATTACAATTAAACTCAATAAATGGCTTCAAAGCATCATGACACTAATCAAATGGATGAAAACCAAACATTCTAAAACAATGAGAGCGAATGGGGGGGGGGGGGGCAAGTCTATATCAAATGACCAAATCATCACAAGAATGCATCAAATGACCAAAATCATCACAAGAATGAATGTATCATAGTCGAAAGCAACAAATTCAGGACCATATTTATATGACTACCATAACTGCAGGATAGTCATATCAATTCATAATGTACCATGTTTCTATATACTACTCTAATCTGATACTTCATATCAAACTAATTAAGTTGAAAAAATTACCTGTTGACTATCATTTGATTGTTTTGAACTTCGTTCCATGTTGGAGGTAGCTTCTTGACAGGATAATCTTCTTAAAATTGCTTCGATTGTAGCTTGTTGCGATTCAACTATACTTTGCAAGTGAGCAATCTGTGCATTTGCTTCTTTTGTGTTGTGTTGAATTGTTTCATTTCTAGCATTCTTGGGTCTTGGTCCCCAACCTTGTCCTTTCACATGCCCCAATTGCTTACCCAATACCCGATCACATATTTCCCTTTCTAGAAGAGGTTCACTCCCTTCTTGTGATGAAGTTGTTTTTAATTCCACCATCTCATCCTACACCATAATTACATAATAGTATAGAAGTTAGTTGAAGTTGTCATTTTTGAATAACTTTTATGGAATGTTATCACTTCTTCAAGATAAAAGAGATCAGAGGTAGAAAAAAATCTTACTAGGCGTGCCAATTTGTTCGCACGAGGTTTTTGGTGAAATGTGTTTCGTGAAGTTGAAATTATATTAAAGTTGATTTTGATATGATGTTACTTGATCGATCTCTAGAATTTAATCTTCTAATTCTCTCTTGATTGAAGATATATGTTTGACTCAAGGAGGTGGAATGCGTGATGTTCTTAAAATCGTCTTGAAAGAATGTTTGAAGATTTGTATCTTCATAAGGCTTGTATCTTCAAGGAATGACCAACTTTTGAAATTAGAATCTTCTAATTATTGGGAGAATTCTATCCAAGTCTCTCCATAGTATAAAATCTTTGATCCAAAAAATGAATTTTAGTTATAGAGTTCTCGGGTGGGCTTTATGGACTTGTGCTTGGTTGGTTAATGGACTATGCCTATGGGTCCAATTAGTTTGATTTGAGCATTATTTAGCATTTGGACTAAATTAAGCCTATTTTCAAAATCAATTGAACTTTAGCCCAAATAATAATATTTAATTGGACTAAAATAATTAATTTGATCTAGCGGTGATGTTGAAAATACTTGACATCATCGTGATTATCCAATTTATGTTTTTAATTTCAATTTAGGACATTTAGTTATTCCCAAATTCAAATTAGTTGTAATTTCGTCATTAATTTGGTAAATAACTTGGCAATTTGTGATTGATTCAAAAATTTTCTTTCAATAACTATAATTGGGTCAAATTACTGTTTAACCCCTCTGGTTGTTTCTTGCTTCTCAAGTACCATTGATTCTTTACTGAACAATGTGTTTATAGTCTAATCTAATCGAAGTTTCCTTTTAGGCTAGTGAGAGGGTGAGACCTCATTGTTCAAGTTATGGAATTAGCACTAGAGAGAACAATTTGTTTACTTGTCATAAAGCACTGAAGGAGTGAATTCCATCTTGTCATTTGAAATATCAGTCTTTTCGATTAACAATGTTATAGTGAGAGACTATATTTTGTGGTCTAGTCTTATACAATCTCATTGTATTGAGTATCACTACTCACATGTCTCAACATAAATAATTTAAATTAAGATGGGTTGTATCCATATTATTACCAGAATAAGACTCAACCATATCCATATACTATAGATCTTTTAGGCTATTACTTGAACACAATTCACTTGTATGTCAAATACATACTATTTAAGTTGGGTCTTAGCTTTGGATTTGGGTTATGAGATTAAATAAATAATAATTATTCATTAAAGATAAAAAATCTTTTATTTATATAATAGTGTAGGACATCAATCCCAACGTGTTTGAGTTAAAGACAAGTTTAATTCACTTACTACTCTTTTTTTTTACGACTCACACAAGCATTTCCAAGAATTTTGACATCATATGTGACAGAATGCGACCCTTGGAGTCACCAAAGAGCTAATAAATTTGAGGGCATTCACCTTTTGGATTGAGAAATTATACAAAAGACTAATTCTACCACTTACCACTCGGTAGTATTACAACATTTTTTTTAGATGAATAAGCAATTCCTTAAAGAAGTTTTTATTAGCAGATTAAGAAAGAGGTTTACTCTATTCTTTAGAATCAAGATAAGTCACTTTTTTGGTATTAGGAGAAGTCCAAAAGGATCTATGGAAATTTCCCCGAATAACCAGATTTTTGATCAAATGTTTATACAATATTTTTACGAGGGATTGCTGCAATAGGACAAGACCAATGGGGATGCTGTTGTAGGGGAGCTTTTGTCACCCCTTGCACCACTAGCCACTTCATGCGACCATAGAATGCGTATCACCTAGACACCTAAACCGTATCTCTCTGCAAGATAATGAGTTGAATGCCTAGCGAAACTTTTTAACCCAACCTCTAACACAGAGTTCCAAATTTGAACTCAGGAGATCTTTACAACTCAATGCATCATAAGAAAACACTCAAGCAACCAACTTAGCTTAATCGCCTAGCCTTCAACACTTAAACTCTTTAGCTACTAAGCGATAAACACCACAGAGATACACAAACTCAACACAATGGAAAATAGAAAACACAACTCTGCTTTTATTACTTGATCCAATACATTACAATTACATTTCTTTTCTCGCAAGACACAAAAATAAAACCTAAGCTCTAAGCTCCCCCGCCTTCCTTCATTCACTAGGACGCTACTCTTTGCATCAAGGTATTTAAGAGTATAAGATCCCCTTTCTTATCATTTTCCTTGATCGCCTAGCAACCCATGTAACGACCCGAACTTTTTAAACTAAGTTAAGGTCATTACTAAAAAGGTAAACATCAAAAGACACTTTTTTAAAAGAGGATAACTAAAATCTTTATAAAATTAATATCAAAACGTTCACGAAAAACATAAAATTATCAAAATTAACGAAAATAATTTGAAAACGTGACCCGCGGGTTCTAACAATTTTAAGGAACTAAAAACAAATAAATAGAATAAAATCTTTAAGTAAAATGGTTAAAATTTAAAAATATTGAAAGACATATAAATGAGTGCGGAAGCTGAACTGTGTCCCCATATGGCATGCCATGGATCCCTCGCTATCGCTCGCCAGCTTCTTAAGTTCTTTACCTTAACCTGAAATATTAAACATAGGAAAGAGTGAGTATATAAATATACTTAGTAAGGGACCCACTACTAGTCCCGCTAGGTGATCTGTTAACTTTCCGTTAGAAACATAATCATAACGTTGTGTGTCCAATGGAGCACACCTGAGTGAGTGAGACCTTACGAACACCCCTAAATCGTGCGAGTGATCCCGAAGGAACACCCCTAGTCGTGCGAATGATCGCAGGTACACACTCCATAAACATATATGTAATACGTAGGTACACCCCTAATCGTGCGAGTGGTCCCGTCGGAACACCCCTAGTCGTGCGAGTGATCCCGTATACACTCCATAAACATATATGTAATACGTAGGTACACCCCTAATCGTGCGAGTGATCCCGTCGGAACACCCCTAGTCGTGCGAGTGACCTCGTATACACAATATAACTGTCCCCTAACCGTGCATGTGATCCGTAGGTACACCCCTAAATCGTGCGAGTGATCCCGTGGGAACACCCCTAGTCGTGCAAGTGACCCCATAGATAGGACCACAATACAGGTGGGGTAAAAAGCTTAACATACAAAGTTAACGGACACACCATAACCCAAAGCATGTAACATCATTATAAACATCATAACATGACATGAATATTAATCATAACGTCCTTATTCATGTGATTAATATATGTATCATAAACATCATAAACATACCAGTCATCATCGTCAATCATAGTATCAGTCATCATCATCAATTTCAATATCAATCATCATAAACACAATATCAATCATCATCTATAGCATCACATTATGCATCTTAGCTACCATCAATGCATAATCATAATTACATGCGGTCTTTTAAATTCAGTTCGAAGGTCTAGTAAGAGAATCTCTTACCTGGAGATTTTAGCCAAACAAGGTACTCCCTATCTGATAGTAAAAATTCCCCAATCAACTTGATTCTAATCATAAAAGGAAAACTCAGTATCTCAATTAATGAAATTAGCAACTGGCTAACATCCAAAATTTTCCAAAATTAATTAACTTTAAAAAAAAGGGGTTGAAACCAATTCAACCTTTATTGGGAAAAATCCAAGATTTAAATCTTAAAAATTAGCCAATTGAACCTTTAAAGAAACCCCCAAATAGATCTAAAATTAAATTAATAAAATATTAATTTAATTTCATTGGCTTACCAAGGTTACTCAAATGGAGGTTGAAAAATCCTCTTATCCTTGATGGAAAAATACATCACTTTAAATCCTCAAGCTTCCAAAGAGACCAATCTTAACTCTAACTGATGAGGCAGCGACAACAGAGGATTATCTTAGAGAAGAAGATGAAGAACTTTTTTCTTTTTCCTTTACTTTCCAACTTAAGCATTCCAATCTATTTATAGACCCAAATAATAACAATAATAATAATTATTATTATTTCTTTTTCCTTTTCCTTTTAGGATATATATATATATATATATATATATATATATATATATATATATATATATATATATTATAATAACAATAATATTTATTATTATTATTTTCTTTTCCTTTTCCTTTTAGGATATATATATAATACCAAAAAATATACATATATCTTTATTCCTATTATCTTTCCTAAATAAATGCCTTAAATGCACAAAATCTTAGGCATTTATAACCATTAATAATAATAATAATACTTCTTTATTATTATTATTTTTCTCTCACCAAAATCTACAATAAACATATATATTTATTTAAACCATCATTCTCTCTTGTAAATAAATATATATCTTTTTCGTCCAATCAAATCAACCATCTCTTTCCTCATGGATTATATTCTTTTCCAAACAAATATAATTATATTTCATAATATAATTAACTTCACTTTTCCAAATTATTAATTAAATATATATATCCATATATATATACTCAATTAAATCCAAGTCCACCAAAACTAACTTTTCCCTCCAAAATCTCAAATTAACTTAAATTCTCAATTAATTTAATCAATCAAATCTTTTCCAATAAATCACTTATAACTTCCAACATGAATTATCTTAACCTAACCATAGCAACTCCACTCCATAATCAAGATTTAACTTTCAATAATTAATTATCTTCTACAATAATCAATTATTATTTATCTTTCTCCAAAATACAATTATCTTTTCCTTAAATAATTATATTTCAACAAATATAATTATCTTTTTCTTTAACATAATAATTATATATATATATATTTCCACATATACATATAATTATTAAATCTCCAACAAACTTTCCACCCCACAATTTAATTAAATAACATCCATAATTATTTAATTAAATTCAACTTCAACAACACTAAAAATCCACAACTTTACTTAATTCTCTTAACTTACTATTTAATCAAAAACTCAACAAACACCACATGCTAAAACCTCTAATTAATTAAATATTCATCCAAGAAATATTTAATTAATTTCAATTCTCACCTAAATCAAATAATTCTCATTAAATGGATTCAAAATAACGCCCAATAAATTATCTTAATTTTTGGGGCGTTACAACCCATCTCAAAGACAAGACTCATCCCACACACAAAACTGAGATGTAACCCTCTCTAAATATAATAACTTTAAGCCATCCGAAGACGAATAACTTGATCAGGTTTCTCGCATCATAATCCATCTTACCTTTCCTTACTTGGCCTCAACCCCTGAATACCTAAGGAATGGAAACTTAAACACGTAAGTCAAATACTTAGTGAGTGAAGATTTTAGAAAACCTTTTTAGGAATACAAGTTATGGATGTCACAAAGAGAGATTATATATTGTTGGATTTTATATCTTAAAACCCTTAGATAGTAAATGTAATCCGTTGACCGTTATTAATAAAATGCTATTAGTTTATAAGTTTTGTCTTGATAACCTAACATCTTAAGTTGTTTGATGAGTCTTGAACTATATGTAGAGACATACATAAATATAAACGTTTGAGATACAACTTAAATGGTCTATAGTATAGGGATAAAGCTAGGTACCTTATCTTGGTAACACTACGGATAAAGTCACTTTGTATTTGATACAAACACAATGATCCAACGTGTTTGTGTAGGTTGCATGCGAGTGAGAGTATCCTATGTAATGAGTTTGCATAAGACTAGACCATAAAATAGTAACCACTAGATGTAACTTCATTAACTAGTTAAGCTTCTAGAGGATGACTTAGGTAACTTAGTATTAATCCTGATGTATTATGAACTTCTGTTGCTAGAGATTATATGAGATCCGAGTCTGGAATAGAGGAGTTTTTTTTTAATAGTAGTAGGCATTTTGGAAGTTTGCGTTAAAGCTAAGCCATGCAATGAAGGAATTTGCGTTCAAGAGGAAGTATGCATTTTGATGTTATAACGCGAGAAGAGTAGGCGTTGAGAGTTAAGAAAAAGCAGAAGAAATTCCTAATCTTGATTAGACAGTTGATGACATGTCGAGATTAAGTTGAATATATGTAAGAAAATTAATAAACCTACATATGTAAAGTGTCAGGTAGGAACTAACAAACTAAAGAGAGCTTAAGTAATTACTAATCTGACTTAGGATTAGTATAAATAGAAGAAGAGGACAGAAAGAAATATTATGTTGAATCTTTTTTAAGTCATTCTAATGAAAAAGGTCACTAGGCGAGAAGAATATGGTTTTGAGCTAAGCGTTCGGAGGAAAGAACTTAGTGCTTAGTGAATGACTTTTTTTTTTTTTAAAGAATGAATAAAACTTTCTCAAAATGTTCATTCTGAAGTCCAATGTTGTCTTAACTGCTGTTGTAATACATGCTTATGTTTATGAGAAAGCATGATTTCTAAAGAAATATTTTAAGTTATGTTTTCAAGCTAAAGTCCATGTTTGGTGATTGTACGTATGTTATGTATAAGAATAAACCATTAGCTTTATTCCTATCAATGAGCTAGCTATTATGTGCATATAGTGAGTCAAAGCAACCATAGGGTGAAAGGACCACATGTCGGTAAGAAGCTGACTAATACATGAAAAACGAGAAATGAACAGAAAAATTCTCTAAGGGATGCTTGTGATATGCGAAATAACAGTAGTCTATGCGTGAAAATAGTTCTTGTTCTTGGTGAAAGGAATACGTAGACACTAATGTGAGTTTTATATTTTATGTGTTGAATGAGGCGTTGTGAGCCTGTTTATGAAATAATATTTACATGTTGTATGCCCCACAAATGATTTCTAAAACCTTACTCACTAAGTATTTGACTTACCTTTTAAGTTTTTCTTTCCTAGGTTACAAGACTTTGAGTTCAAGTTGAGAAGGGTAATGCAAGTTGGTACACGAGTTGAGGTATTTATCAGACATTATAAGTTTAAGCTTGAAGAAGTTGCACTTGCATTGAAGGCCTTAAGTTTTTTGTTTCAAGTATTGATAGTAAAGACAACATGTAATATGTATTTGGAACGTATGTTATTAAGTTAATAAAAGAAGTTTGATCCATTATTTGGCATTGTGTTTTCTTATCGTTTAGGAGTTTAAAGGTTTAAGTTGGAACTAGGCGATAAAGCTAAAGTTCAAGGTCAAGTGTGAGTGTTCTGTTGTTTCATGATTAAGGTATCAAGGTTGTTCAGGTTGCGTTCATATGTTGCAATACAAGGTTCATGATGCATTGCAGGGTGGAGCGTGAAAAATTGTCCTTTTATTTGTATGCGTGAGAGTGATCAGATTGTCGACTCAATAAGCCTATCATTTTGGGGACAAGACTGAGTAGGGAGCTAGGAACATAATCACACAAGATGAATTCCCTCATTCTAGACCTTAGGATAAGTAGATGAGTGTTTTCTTAAATAGTCTATGACTTGAACAAAGAGTCCTACCTTCTCTATGGCACGAGAGAGATTTCTGTTTATTGGTTGGACCATAAACAAGTTGTTTATTAGAGAAGCACTGATATTTAAGGACTAAAAAGTAATCTATGGGTAAAACGATATTTTTGACCCATCTGGTGTTACAGACACTTGTGAGTGACTAACTTACTGTTATTGGTTTACATTCATGGACACAAAAATATATCTACAGTGATAAGAATTCAGTTGTGAGCCTTTAATGGAGTGTATACACAGTTAACAAATATTGATTAATGTGGTTAATGAGTTTAACCAGCTAATCCCATATCATTGTAGCTTCTGATCTGTAGATCCATTAGGTCTCTTTCCTAGCTCGTAAAGGGTAATCAAGTCAATATATCTTTTATATAGTTTGAAATGTTCAAGTTTACTTAAGGAAATAATATAATGAATGGTGATACATTATAATATAATGTTTATATTTTAATTAAACTTTATTGTATAAATTTAATTTATGATATAATTCAAAATTAATTTATGAGAGAATAAAATATTTTAATTAGTTCAAAATATTAGTTGAATATGAATTAGATTCATATTAAAGTCATAGGTTAAAATTTAATGAGTATATGATACAAATTAAAACTATAGATTATGAGAGAAATTTATATATGAATATGATTCAAATATGCATTAAATTAAATATCTTATTAAATATAAGATATTTAATTTAGTAAATTAATTAATTGAAGAATTAATTAATAGTTTATTTTAATAAATTTTAATAAATTTAATTTAAATTAGATTAAGTTAAATTAAAACCATAAGTTATTTGAGAAATATTCATTTAAATATGATTTAAATAATATATTAGTTAAATATGATTTAATTAATTATTAATTTAATTATTTAGTTATTTATCCTAATCTCTCTCTTCCTCTTCTTCACAATGAAGAAAAGAGAAGCTAGTAACTAACTAGAGACTAGGCAGTTCAATGAATTTAGTTCTTCACGTAAACTCTCGCAAAAAAAGAAAAGTTCTCTCTATAATCTAAAAAAAATCTAATTTTGGTACCCACAAGTGACAACCTCTATCATTCAAAGAATAGAAAGGTTTGTAAGTGGTGGTGTTTGTGATTCCAAACTTGGTGAATTATAGATTCAGAGATGACAACGGAAGTAAGTTATTTTTCTCTTTCTACATTTTCTATGTCAAGCATGCTTAGTCAATAATTATTTTACAATAATTTTATTTTTGTATGTGTATTAGCCAAAGTACTAGTATTTTCTACAATTCCCAATTAAGTTGAGAAAAGGTTTTGTAAATTTTTTTTGTCATGAAGAGCTCTAATCCCTTCATATATTTCGTGGTCTAATCTTATACAAACTTTGTATAGGATACCCTCACTTGCATGTTTCTAGATGAACAATTTGGATTAAATTGTTTGTCACATTTACAAAGTAGGTCTTATCCATAGGGTTATCTAGTTAAAATACACAACTTTATTGTCCATGTACTACTGTTCAACTTTACCTGGGTAGAATATCACTTGAACATGATCCAATTGTATGTCTCACTGTTCATGTTACATATGATACTTTTGGATTGTAGTTTATTGGATTAAGTTACACAAGTCTTAAATTTGAAACAAATAATACTTATCTATAAATAAAAATTTTATACAAACTACAAGTTTATGGCATAAAGCCCAACATTCATAACTAAAACTTTGTCACGAATGACTCAGACTTACAATAATAGTCCTCGACATCCTAAAAGAGAAAGTCTAAGTAATCTTAAATTGACCACTCAAACCAACACCTTCATCCTCAATAACAAGCTTTAAACTTGGAACCCTTGCCTCACTAGAGGAGTAAATCATTTTTTTGAGGTATTTTAGCTACTTTTCCTTGGAGTTTTGTTATTTTTTGGATTTTAGGGACTTATTCTAAATATGATTATTTCATAGCAAGAGAAGTTAGGAGGAATTTTTAAGCCAAGGTAGTTGAGCCACAAGTTATGAGTGACAAATACATTTATAATGATTTCCAATGATTAACTAAAGCTATTTACAAACATGTTTTCAATTAAAATTATCTTAAACATGTTTGAGCTGTTTAGAAATGATTTACAAACATGCTTTGAGATTTCTAAAGTAAGATTATTTACTGTTCTAGAAAGATATTTGCAAAGCATGAGTTTAATAAATGTGTTTATGCCATACACATGTTTTATACACATGATAGATATTGATTAGAGATAGATGTAGAAATTATTCATCAATGATATACATAAAAATAAAAAGTGTCAGTAACAAATTGTAACAATTATCTTTCATTCATGGAAATCTATCACCAACAGACTATATAAATAGAATTTCAATGATATACTTGAAATTCTACAAAAAAAAAAAAAAAAAGAAAGAAATCATGCTTTCAAATATTTGATTGAACTTTATCAGTGATAGAAGTGGATACAAGCCTATTGCTTATATACGTAGATTGAAGTCTATCATTGTCTATAGTAATATAAACTTATAAAAGTTTATCATTAATAGTAGTTGATAAAAGTTTATCAGTGTGTAAAAGTGTTTTTTTAGTATTTCGGTAAGTAGTATGACATTTTTTCCTATCTATGAATTTTTTTAAAATTTATTGGTGTGATATATTTGCACGTATTAATAATGTATTCATAAAAACACTGGGTTTTACTTAAATCTTTTGTATAATAATAGCACATAAGAATAAACCTTAGGATCCGCGTATGCAATAAGTTACAAAATTTATACGAAATTGGTAAAGGTACATTTTATTATTTGTTTTTATTCTTTTTTGAAAAGTATGAAAATTTTAGCCCATCAGAATGATTATTTCCAAATTAATAAAAACACAATTATATACCTTTAAAGTTGGGACCAACGAGAAAGTGATATTAGTCTCAACCTAACCTAAATTTGAAAAAGAAAAAGAAAAAACGAATGCAATCACATGTGATGTCTCCGATCTTCATCATCTGTTATTTAATCTTAATTTGGTCAAATTAGATCATTATTTCATTACATTTCATATTAAAGTTACTCAATTAATATGACCCAACAATATATTATGTAATATAATTAGTTAATATAATTAGTTGTTATTGACGGTAATAAAGTCGTTTCACATATAATATAATTGAACGTATAGTTTCAAATTAACTTTAACAAATAATATGAAAAATATAATGGTTAATTTAGAAATCAAACTTTAAATATTAGAATAATATTATGTGAATATAACAATAATATTATCCATAAATATAATATATTCAGCTGCAATTCAATGAAAATTATAAATAATATACATGGTTGATTTAAAAAACAGAATTTTTATGAACTATTATGTAATTATTGAAACGACATCTATTCATAAACTAAAATATTTGATATACTGTAACTGATATAGTTGTTCGAATCATTGAAAAAATCATCATAATATGCTGGAACGTAGGTCATACATGATAAGAAAAAATATATAATATATATATGTCCATAATATCCTTTGGTATATAACAAACAAACATGTAAACCGATCCCAAATTTATATATAGTGTAAAATTTTGCAACAATCTTTAAATATATGAGTAACATTGAAAATTGGATGTAATACAATCTTATAAATTAAAAATATATTCCTTTCAAAATCAACGAAAGTTATTATTTAATTAATGGAAAAATCTACAAATCCACAGTAATAATATTTCAAAACAATATATATATATATAAATTGTGATAATTGGATAAAATATATAAGATGAAAAAATTATGAACTAACAAAAAATGAAGGAGATGAACAGAAAAAGAGGGAAGGTTTGAGTAGCAAAAGAAGGTTTGACTGACCGAAGAAAAACAAGAAATGGACAAATGTAAAGAAGTGGAACGTGAAGAGATTGTAGATATATTTTTTAATTAAATTAAATTTAAAATTTTCCTAATTGTATATCATAATATAACTAGTTAGGATCAATAATAAATGTAATCAAATAAATTAAACAAAAAAGGAAAATATTACCTAGTTAATAGTTCAAATGTGTCAATTTTAATATCAATAATAAATACAGAATAATATATTTTATTTTTAATTAATGATAAAGGTCAAATTTCTCTAAAATATTGAATAAATCTTATTAATCTAAATAATTAAGAATTTAAGCCATTAGTGAAATAACTTAGCTAAATTAGATAATTCCTCTCAATTTTTCTTAAATTTTTGTTTAAAAATTAAATTAAATTATTTTTATATATTGAATTTAGGTTAACAACTAAACTAATCTCAATTTACTTTACGTTATTTCCAAAGTCTAAAAGAGTGTTTTAGTCATAGTTGGAGCATAAGCTATCTAAAAAAAATCATAAAATTAAGATAAATATCTATATATAATAATAAGTAGAAAAATACATTTTATTAACTTAATATAACAACTTGAAGTTGGTTCTTGGAGTTTTTAGTTTTTTTTTAAACCAACCCAATTCAAAGAATTTGATAATCCCAACTCTAATTGTATATTTGGTTTTTTCGATCGTCGGTTTTTCAAACACACATGCGTTGAATTGTAACTTAAGAAATAGAAAATTATTCTAAATGACGTACAAAATATAATAAAATTCGATAAACTTTTATAATAACTAAACCAAGTAAATATTCCTAATACTACTTGGCTAAAATCTAATAAAGGTACTACATCTTCTCCACGGAACACACTCTTACACATAATGAAAATTTGTCAAGCTGAAGCTTCTTTTAGTGAAAAAGAAATGCATTAATTTTAGTGATGTTTTTAGCTGACCTTAATGTTTAACAAGGAATATCAGTATAATAAAATACCCACAAAAGTTTCTTGAAAATCTTTAAATCTTTACAATAAAAATCCCCAAATTTACGAACAGGGGATATATATTAAAAATCTTAGGTCCCGTAGTCAACAATGCTCAAACTCTTTATATAAAAATGAACTTTTTTTTTTAAATAGATTTTGAGTATAATAAGATAGTTGTATAATATATCTAATTATTTGTTATATTTGTTTGGACTATTTTTCTTTTTAAATTTTTTTTTGTTATTCAATGTAATTTTTCATTTTTTTTATTTTCAAGTATGAGTGGTGGGGAAAAATTGTGCAAAAAATTAATGGTTGAAAACAAGAAGATAACTGTTGAGTACCACTTTTATTGTTGGTCAATGAATTGAGTACCACATTTATATCTTATTAACCAATTGTATAACAAATGGCATATTAGGAAGCAATATGACATGTGTATAGTGTGTTTCATAATTATTAGCCAACCACTATCATCAAAAACATCATTCCAAACTTTTCTTCCCAATCAAACATAACAAAAACGTTTGGCTAAATTGTTTACTATATACACGAGTCATAGTCTTTTAGTATAAGGATTGAAAATCCCACCTTAAAAAAGTCAATGGAACTTTCTATAAAGTATAAAATAGATGTGTATCACTTTGTATCGTTTTTTGGTTTTGAGATAAGATTTTATACATAGTTTTTTATTGATTTGTTTGTGAGAATTTATTAAAAGTAATTTTAAATAATCAAGACAACGTGATTTTAGTAGTGGTAATTTAATATAAAGTTAATTTCTGTAGCAGTGAGATGTTTTTAGAATTGGTAGTAAAGTGATTTTAGAAGTGATAACAAAGTGATTTTAGAAATGGTAATAAAGTTAATTTAAAGGTATGGTTTTAACTTAGAATTTTGATTTTGGTTGGTAAGAAAATCATTTTAAAATTTGGATTAATTGAATTTTCTTAAACTTTTTAAGTCGAAAGGTATGTATGAAAATTTTCAATAGTTCAAGAATATTTTTGAAACAAAACTTTAACGGATTCCATACAAATTAAAATATTTACACATGCAATGCAAAACATTGGGAAATACTGCATTTATGACTTTGCATATACTTTTATGCCTGTCAGATACTATGACAACGTCATTGATTCCATCTATTATTCTCTTCAATTGGTTGCAAGGTCATGTCTACGAGGAATTATTCTTAGAATCAACAATACAAAAAGCTAAAGGAAATATTTTATCATTAGCATTAGGTGTTGAAGCAGTTAAAAGAGTACCATCGCGTACTGGTTTTTCAGACTTGTTCGGTCAATAGAAATAACAGGACGACAATGCTACCAATTGAAAATTGAAGCAGGTGATGTCATAAAGAAATATAGAAATCTACCTTCAGTATCAACTTTGTATTCAATGACAGAACCTGTGGAGATGAAAAATCAATATATTAATACCAAGAATAATGTAAAAATGTAGGACGTAGTAGAGATTATTTCATATATAAGGGTGTATAATACAATGGGTTGTTGACATTCAACATGTAAGCAAATGTTGGTAACATCTTGTATGAATCCTCATGAGATCCTCTAACTTTATCTAATGCCACTTCACGTGCACGCTAAGCTTTTTGGTAACTAATGTTTAAACCATGCTCAAAACAAATGTATTGGACTATATCTTTAGGAGTGCTCAACTTCAAACCAGCTATACTTATTTTCTTTTTAATTAGGTTCTTGATAATAGAAAAATTAGTTTGTCTGTGATCTGTTATAAAGAAACATCTAAAGAAGATGTATGTTCATCATTGAACCCAGCACTACTACAAAAATTGGATCATTTGACGTTGATATTGTGTCAAGTAAACCTATACTTGACATTTTAAAAAGCGTCAAGTAATCGACTGTCAAGTATAGTCCCATTACTTGACACTAAAAAAAAGTCAAGTATTATATTTCTTGATGTCATTTTCATGTTAACTAAGATATTATACTTGACGCTTTTTACGTGTCAAGTAAGATAATATACTTGATGTTGTTTACATGTTAAGTAAAATTAGTATATTTGACCCTATTTACATGTCAAGTAAGATAGTATACTTGACTCTTTTTACATCTCAAGTAAAGTAGTCTACTTGACACTTTTTACATTTCTTATTTTCCATTTTCCATTTCCTATATTACATTCATTCAAATAAACACAGATTCATCAACAAAATGAACTCTCTAATCAACAAGAATTTCATTCTTCAACAATAAGTCATATATGTCATACTTTACAATAATATTATACAAGTAGTATGACTATTCATGTCTCTCCACAAACTACTCTCAATTTACAAAGATAAATAAAATTACTAACTATAAGACTCTAGAACATTAAATTATGTTCTAGCCCTGAATAATTATGTCTTTTTTAGTGTTAAATACTTCATGAAGCTTCATAGTAAGTTTCACCAAATAATTCTTGAAGCAATAACCTACAATAGAATTTAGCAAGTTTTAGCAAAAAAGAAAAACAATTCATCTTTAAAACTTTTTAGCCCGATCATCTCAACACTTACGCATATAAAACGAAACTATGAAAGGGTTGCACAATGAAAATGTAAACGTTGTACTAACCTTCATACTGTGATCAGGAGAAGATGTGAATTTCTATAGGAAGAATTAGAATGTTAGTTTTATAACACAAACACATAAGCATATATAAAATCCTAACGAGTAAGATTCGAGCCAACTAAGAATACTACAATCAGAAACATACTTCATGGAATAAATATCTTTTTCAGAAAACTCATTAAATATACCAATTTGTCAATTAAAAAATGTGCAACACTTCACATTCACGGAGTTAGAAGCTGAAGCAAGTAGCATTAAATTCTGTAACAAGTAGAAAATGTTTGCATTAGCACTAAATTCTGTAACTTTGTCATTGGTACCTGAATAATCATTTCCTTCAGAAGTTTTCAGTGGACATCTTTATCTCTAAATTCAATGAAAATATCAAATTGGACGGGAACCTTTCAGATGGCTCAATTCTTCCATTGTATGCAATGAAAGCAAAAAAATGGAGAAGTAAGAAAACTTGGCTTAAGATACTTGGCTGTGGGTCCTCCATCAGTACCAAAATCATTGAACCTAAAGAACAAAAATGAAATCAAGATAAAAAAAAAAAAAGGGTTCATCACCCCAAGCATTTTCGTTTTCGTTTGTTAGGACTGTTCCAAAAACAAAATTATACAAAGAAATCCATATTTTCCCACTAAACAAATTGAGATAGGAACAAACATAGTCTTTTAGTTTTCTTATGCAAAATGCCAATTAGATCTAATGCATGCAAGTAAGTGATAACAGAGATCAAGATCGAAGAAGAAAGGAGATACCAAAATGAGAATCGAATCAACCTGGTAAAAAAAAGCCCATGCTATCGTGTTCTCTAGGAAGAGTAAAATAGCCATTGCAAGCATTCTATCATAACATTACCCAACAATGAAGAAAATTTTGCTCTTATTTAAATTCCAATTGGACTAAACTTGATAGAACATTCAACACTTATTCTAGAAAATCAAACAATTACATCATAATATTATTTAACTATACCGATGTTGCAAACCATTCTTGAAATTCAATACATAAAAAAGGTTTTAGGTTCATATATACTATCAAGTTACTGCCTTAATAACCAGGATGTTGAAGTTGAAAGATCCAATTCTGTGCACTATAATTATGGCCTATCCCCAATAATTTTGAAGATGCTTTAATTTGTCAACCCACGCAAGTGTATAAATAATAACTACGGGTGTATTGGAAAGATATAGCACTTCTCTCCTTAGATGAATGACTCATGAGAGTGTAGAAAAGCATTATGAATTCAATAGACAATGAAATGAAACATAACCTAACATACCTCATTGCACCTATTCTTAGAAAAAGAACAACCCTTTGCTATTGAAATTCTTTCTTTTTGTTTAGAACCACCTGCAAAGAAAAACGAATGTTAAAGTTGAAACATCCATCTTCTAAGATTTTCTATAAAGAACAATGATAACTTTAATAGGTTAAAGGTCGTTTTTTTTTTCATTCACCCTTTTCGTTATCGTCAAGCAGTCCTTCTCGTTTTGTCGGTAGCTTTTCGTTTTCGTCTAGTAGGACAATTCGAAGGACGTCGGTCGACAGTCGGAAGCTTCAACGTTTTCGTTTTTGGCAAGTCTGTAGGACTTCTCATCTTCGGCCTCTTCAATGGTTGTTGCACTTCAGTCTTCAAACACACGACACGTTTAGATTCAACAAACTAGTATGGAAAAGACAAAACAACAGTGACAAGATGAATCGGTAAAAGAACTAAAAACTGCAAAATAGAAACGAGGTTATAAGTATACAACTGAGTCGTGGAACACACTCTCTTTAAGACGTTTCGCGGCTCTGCTCTGGATTGTGTAAACAAATTATTGCCCCGTCGTCCTTAGGATAAAACAACCTCACTTCTTCAGTTGATTTTGCATGGAAACCAACTGGTAATCAATAAAACACTCAAAATTGTCAAACACACAATTGCTCGGAATAGTGCAGAATCATAGAAGAGAAACATAACACAAAAGAGAAGAAATAACTTATTTATTGTGTATATCAAATGAAAGAGGAATGAGATATTTATATAGGTATAGAAGGGGATGGCTCAACGATCACAAAATAGTAAAGAATTTATTAAGGAAAAAATTGTGGGATTAATGACATTGAAATGGTAAACCTTTTAGAAATTTAACTCGTAAACGTTAATCACAATTAAATTCTTAACGGTAGAACATTTCACAATTCTTAAAAATGTTTTAGAAAATTAAAAGAAATTTTAGTAAAAGTATATATATATATATATATATATTATCTCTCCTCTCCTCTCCTCTCCTCTCCTCTCCTTGGGTTTGAGTTCTTCCTTAAAATCCATTTGCAACCTATGGCTTTACAGCCAGGGGGGTAAGTCAACTAGGTGCTAAGGTCTATTGGATTCAAGAGAGTCCATTTTATCATTGATAGCTTCTTGCCATAAATCGACATCTACTGAGGATAGGGCTTCTGTTAGATCTTTTGGATCTTTTACATTGTATGTTTCGAAGTCTTCTCCAAAGTATTTTATGGTTCTAGCTCTCTTGCTTCTTCTAGGTTCAGGATATACTTTCTTTTCTTGGGTTTGGATCCTAATTGAGGTATACTACTGAAACTTGAGTCCCCACTAGTTTGACCATTTAGGCCCCCACTATTTCTAGATTTAAAAGGAAATCTATGATCGAAAAAATCTACGTCATTCGATTCTATGATTACTTTGTTTTCTAAGTCATAGAACCTATAGGCTTTACTGTTTTTAGCATATCCTATGAAGATACATTCATAGGCTCTACTTGCTAGTTTCCTTTTTTTGGATCAGGTATTCTAACATAAGCTAGACAACCCCAAGTTCTAAGATAAGACAAGTTTTGTGTTTTAGGTTTAAGGACTTCGTATGGTGAAGTTTTATTGTTTGATTTGGGAATCCTATTAAGGACATAATTAACAGTCTAATTATTTCACCCCACCAAGATGGTGCTACTTCTGATTCAAGTAAGATAATAACTACTAACTCAATTTGAGTAGGGGTGTTCAAAAAACCCGGTAGCCCGACCAACCCAGACCACCCAACCCAAACCGTAAGGGTTGGATTGGATTAAATTATGTTTTGGGTTGGGTTGGGTTAAGAATTTTTTTTAAAAAAAAAGGTTGGGTTACCGAGTTGGGGAATTAAGGGCCAGTTTGACCCAACTCAGCCCGGTTTAGTAAAATATATATATATATATATATATATATAACCCTAATATGTTCGCGTGTTTTTCTTTCCTCTCAGTCCCACCAACGTGTTTTCCATTCCTCCCACTAGGTATTTTCAAATTTCAATTTGAAGTTTCATCTCCCGCATTCAACTTTTCTCCTCCTTCAGTCCTCATCATCCCAATCCGCATTTCTCCTCCTTCTCATCCTAATCTTCTGCTTGTCTTCGGTCCAACAAAACAGACAAAATCATCAAAGCTATCATTGACAGTGAGAACGGCATATCTGTTTCACCAACGACAGCGAAAAGGTGGGATTTTTTTTGTTCTTTGGATTTTTTTTCTTTTTTGTTCTTTGGCTTTGAAAATATTATTGTTTTTTTGAAGGTAAGTTGATTCTAGTTGATGAAATGTTATTGTTTTTGCGAAGTTAAAGAAATGTGATTCAATCATTTGGCCGACACATCTAGAAACTGATATAGGTTATTAGATACAAAAATTAGGCATGCTTTGACCATTGTAATTAAATGAGGGCTGGAATTTTGGTCCTGCCATTACAAATTTACAATTAATATATTGAATGAAGAAGTCTGATAACGCTGGATTCTTTAACTATCTGTTTGAATCACAAGTATTTGTTAATGAATGTGATTGTATTTGTTTGAATAATTAAGCTTTAATTATTACGAATGTTTGGCTTTATAATGGTCCAACAAACAATATATCTGGCAGTGAAAATAGGAGACATTATAATCTCCTGTCCCCAAAACCTCCCTTTCATATACTCCAAAATAATATGAACATTCATTTTAAATGTGTTGAATTATTTTATTTGTCAACATCTGAAGCTTTCTTTCTTTTACTCCATAATTCATTTGTCTTTCTTTTAATAGTGTCTCAAGTATTTATATATGGGTTTCTTTAAAACTCGTCACCACGGACACGGTATTGGATACTGCGGAATCACCATTGTCGTCTAACTTTATGGTAAGTTAAATATTTTAATGGTTAACATTTTTTGTGTTTAATAATTTGATGCATTGTTTGAAATCTAAATTTTTTAGTTGAGGTTGGAATTAGATATGTATATGTTTAATTGGAACTTTAGTTTGAATTAGATATTTTTGTTGGTGTTGAAATCTGAATTTTATGTTGGTGTTGGCAAGTTTAATTGGTGTATGTTTTGTTGGTATTGGAAATTTAATTGGTGTATTGTATGTTGGTGTTGGAATTACATATGTATATGTTTAATTGGTGCATGTTGGTGCTTGAAGTTTAGATATATATATATGTTTAATTGATGTATGTTGGTATTGGAAGATAATGTGTATGTTGGTGTTTGAAGTTTAGTTAGAAGTTTAATTAGATGTTGATTTCATTTATTTTATAGATGGATAGCAGTAGTGAGAATGCGAGTGCTACCGGTAATAATGAAACGCCTCATTCCCTTCCTCCTCCCCCTCCTAATACAAGCCAAACTATAAAACACATACCACCTCTACCTCTCCAGTCCAAAAAAAAGAGACCTAATAAACAAACTTCTTCCGTGTGGGATCATTTCACAAAAATGGAAGCGAGTGCTAACAACGGGAGCTAGGTACAAGTGTAACTATTGTAGCCAAGGATTATGCATGTGATAGTAATAGTTGTGGAACTAGCACTTTGTGGAAGCATTTAAGAAATCAATATAAAGAGTACCCGTATAGATAAGAAAATAAAGGACAAACCACCTTAACTCTTGTACCTACAAATGATGGGAAGGGAAGCAATGCTAGTAATTTTGTGACTACATTGTTTAGCCAATCAACATGTAGATTAGCATGTGCTAAGATGATAATTATGAATGAGTTGTCATTCAGATTTGTTAAGACTGAGGGTTTTAGACACTTTTGTTAGTGTGTACTAGGTTTGATGTTCCATCAAGACTAACAATAGCTACAGATATATATCAGCTATATCTTGAAGAGAAGAAAAAATTGAAATTATTTTTACTTAAAAACTTTCAAAGAATTTGTCTTACTACGAACACTTGGACTTCACTACAAAATGTGAACTACATTGTCATCATAACACATTTCATTGATTCTGAATGGGTTTTACATAAGAAGATTTTGAGTTTTTGTCAAGTTGCTAATCATAAAGGAGAGACTATTGGAAGGGCAATTGAAAGTTGTTTGTTGGAGCGAGGGATTGACAAAATCTTTACGATCACTATTGATAATGCAAGTTCCAACGATGTGGCTATTTCATATGTTAAGAGAAGACTTAAAAGTTGGAAATTCATTGTTTTAGATGGAGAGCTATTGCATATGAGGTGTTGTGCTCATATAATTAATCTTATCGTAAATGATGGGTTGAAAGATATGCATGATTCTATTGCTAGTGTTCATAATGTTGTGAGATATGTACGATCATCACCTAAGAGAATGGCAAAATTTAAAGCATGTGTGAAGCAAGAAAAAATTCAGTGTAAGGCTCTTGTTTGTTTAGATGTAGCTACTAGGTGGAATTCTACATATTTAATGCTTGAACATGCAATTAAATTTGAAAAGGCTTTCAAAATTTTAGAGGAAGAGAAAGAGGACTCAGATTTTGTTGAGTATTTTGAGGAAGATGATTGGGGAAATAAAAGATTGGGGCCCCCAAGTGTGTTTGATTGGTTGACGGTGAGTGTGTTTATAAAGTTTTTGAGAGGGTTTTATGAAACCACTACAAAAATAAGTGGATCTTCATATGTGACTTCTAACACTGGTTACAAGGAGATTAACAAAAGTCAATTTGCTTTGAACAAATGGAGTAACAACAACAACTCTGTTCTTAGTTTGATGGCTATGAATATGAAAACAAAGTTTGATAAGTATTGGGGTTCGCTTGAGAAGATGAATAAGTTGATAAATAAGAGTGATGTTGTTAAGGATGTAGTGGAGAGCGTGAAGATATATTTGTATCGTCTATATGACTTTTACAAATCACAACATAACCCTTCTACTCAAATTGGTCATAGCACCGATGATCTTAAGCAATCAAACAATGTTACTATGGAAGTGGAGAACGATGAAGAAGTTGATCCATGGATAACATTTTGTGCTTTGAGAGAAGAAGAAAACTCAATGGAAGTGGAGAATGACTAGACTTCTTATTTTTCTGACAAGGATATAGTAGATAAAGATGAATTTGATATTATGTATTAGTGGAAAATGAATGGGTACAAATATCCCATTCTATCAAAAACTGTTTGTGATGTTTTGGTGGTTCCAATATCTATAGTGGCTTTTGAGTCTGCATTCAGTACAGGTGGAAGGATTCTTGATTCATTTCATAGTTCTTCGACTCCCATAACAGTTGAAACCTTGATATGTATGCAAAGTTAGATTCGAGGCAGCTCGGTGTTATTAGACCTTCATCTACAACTTGAAGAGTTAGAGACTTATGAGAATATTGAGACAAGTAATTGATTACTTTTTTTATTGTAGACTATGTATTATGCTAAATATATTTTTATTTTCTTTTGTATGATTTGTTTTGTAGGGAACCCGTCATCTTCTATTATTTTGGACTAATGAATTAGATTTGGAAGAAGAGCATATTGATAATTAGTGTGAGTTTTATAGCATCATATGTTATTACTTACATTATATTCAATTCTTATGTGTTTGTATTTTTTTTTCAGAGAACAATCACCTAAAATCATCATCATCGTGACACACTTTAGATGCCAAGTTAGAATGTTTTTTGTTTATTTTTAATGGACATTATTTAATTTTGAACTTTTAAATCTATTTTTCAATTTGAATGGACATTGTAGGACATTATTGACATTCCTATTTTGTGTGATTATTAGTTTTTGTATGAATTTGTATTTTTTAATGAATTTTTAAATTTTAATGAACATTGCTGTTTTGTGTGATTATTAATTTTTTTTTTTTTTATGATTTTGAATTAATATTATCCTAGACTTAGAATTTGAAAATAATATGAAAATTTGGGTTGAAAGACTATGAAAATGATGAAAATTGAATTCTTATCAATATAAAAATTTGAAATGTAATATAATTAAAAAAAGACCAATCCGCCAACCCAACCTGGCCTAACCCGAATTTTTTGGGTTGGGTTGGGTTGACCCTTGAATATTGAACCGATAGGTTCAAATTTTGCCAACCTGGTCACTTTGGGTTGGTCCATATTTTTCCTCCAATCCGGCCCAACCCGGTTTATGTACACCCCTAAGTTAGAGTTCTATTCTTTCTTTCTGTTTTTCCATTCATTTCAGGAGAATAAGGTGTAGTAGTTTTGTGTATTTTTCCTTTTGAGTTATAAAATTCATTGAAGGCAACTGAATCATATTCAATTCCTCTAATACTACGAAGTATCTTAACTCTTTTGTTAAACTAATTCTCTATTATTTCAGTTACAAGCACCTTGAACATGTCAAATGCATCACTTTTATTTTAAGCAGATAAATAAAGGTAATTAATTATAAAGGTAGTAAGAACTGTCATCTATAAAGGTAATTACATACCTTTTACTGTTTCTAGTTAAAGTGTCATCAAATTGACATAAGTCGAAATAAATTAATTTTAAAGGCTCTATTACTCTAGTTACAGACTTATGCGAGGTTTTGGTTATCTTAGCTTGACTACAACTTGCACATTTCTCAAAATCATGTAGAGATTGTTGGAATTTATGTCATAAAACTCATAGTTGTAATCATATGCTATTCAATAAAGTCGTTATTGAGAAATTGAATACTATAATTTTAAATCCAATAAACTAAGATCCTAAGGCTATTTTGAGTAAACTTGAACTTTATGTAGAGACATAAACATGGATTAAGTTCAAGTAAATAGCCCAAATAGTCTATAGTATATGAATAAAGGTTGGGTGCCTTATTCAGAGATACTATGGAAGCGACCCGCTTTGTAGTTAGTACAAACGAGGTAATCCTAAATCGTTCATGTAGAGACATGAAAGTGGGGGCATCCTATGTAAAATGTTTACATAAGATAGAACCATGAAATAGTCACTTTTACGTTATAACATCGTTTACTATTTAAAACTGACTATCTCGATTATCGATGGCCTAAGTAACTTAATTTTAATCCTGAGGTAACTGTAAACTCCTGTTCACATGAGATTATCCTTAGATCTACATAGGTGAGGGCAACTCATTAGTGTTGGCCAATTAAACTTCCCATTTCAGGGGTAAGATTGGGTGGATCTGGAAACATAGGGTGCAAGACGAAATTCACTCCTACCCGCTTTAGGGTTAGTAGATAGGTTGTTCCCTTAAGGACTGAATCCAAGTCTTGAACAAAGGGGCCTCACCCTCTCATTGGCCCGAGAGGGATTCGGTTTATAGGTTGAACCTTAAAACCAATTGTTCAATAGTGGATCAGTGGGACTTAAGGAGAAAGATGTAGTCTTGGGGTAAAACGATACTTTTTGACTCAGCCAAGCTTACGAACAACCTGTGAACGACTAACTTACTAATTATGGTTATATCAAATGGACACAAATATATCTATAGTGATGGGAGTGCAACTACGAAACTTTAGTGGATTGACCTATTAGTTAAAGAATGATTGATTGGTTCGGTATAAAAGAGTTTAGCCAGTTAATCTCGGATCGTTGGAGCCCATGATCTATAGGTCCATTAGGTTTCCCTGCTAGCTCATATGGAATAAACTTAAAATAGTATGATGGAATGAGTCGAATTATTCGATTTTAGAGAGGAGAGAGAAACCAACAAATAAATGTGATATAGCCGTCGGTTTTTAGATTGCTAATAGAGCTTTATGCTTAAATGAGATCTAAATATTAAAGATATGAATGCGGATTCATACTCAGAAGCTCGAAAAAGATGGAAATAGTCAAAATGTTGACTTTTGACTTTGAAAAGTCAAACTTTGACCGGCAATATATTCAAATGTGATTTGGATCTTGAGAAAATAAATGTGGATTCATGCTCGGAAAGTCAAAATTAATCAAGATAGACAAAATTGTAAAAATTCAAAATGTTGACTTTTTGGTTTGAAAAATCAAAGTTTGACTTTGACCAAACGACAATTTTACCCTTTGACCAAAGTTAGTGGAAAAATCCAACATTTTTTTGTATAAACCCACTAACTATAGTGGGCTAGGTGTTAGCAAACTATAAAGACATTAAGCCTACTAATGGCTAGTGGGTTATGTGTTATTAGCCCATGTGTTTTACATACACATGCAATCTTGCATGTAAATTCTCTATAAATTGGGCTCTTAGGGTCTTAAGGAAAGGGTTTGACATTTTTTTTTCAAAAACAAAGTTGGGCTGCTATATTTTATCTTTGGTTTTCTAAAATCAAAAAAATTAAAAACCCAACCTTTTTCCATATATTTTTCATCTTCTTTTTCTCTCTCCCAATTTCCTTCATCCAACGGGTCCCACAACCCGGTTCTGAGTCTGGAGGATAGTAGATCAACCCTAGTGGTGGTTCAAGCATCAATCGGAGCTTTGAACGTAAGTTTTTCTTAAAAACCCTATATTTAATCTTATTTCAGTTTAGGGTTTATTGTTAATTAATAGCAATTATGGTAGAATTTTGCTAATTAGCCTTTTATTAACATGAAAAAGTCTAGCATGCCAAATTTAATATAACTACGAGGAAATGTTAAAGTATCTCTGTGATTAAGTTTTCGCAATTTAATTTTGTCTATATTTTTATATTGCGAGTGACATCAAACGACACCAATTTATCAGTTGATTTCAGCTAAATAAAATTGCGGACAAAAAATTAAAACTAATATCTTTCTTGATGTAAAAACATGGTATAGAGAAGTAAAATTCAGACTAAGAAGAAGTTGCCCAACATTTAGGAAATAAAGGCCAATATCAGGAACTTATCTTAAACTCAAGGTGAGATCTAGAGTTAAGTACTTATTATTAATAATAATAATTAATAATCATAGAAAGTTGTCTTAGCCAGCAATGAACTCCAAATCAACAGAATATAGTGTGAAGTTTGGCACCACTTACAGACAGAAGATAATTTCTTATATAAAAATACATCTTATTTCTTTTAATTGAAGTTCATGAGAGGTGAGATATCAGATTTAGATGTGTTTTGAAAGTGAAATTAACACCAAAACAAATTTTGGACTGAATTTTGGAAGATTTATCAGACAATTGATATTGTACAGCGATCTATCTCAATTTGATCATGTCAAACTTTATTAAAACGAGGATTTTTACATGTTAAACAAATTTAGAAACAAAAACGATAAAATTTGAGACACATAATTGAATATTTAAAAGGATAATTAATGGGTAAAAAGTTTAGGTTATAAAACAATATTTATCCTTAATTAATCAACTATATTCAGGAGTTATTGAATTTAGAGGTAGCAGAAGCGGTTCAAGGTCTGCTACCCGAAAGTGCCGGCGGAAACTTATCGACAATGTGCATTTGGGCCAACCAAATTCACCTTCAGTCTAATTACCGCTGGGCCAGTCCCCTTCACTACGCCAACACCCCCGACTCTTATTCTTTCGTCCGTGTGACGTCTTAAAATTGTTGTTGCACTTTGGTCTTCAAACACACGACACATTTAGATTTAGCAAACTGGTACGAAAAAAACAAAACAGCAGTGGCAAGATGGATCCATACAGAAACTAAAGACTACAAAACAGAAATGAGGTTAGTATACGGCTAAGTTGCGGAACACGCTCTCTTTAAGACGTTTTGTGGCTATGCTCTAGATTGTACTAACAGATTATCGCCCCGTCGTCTCCAGGATAAAACAACCTCACTTCTTCAGTTGATTTTGCATGGAAACCAACTGGTATTCAATAAAACACTCAAAATTGACAGACACATAATTGCTCAGAATAGCGTAGAATCACATAAGAGAAACATAAGATGGAAGAGAGACAGAAGAGAAGAATGAACTTGTTTGTTGTGTATATGGAATGAAAGAGGAACGGGATATTTATATAGGTACAAAAGGGGATGGCTTAACGGTCACAAAACGGTAAATAATTTATTAAGGAAAAAAATTGTGGGATTAATGACGTTGAAACGGTAAACGTTTTAGAAAATTAAAAGAAATTTTAGTAGAAGTATATATATATTATTTTATCTCGTCTTGCCACATCCGGTCGATGGCGTGCATGTAGAGATATAGGCATATCCACGCTCCCTCCTTCCAAAACTTAGGTGCCCTAAGGGCCCAAACCCATTGATCAATCAATGAGTATATGAAGGAGTCCCCAAATTCCAAAATAATAAATGTGGAAATGCTTTAGAGAATAAAATAATATATTTTTTTCTTTCACAAATTTTTCATCCAATATCAACGTGTTTTCGTCAAGTCCCTTAGGTCTCCTATTTAGTTTAACAAAGAGCTCCCCTTCTTTTTCGTTTTAATTTTCATTTTAAGTTTTTTTTTTTAATTTTCCAAAACTAAGTGAAGGCTACTAAATTTGGTGAATAAAATTTTTTGATAATTGTTTTAAATATTAGTTTTGATATTGTTAATTTTCATTAAAATATTGATTTTTTATATTGTTTTCAAAATTTCATTATATTGCTTGACATTTTAAAAATGTCAAGAATTTAGTAAATATTACTTAACGTTATTAAAATCACAAACATCAAGGAAATCTCTTTTTCTAGTACTCACTCTTCCAACAAATGAAATAAAAGCCACTTATGTAAGAAAACAAATATGAATTCTGGCTCGCTATGCTTACTCGGCAAAGTATCACTATGTTTACTCAGAGATGGTGAGACTGAGGGTTTTTTATGGAGAGAAAGGGGGAGATGATATGGGTACTTTATTTAATAAATTTTTTTAATAGAATGAGGGAAGTAAAAAGTATTTTTATACGTTTTATTTTTATATTTTTATATTTTTTATACTTACATTTTCAAAGTGTCAAATAAAATTGTTAACTATACTTGACGCAAAAAAAATGCCAAGTAAAATCTCCCTATACTTGACGCGAAAACACCGTTAAGTAAAACCTCCATTAAACTTGATGCGACAAAAATGTCAAGTAAAATCTAACATAAAATAGTTCAAAAATTCTATGAAAACTTGCTTTTTAGAACTATACTTGACGTTTTTTTCGCATCAAGTAAATGTTCATTATACATGACGCGAAAAAAAAGTCAAGTAAAATCACCATTATACTTGACGCGAAAAAAACGTCAAGTAAAAGCTAAATTAAAATAATTCGAAAAGTTAAATGAAAACTCCGCTTTTTTAAAACTATATTAAATGTTTTTTCTTTAAAATGGTCAATACTTGACGTTTTTTGTAAAAGTTACAAGTGTCAAGTAAAGCAGATTTTCTAATAGTGTAGTAACAACCCATAAAGATCTATCCCCATGGAAACAACATGAATCATGTACTGACCATAAACAATCTTCAAATACGCACTCCAAAATCAAAATTTCCTTGTCTAATTTAATTATAACGTATTGAAAGTTGTCCTTAACGACAATGGCTTGCGAGGATTGTTTCAACAAAGCCTGATGGATATGAACATTAGTAGCGGAAAAACGAATCGAATTTTACTCTAATTACATCTAAACACTTAGAGATGAACATGCATTAAACACAACCCTAATTACACTAAATTAGGATTAAAAGAAAAGATACCTTTGTAGCTTCCCGAAATCTCGAAATCTTTTCCCGAACTCGAACCGAACCAACACTAAAGTTGACTCGCTAATCTTCGGACAAAGAACTAGGTTGTGGGACCCGTTAATTGAAGGAATTAGAGAGAGATGTGGAAATTTGGAGGGAATTAGGTTGAGATATGTTTAATTTTTAAAGAAAGGAAAAATAAAAGTTTTGAAAAAAAAAAAAAATCGAATGGCCAAAAGTCTTTTTCAATTTGAAAAGAGGATTATTTATAATCTAATTACATGCAAAATTGCATGTAATTAGTTGGTCAAAATCTCAACACCTAGCATTCCACTAACATTTAGTGGAATTAATTACCATTTCATTTTCTCTCAGTGGGCTTGATATCATCACCATAAGCTTCCACATAACCCACTAAGAGTTAGTGGGATTATCCAATAAAAAGATAGATTTTCCCACTAACTTTGGTCAATGGGCAAAACGATTATTTGACCATTTTAGTCAAAGTCAAACTTTGACTTTTTACCATTTTATCCGTCTTGACTAATTTCAACCTCCTGAGCATAAATCCACATTCATTTTTTCCAAATTCAAATCACATTTGAATATAAAGCCGATCAAAGTTTGACTTTTCAAAGTCAAAAGTCTAACATTTTAACTTTTTACAACACTTTGACCATTTCAATTAATTCCAAGCTTTCGAATATGAATCTTTATTCATATTTTTAATATTTAAATCATATTTAAACATAAATTTCTTGCTCAAAGCTATAACCAATGACTATATCACTTGCAGTTGTTAGTTTCTCTCTTTTTACATAATTCGAACAATTTGTATTATTCCAACATGTTGTTTTAAGTTAATTCCATATGAGCTAGCAAGGGAACCTAATAGACGTATAGATCATGGGCTCCAACGATCCGAGATTAACTGGCTAAACCCTTTTAGACCAAGCTAATCAACATTTGTTAACTAATGAGTCATTCCACTAAAGTCTCGTAGTTGCACTCCCCTCACTATCAATATATTTCTGTCCATCTGATATAACCATGATTAGTAAGTTAATCATTCACAAGTTGTTCGTAACCTTGACTGGATCAAAATACCGTTTTACCCCTGAGGCTACATCTTGTTTCTTAAGTCCCGCTGATCCACTATTGAACAATTGGTTTAAGGTTCAACTTATAAATCGAATCCCTCTCAGACCAATGAGAGAGTGGGGCCTCTTATTCAAGAATTGGATTCAGTCTTTAAGAGAACAACCTATCTACAAATTCTAAAGCAGGTAGGAATGATTTCCGTCTTGCACCCTATGTCCCTAGCTATCCACTCAGTCTTACCCTTGAAATGGGAGGCTTGTTGGACTAGCACTATTAAGCTGCCTTCACCCATGCAGATCTAAGGATAATACTATTTGAACAAAAGTTCATAGTTAGCTCAAGATTAAAATTAAGTTACCTAGGTCATCATAATCAAAATAGTGAATTGATATAGTTAACAATGTTATAACTTAAAAGTGACTATTTTTTGGTTCCAGTCTTATGTAAACTATCTACATAGGATGCCCCCACTTCCATGTCTCTACATGAACGATTTAGGATCACTTCGTTTGTACTAACTACAAAGCGGGCCGCATCCATGAAGTTTTTAGAATAAGGCGCCCAACCTTATTTATTCACTATAGACTGTTTGGGCTATATACTCGAACTTGATCCAAGTTTATTTCTCTACATGAAGTTCAAGTTTACACTAGATAGCCTTTGGACCTTAGTTTATTGGATTCAAGATTATAGTATTCTATTTTCACTAATAAATCTTCAATAAACATTTTATTGAATAGAATGTAATTTAAACTACAAATTAAGAGTTTTAGGACATAAATTCCAACAAAGCCTTCGTTGAAACATGTCAAGGATTTTTATATCAAATGTGGAAGATATCTTAGATATATCAATGATTTAAAAAAAAATGACCGTCATCTAGATGAATGTCTGATTGAAATAAAAACGAAGATAAAGAACCCAAAGTAATAGCAAAACGGCCAAAAGAATGAACAATGAGAGCAATGTGTTACTCCATATTAAATCTTATGATGTGGTAAACTCATTTAACATCATTATCATTGGTAATAGACAAGTCCTTCTTAAGATATTCTATGGGACCTAGACAAAAGTATATATCAATATTATTCATATCAATATAACTACCTAACTTGGATAGAAAATTATTGTACAAGTCTTGAAAAAACATATGTTCATTCACAAATATTTTGGAAAAACTATAACTAATGTAGTTGTCAAAATCATTGAAAAAACCATCCTAATATATTGCAATTTCGGTCATACCTGATAAGAAATAATAGAAATATATGAGTCACTGCTTACTTGTTATTGCAAATATGCATGAGCATATAATAATCATATAATTTGCATGAGCATATAATAATCATATAATAACAATATTTGAAACATGCACTGGTATATAATAAATATTAATATGTGTCACTGCTTGTGTATTCTTATAAAAATGAAAGTGCACATAATGAGCACAACATATAATCATTTTAATAATGCAATCGTATATAGTAATAAATGGACAAGAAATTCATTATATACTGTACACTATTAACCGCACACTAGTACTTAAATAAGAAAGGGAAAAAAATTCAATATACTATATACTATATTTCACAATTCAAGAAAGAAAATCAATAACATGAAACTAATAGTTGAAGGAGATGACCGGAAAGTTCACAATGAATTTTTTTTTATCGGAAACTTGGACGAATAAATTAATATGATATATGAGCTCACCGAATAAGTAAACGAAAAAAGAGTGAAAGACGCCGGATAGGAGATGATTGAAAAAATAAATACTGATCGGAATTTGAATAAAATTAGACGGAATCAAGTAAAAGACAACTTAAAGTGGACGAAAAAATGGTGAAAAATGCCAAAAGTAGTAAACCGTAGATAGAAAACTTTTGCTCAACGAACAATTAAGAGAAAAACGTTACTTTTGTGAAAAATATTCAATATATTATGATCAAATTTAACTAAAATATATACCATAATTAATTTGCATATCTAATAAATGATATAATATAAGAAAAATAAAATAAAATAATTATATATTTAATTTATTAAATAGGTAAGTTTTAAGATTGATGATAAATGTGATATAAGTTATTTATGGCATATATTAATGTATAATTCCAAAAATACGTATTATTTGTAATTAAAAATCTCGGAATCTTAGTTTAGAAAATTAATGATATTTTGAGACATTTGTGTAAAATGATGTGTAAAGTGGATCTTCTGTCTAAATTTTTTATTTTAGAAGCAGTATAATAGTCATAATCTTAATCTTAGAGTTATCATGACATTGGATCAAACATGAAATGGATTACTCCTTCATAGTATCAAGGTCAAACACTCCATTAAGAGTTCTCTCATTACAATTCCTTATTAGCATCAAGTGGTTTCTTACACTACGAATAAGTTCTTTCATCATTCTTACCAAGTCTTCCATGTTCATGTTGAATTGTGTTTGAGAATTTTGTCAAATCAATAAGTTGTGATGGTGATTAGGCTTCAACTGATGATTAAGCTGCAATGGTTGCTCTATGTAGTGATGTATAGGTCTAAACTTCACGGACTATATAGACATCAACACTAAACTTTAGCAACTAAAAGTACATTTTTCCTAAGTTAAAAAGCTGAGACAAAAACAAATGCCGGAGAAAAACATTATAGGAAAAGATGCCATAAAAAAAAGTTGATTAGCTTGTCAAAAGAATCTTCTCTTAGGCAGTCCAATTAAGCGACCAACTGGTTTAACAAATCAACACCTATCAAACTCTTAATAAAATCGACTTAACGTCGTATGCTAAGTTATTTTGGTAGGTTTACTCAATTTATAAGGTTGTTATGATCATTCCAACATAAGGCTTGGTGTGAAAGCTAAAAGGACCCATCTTTATTTGTGTACCATCTAAGAACTAATGATTTATTTAGTTCTTACACCAAGTTGATGTAGTGAAAGATTGAAAAATTGTGATACTTAGACCAAGGATTGAAATATCTTTAGTTCTTACACCATGCTAATGAACATTTGGACGAATATTTAGATATCGACTGAATATTTTGAGTATGTAAAGCAATTTGGAGAGGTAAATTGAAATCATGGGAGAGTATACACTTTATTCAAGTTGATAGGATTAGCCAAGAAAAGAAGAAAGAAAATATTTGAGTGGAGCATTCTAAGTTCTAAGTTCTAAGTTCTAAGTTCTAACCCTCACCTCCAAATTAAGTTGAAGCTCATATTTGTTGTCTAGTTTCAACCGGAGCCCGGAACCGTAGCACCGGCCGGATTCTTTTCTCATATGTGTGTTTGATGGAAACCGCTGGCGCCCGAAACCACACTTCTCATCCAAAGCGGAAGCGCGACGAGGTAGCAACCAATGGAACTGACAATATCGACTTGGCTCTCCTCGAAGCCGTCGAGAAGTCCCAAAAGGCTGTCGAAGTATTGGACCTTCGAACGGTGAAGAAGCTCTCTCTCGCCTTCGAACGTCGTCTCAGAGACAACACCGAAGCTCGCCTCAAGTATCCCGACCAACCCGACCGCTTTGCCGATTCTGAAGTCGAACTCCATGAAGAGATTCAGAAGCTTAAAGTGCTCGCCGCCGGTCCCGAGCTTTACCCTGACATCGTCAAACTTGGTGTAATTTCGTCTGTTGTTGACCTACTCTCGCATAGTAATACTGATATTGCCATTGACGCGGTCCAGTTGATCCAGGATTTGACTGACGAGGATGTTCTTGAGGACAACGATGAACCTGCTCGCGTATTAGTCGATGCGCTGATTGAGAACAATGTTCTTGATTTGCTGGTGCAGAACTTGCATCGGTTGTCGGAGACGGACCCGGATGAAATGGCTGCCGTTTACAATACCCTAGCGACTATTGAGAATTTGATTGAAGTGAAACCGTTAGTTGCGGAGTTGGTCTGTGAACGCACGAAACTACTGAAATGGTTATTGGGGAAAATTAAGGTGAGGGATTTTGATAGCAATAAGCAATATGCTTCGGAGATACTGGCGATACTTTTACAGAATAGTACGGTGAATCAGAGGAGGCTTGGACAGATGAATGGGGTTGATGTTGTTCTTCAAGCGGTTGCAATGTACAAGTCCAAGGACCCCAAGAGCCCTGATGAAGCTGAAATGGTGGAGAATTTGTTTGATTCTTTGTGTTGTTTTTTGATGCCACTGGAGAACAAGGAAAGATTTGTGAAAGCTGAGGGCGTGGAATTGATGATAATTATTATGAAACAGAAGAAATCCGCCTATGGGTCAGCTATAAGGGCTCTTGATTTTGCCATGACAAATTACCCACCTGCTTGTGAACGCTTTGTTGATGTTTTGGGGTTAAAGACCGCCTTTGCTGCCTTTATGGGTAAGGTAGGGTAAATTACATAACTTCCTCTACTCCTTGTGTTGTATTGTTTTTCTCATTCTGTAGTATTGAATGTAATTTAGAGTCGAATTCTGATAGTCAAAGAGTAACAGAGTGATTTTAAAGTAAAAACTTGAATGTGTGACAATCAATTATGGTTCTGGGATCATATGGAAACATAAGTCTGATTGTAAAGCAGGTCCATGGTGCAATATGATATTTAGGTTGTTTATTTATCTTTTCCTTTGCTAGTAGCTTTCATACTTCTGAAAAGAGAGAAAGACAGATCTATCACTCTGTTCTTATCAAAAAGAGATTTGAATTTTCTCTTTGATGGAATCTTGTCTCTTAAAATATAATCGGGAATGGGATATGATATGTGAATGAACTAGAGAAGGTCCTGAATTTATCAGGTTCTTATCGAGGCTGATATTGTTGATTGGTTGTGATCTGGAAATTGGAAAATAAGTCCTTTTTTATTGGATTAATTAGCTGTTCAGGCTGCAGTGTGATTAAATTGACGGAAAACAAAGCTGTTTCTCCCTATCCCTTTTCTTTACTTTAAAATCTTTTAAACCCTCTTATTCCACTACAACGGGATCATATTCACTGATTTGGACAACATTGATTGAGCTCCTGCTAATCCCCTTGAATCACAAGTTTTTCAAGAAAAATCAGGTTTTAATGGGGAACTTGTTGGCTACAGAAAATTCAAAACAAACATGGATGGTTTGTTGAAGTTTCTACCCTGTCTTGTGAACTGATTTTCTTTACTTTAAAATCTTTTAAACCCTCTTATTCCACTACAACGGGATCATATTCACTGATTTGGACAACATTGATTGAGCTCCTGCTAATCCCCTTGAATCACAAGTTTTTCAAGAAAAATCAGGTTTTAATGGGGAACTTGTTGGCTACAGAAAATTCAAAACAAACATGGATGGTTTGTTGAAGTTTCTACCCTGTCTTGTGAACTGAGAAGATAAAGAAGTCTACAGATTCTTTTAGAGTAAAGTTAGGTTGTAACTGTCATTTGGGAATGTTTGATAAATGCTTAGGAAACTTCTGCCCTACCAACGCGACACAAGTGATGGTGAGACAAGAGTTTGGAAAGTTGAAGAGGATGTAGACTCCGGTATAAAGATGTAGAGATAATTTGTGTTGGTTGTGAATGAAAATGGGGGGGGGGGGGGGGGGGGGGAAGAAACTCGGGCAAAACTGACACGTTCTTTTAGGTGGAGGAGACAACCTGTGTGTTATCTTTTGGAAATTCTGCTAAAGCTTGTGACTTTTATTTTGCTGCCTTTGAGTGAGCTGAATTCTCCTTTGTCTATAGTTTTTGGATTCTGTTGACTGGGAATAATTGGATGTTGTCTCTCTACTCTCGCTTTTTTGTAATTTTTTGTTGTTCATGGAAGGAGGGATTCTCATCTCTCACACATTTTCTTCCAAATCTTTCTTCTTTCTTTGGAGGACTGCCTTGCTTTCCACTTAGGTCTTACATGGAAAAGTGAACACTTTAGACCAAGCATACACTCTTCCTTCGTTCTGAGGCCATAGTGGTGCTCTATTTGCAGAGATGCATTGGAGAATCTCGACAATGTTCTCTAAATTTTCCATTACATCATTTTGATATGGTTCTGATTCATTGATTTCTTTGAAGCCTCTCTAGTCTGGAGAAGAGATTGTAAGCATTGTGGAGGAGGTTTTGCTTTTCTCCCCTTCAAGGTCCTGTTTTGCTTCTTCATGATTATTTGGTGGATTTTGCATGAGAGAAATGATGTACATTTTAGAGAGGTCCAAGGGGAGTTGTGGGAGGTTATTAGGTTCAGTGTTGTCTCTTATGGACCTTAGTGTCCTAGGCTTTTCGTAATTTTCAACCAGGTTGTATTCTTGTAGATTGTATTTCTTTCTTTTAGTTCTTTGGACTTCCTTGGTTTTCTTTTTGTAATTATCAACCAGGTTCTTTGCTCGTGCACAATCTTTCATTTCTCTTGATGAAAGTTCCGTTTCTTATTAAGAAAAAGAACAATGCATTGTTCCCATTCTCAATCTAGTTGTCTTACTATGGGAATAGGTTTTGATACAAAATGTGCAATTGGCCTATAAATCTTTTATCAATATATTTGCTGTGATATTGTTCCCAAATTTGACTTTCTAATCACTTCTTTGATGATGTTTACTTTACATGATAACTTTGTAGATCCCTTTGAATAAGAAAAACAAGAAAGAGCGTTATCAAGAGGAGTTGGAAGAACGTATCGTGTCTCTTATTGCATCGTTATTTGGTAAGCAGGCAAGTGAAATTGTATATATATTCTTTATATATGTGTTTATTTAACAAAATGTTGCACCTTTCTGGCTGCCACCAAGATACTCGTTCAAGTTATATGATATTCTTTCAATCTTCTAGTATTATATTGAGTTTGGGGTTGAAAAGGTGGGTTTTTCCTTAATCCTTAGATTGAGTTTGTAAATTATTATTGTATGAGTATGAAAGAAGGAGAAATGGTCAGTTACTCTGGACTGTAGACCTTAAACAAATTTACAATAACAATAATTTGACAACTTGGCTCTCTGCATACCTAGGATACAATTTACGTGGGGCAAAAGCAAAACAGTGATTGCTGCCTTTTGTTCCTCTGTCTCGCAAAGTGCTTGGCCGGCTTGGTAAACCTGCCTTTTGTTTAATTAAATACTGATACTAAAACTGACAGGGTAAATGGAAAAGAAAAATGTCCTGGTGGAAGGGCAGTGGATGAGCAATAAAGCACAAGTATTTTTAGTGCTGCTCAATCATGTATTTAGTGCTCGAGAAACCATTAGTACGTCGTATGTTTCATTGATGAAATTGTATGATGCTTTACTGTGTTTTATATATGTTTGGCATCATTTTTTCTCTTTTCTTTTTTTTTTTTAATATAAGAAATGAAGATGTATATTCATCTAAAAAAACCACAATCCAAGGGCTTTATCTTTTTGGGATCCCCTTTGTGAGAAGATCGGGAGAGATTGGTGGGATGGAAGAAAGGCTTTTTGTCTAAAGCGGGGAGATTATGTTTGATTAGATCTGTTGAGTGGCATTCCTGTGTATTACATGTTGCTCTTTAGGATTCCCAATTCGGTTTGTAAAGGTATTGAGAAGTACATGAGAGATTTTCTATGGGAGGGGGTTGACGAAGGTCATGGGTCCCATTTTGTGAGTTGGGAGGTGGTGGGGCATATTGTTAATTGAGGGGGGGGGGGGGGTTAGAGATCGGCAATCTTAGAATTTGCAATAGAGCATTGTTGGCAAAGTGGCTCTAGTGTTTCTATCTTGAAACTGATTCTTTATGGCACAGGATTATTGTGAGTAAGCATGACGCTCATCCCTTTGAATGGTCTTTGAAACGGGTTAAAGGCAAACACCGAAATCCCTAGAAGGATATTTCCTTTGAGCTTCTCACTTTCTCTTGGTTTACTTGTTGTTTTGTGGGGGATGGTAAGGATACGTATTTCTAGGAGGATCATTGGGTGAGGGAGAGTTCTCTTTGTTCTTTATTTCCTTATCTCTATCATTTATCTTTGTTCAAAAACAGCATGGTTTTGGATTGTCGGGACGAAGGTTCTTAAGAAAGTTAGGTTCTTTATCTGGTAAGTCCTACTTGGTCGTGTTAACACTGTGGATGGGCTTGTTAGGAAGAGGACTTTGCTTGTTAGCCATTTTTGCTATATGCTTTGTTGGAAGGTAGGTGAAGATCTTGATCATCTTTTTTAGGACTGCCAGTATGCGAGGGCTGTGTAGAGCTCTTTCCTACTGGAGTGGGGTGTTATTATTGCTGGCTCTAGGAGTGTTAGAGTGACGATCGAGGAGTTTCTACTCCATTAACCCTTTAAGGATAAAAGGGGCTTTCTAGACTTTCTTTGGGTGGTCGGGGTGTGTGCTATTATTTGGGACATATAGGCGAGAGGAATAAGCAAATATTTAGGGGTAGGGAGAGGGAGCATAGTGAGATTTGGTCTTTGGCTAGATTTCATGTTTCCCTTTGGGGTTCGATTTCGAAGATTTTTGTAATTTAGAAATCTCATAATTCATTCATTTGTATGTCCGTATATTCTTTCATTTTTTTCCTCAATGAAAGCTGTTTATTTTATCAAAAAAAGAAAAAAACCACAAGAATGGGGATTGAGGAACCTCACAAAACTAAACAAGAGCCTCCAATTGTTAATGATCATAAGAAGGCTATAATTACAAGAAAGAGTTGGTGTAATTTGTGCACCACCAAGGCTCCAAGTAGTTGTATGCTGAACAATAGGCCAAAATATTGTTGGCATTGTTTTTTTGTTCTATTTATTTATTTATTTATTAATGTTTTCAAAGTGCTGTTATATTTTTGGGCTTTTTACTTGTAGATGCTCATTGCTTAGCACAATAATATGTCTCTCTTACAAGTGCTGGTCGTATTCCAGTTTACATTTTTTCTCAATTGTTGGTCACAAGCACATGGAAATACCCTGCTTTATTTCCTGTTTCTTCTAGGTGTTCTATTCTTAGTTTCAACTAATGCTCCCGACCTTTCCAGGTGGTATTTTGAGGGGTACCAGGAAGGAAAGGTTATTGAGTAAATTTGTTGAAAATGAGTGTGAAAAGATTGACCGGCTGATGGAACTCTACTTAAGGTGGGTTCACCTTCACTTCTATTCTGTTGGTATTCCTACTTTTCAGAGATGAAGTCCTTTATTTATTTTCTTTAACAAGTGAGATTCTGGAATGATCAAGTTATCGTTTTATTTGTTTAGATATTCTGATAGAGTCAAAGTGGAGATGGAGCGGCTAAACCAGATTGAACTTGAAGACTTAGAGGTTCCTTATGATATATATTTTTTGTCTCTTACATTTTAGAAATTAGTTTATGCGCTAAGATGACCTAAAATGCAGATGGATGAAGAAGAGAAGTACAATCGTAAATTAGAATCTGGACTTTACACCCTTCAGGTTTGTCTTCATGATTAATGTTTTGTTACTATGAGAGCTTCTTGATGGGCTTTGATGGTTGGTGCATACATTAATGATTGGTTATTGTAACAAGATACGGGGAACGGTGCCCGTTGTCACTGATATGAGTTGTTTCACTTGATATTGTGCTGTATAAGCAGGGTATTGTCTTGTTCAGAAAGCTTTTATATTCATCAAATACTATGACAGCATGTCTGCTAAGTAGTATCAATAATTTGTAAGAATTTTGATTAGGAAGCTTGTAATTCTTTTTTTAGTTTTCGGGGCGAGTTGTCCGACCCTACAACATTTTGGGTGTCAAAGAAACTTGTAGGAAATTAATTACTATGTAACTGACCGCCATGAATTAAACACATACTTCTTAGTTAGTTATTGAGACTGTCTCATTTTTACCACTAGGTCATTCCATGATGGTATAAGTAGCTTGTAATATTAAGATTGTTGTGCAACTATTTATAGATCTATGATTGTTAAAGGAGTTATTTCATTAGAAGCAAGCTACCCTTGAAAATAATGCCAGAGAAAGTAAGGATAAAGCCAAACATGTTTTCGTAGATAATTCAAATCAACTGTATGATATCATCTCCATGATACAGTTTTTAAGAACTTCCAGACTGCTCTATATCTGACGTTTACACCAGCATTATCCTTGGGCCCAATATTTCATAACATTTATTTATTAAACTTTATTTTGTGATTATTTTTCTTTATTGATAACCGGGAATTGGAGCTTTGCTCTCCTATACCCTGGTCCGCCCTAAGGCCCGAACTGGGAGATATCAAGGGTTTTCAATATTAAGCCCACTTGATTCGAATTTGGGTCCTTTAAGCTTGTATGTCAAAGAGGCCCAAAACCCTTGCTAACAGGATGCCCCTTGGAGGCTAAATTTTGTTTTATTTGACTGCGTAAAGTTTAGAAATTTTAACGTTTCTTCCTTTGGCATTGAAATCTTTTATTGGCCAAATATCACATGCAAGTTCTATGATTTTGTTTTAGGCTTCAGGGCATTTTATCCTTCTGCTTGTACTTTTTATCTTTGTTTTCAAAGTTCTATTGACCAAAAAAAAAAAAAAAAAGAAGCTGAAAACATTTAAGTACTTTGTGGAGATGAAGCAAAGTCTATGGAGGTATATCCTTCATATTTCAGCATCAATTAAAATATATAATCTTAGTGGTCCCCTTAGTTGGGGTGTTTTGGTGGGCTAGGTTTGTTTTGATGGGCTGGTTTTTTTTATGCCCTTGTATTCTTTCATTCTTTCATTCTTTCTCAATGAAAGTTTGATTCATAAAAAAAACGATAATGTTCATTATCTAATAAAGTTTTTATTGATAAAAAAATGAAAAGTAGTCTATTGCATAAATTTTGTGTGCATTAGCTAAGCAAAATTCAAGTTGAAAGTTGGAGGGAAATTTGAAATTCATTTAAAGGTGGGAGATGTGAGTAGCTTAGAAGATAAATATGGTCTAATAGAATATTTAAAAATTCAAAATTCTTTACATTATTAATCATTTTCTCAATAGGGGTATAACATCAATCCTTGTTCTTGCAGTTGGTTGCTGTTATTCTGGGACATCTATGGTGCTCTGAGTAAGTGTTTCATCCAACTACATTGATAATGTTCTCATTTGATGTTTCTTTTTATTTCTTTCCCTTGAGAAAAAAATTGAAATGTTTTGAACAGTGGTTTCTTGTTTTCAATTCCTTCTTTTATATGAGAACAAAATAAAAAAAGGGAAAAAAGAAATGAGAAATGAGAACATAAACTAAAGGTCTCTTTTTAAGATTATGCTTCATCAGATTGTCTTGATTTATTTGTTTCTTTTGCAGACACTCTCAAATGAGAGCAAGAATTGAATTATTACTCAAGCAACAAAAACTCACTAGGCAGGACATCAAGAACATTCTTCTGGTATGCCTTTCCCTTGGCCTTTTTTTTTAAATCTCCAATTATATATATTTTTTTCTTGAAAGGAAAACACATCTCTCTTGTTAATAATAATGAAACAAGAGGTCGTAGTACAAGAGAATCATACAATTAGCAAAAGAGCCTAAGAATTAATAGGTGCACTCGGACATCTCAACTAGGTTGACGTCCCCTTAGCATCTTTCATTTGTTAAAAACGGTAACTAAAGTAGACACTGAGTTATGTGGAAACCCAAGTATCGGTAGAAAAACCACGATTGACTTTCTTATTAATTTCTCATATTAACAAAAGATCCAAGAGGAAAGATAAATAGGTTACAACTTATGTTAAAAAGGAAAGGATATTAGGGTAGATCCTTCGACGGCTAATTCTAACACTCCCCCTCAAGTTGGGACATAGATATCAATGAGACCCAACTTTCTAATATAAAAGTCAAAGTTTTGTCTGAAAAGCCCTTTGGTAAGAACATCAGCAACCTGTTGGCTTAAGGGAATGTATGGAATGCATATGATACCATTGTTCAGTCTTTTCTTTAATGAAGTGTCGATCAATCTCCACATGTTTAGTTCTATCATGTTGAACTAAATTGTTGGTGATGCTAATAGTTGCCTTGTTATCACATAATAATTTTATTCGCACCTTACAATCCTGATAAAAATAAAATAAAACTTTCTGGATCCTAATTTCCTCACATATCCTCAAACTCATAGCTCTGCACTCAACCTCAACACTGCTTCTGGCCACAACCCGTTGCTTCTTACTCCTTCAAGTTACAAGATTGTCCCATACAAAGGTACAGTAACTGGAGGTAACTTCCTATCAACAATAGACCTTGTCCAGTCAAAGTTAGTATAGGCCTCAATAGCTTTCCTGTCTGTCTTTCTGAACCTCAATCAATCCTTTACCAAGAGTTGTTTTTAAGTATCTTAAGGTTTAGTTAATGACCCGCACTCAAGGAGGTGCAGCTTTGTGCAGTTAGACCTTGGGACTTGGGCTATAGTTTTGAAGGAAGTAAGAAGTTAGCTCTACTCCAAGGTTTAAAGGAAGTTAGACCTTCAGTTCTCTGGGTCAATGGCAACATTTTTACTTCTGACCGTACTTGTTCAGGCTAGTGTTTGTTAAAGCACAATAGTCTTTTCGGCTTAAGCCCGGTGAAATAAAAAACTTTTTCTTTCTTTTAGCATTATGTGTAGTGGAAACCCTTCTAGAACTTTTGCAGTTAGACTTAGTAAATATGAATCTTTTTAGCTAATAAAGAGGAAAAAATTTATTATTACTAATTCTTAAAAAATATAAAAAAGCCCCAAGGTTGGCTTTGAACTTTGGGACTTCCCAAAAGGCGTTGCCTTATTTTGTTAGCCTCACTTTTTCAAGCTGAGGCACCAGATTTGCTTCGACGGAAGTGCTTTTTAAGACACTGTTTCAGATACAGCTTCTCCTTGGCAGCATTCCTGTATGTCTACCGAGGCTAACACCAGAATTTTAATTTGCCTCAGTATGACCGCTTCCCACATCATCATCTCTTCACATACTACTAAGAAACTTCCACATAGGATCATACTGGGGGGCTAACATAATCTATGAAGGCTTGCAGACTAAGATTTTCAGTCACTTTTTGTTTCAACAATCAATTTCTTTCAGAGGTTTGAAGGCTGCAGATTAAGAGTTTTGGGATATACTTTTCTTGGACTTTTAATTCAGAACTGGTTCTCCTCTAGATTTGTTGAAGAAGTTGGGCTCAAGAATTGTTTCCAACTGATTGAACAGTAAACACTTTTAGCAGTTCCTAGTTTTCATCTTAGTGAAGATTCAGCAAGGATGGTTGTTCTCTTGCCATTCCCTCTTCACTCATCTAAAATCTTATTGTGGGCATCATAATCTAGTTTCTGGCATTTCAGTTGAGTTTGGTTTGTTCATTCCATCTTCTCTCATTGGACGCAAGATTGGTTTCCTCTCGTGAAAGAATTTAATGTTACTTTGCAGTTTGTTGTTTTGAAAATTGTTAGCAAGTCTTCTCTGGCTCAAGATTGTTTTTGTCTCCCATTGGTGTTCCGTCTACTTTCTTTTCGAAGCCATTAGTATGCAATTCTTTCCCAGAAATTGGCTTCTTAATGAAAGAGCATTATTCTGCTCGGTTATTCTCTTTTTTGGTTTGAATTATAGATGATTTTGGGTTGTTTGTAGGTTGTTATTTTGATTGTCCTTTTTAGTCATTTTTTCCCTTATTGCTTATAGTAATATACTTTGAGTATTAATCCCATTTATTATTCTTAATAAAGAGGTTCGTTTTTGTTTCAAAAAACAAACGAAGGATTCCGGAACTTCAGAATTCGTGTTAGTTCCCAGTCTACTAGAAAGTTCTGTGAATAGCTTCCTAAACACTTAATTTCCGACACTTACAAGGTCAAATTGTGGCAGCTGAACTTCCTCATAATATATAAACAAAAAAGAACTTGTTTATATATTTAATGATTATTACTTCAACATGTGTTGAGAGAGAATTCAAACCTTTAACCTTTCCTAGTTCAGAGTGAGTATATGGTTAAAGAAGTCAGTCAAATGATAGTTAGTTTAGATGTTGTGTACAACTGTAATCACTTTTGACAAATTATACCGAACGTCCAATTTTAGAGAACAATGTTCTCATGATGTGTTTTAGAAGTGAAATGGGTGCGATTAATGTTTTGTTTTGGGCGGAGTTTTGTTATTTGTTTTGAACAAGAAAATGTTTTATTGTTCTAAATGCTGTGAAGTAATGAAGTATTGTTGTGAATCAAAGGAGTACCATGACAATATTGGAGATCTGGATGGACCAGAGGAGAAGGAGAGAACACAAGGGAAAATTCAGAAGTTCATCTCAGCTCTTTGATTCTTAACTTACCTTCTTTTGCTCTTAGCTCTAGTTTTTTCTTTTCTTTTTTTTTTTTATGACAGTGTATTCTATTTGCATACCAAAAAAAAAAAAAAAAAAAAATCTCGGAAGCCATTGTTGTTGGTTTGTATGCACTAAATTGTTGTCATCAACAGCATACATTGTCCTGCATATAAAATTAGGTTCATTGTATGCTAATTTTCCTTTTTCTTCTTTTACTCTATAACAACTGTAACTGTGGGGATGAAAAAAAAAAAAAAAAAAAGATAAAACCTCCTACCTTAGAACTTTAAAATAAAAGACCATACTAATAAAATAAAAGATCATATATATTAATAATGGATAGGTTTGGAGATGAAGCAAATAAAACAATAAATGATGAAGGTTGGAAAACCAAATGGTAGGAAGCATGATAGAAAATATTTAATGTGTCGTGTATGACATGTCCATATGCCTTTAACAATAGGGTGGGTTTTCTTACCAAACCATTAAAGTTTTTCTGAAGGGCAGTTTGGCCCTTTGTGTAGACTTATCTTTTTATTGTAAATTTGACATTTTTTAAACAAAAATTGAATGTTCTTTGTTACCTCAATTTCAAACTTGTTTCGTAACCATTTAGGCTTCTTCTAGTAATCATTTTTTATTGTGTTTTTGGTTTTTGAAAACATTTAACAATTTTACTTGAAACAATTTAATATAGACTTTATTTTTTATTTTATTATAATAAATTAGTTTATATACACACACATATAATCATACTTGTTCTTAAATAAACAGAAAAGAACCGATGCAATACAATTATCAATCAATTAATTAATTATGTTTGAGTTAGTCAATGATCATTGTGTGACTAATATAATATGGATTTTGCTTTTGATAGTTTAATTAGTTTATCTTTGATTAATTATAATTTATTAATTGTTTTATTAATTAATTGATCTAGTTATATAAATTCATCAAATTGGTCGCATAAAATTACTCATTTTACAAATACCTGTAACTAATAAATTGAAATTTATTTTTTATGAATTCGTCAATTAAAATTTTATAAATTTTTTGGAATTAATTTTACAAGCAAGCTTATTATTTTCAGGTATCCTTAATTTTTAGTGATCTTATTCTCATCCCAATTCCTTCAACCTAAATTGTTCTTTGCAGCATTATAACAATTATGAAACTCAAATATTAGTTTGGTTATTTGTGGACTTTGTTCCACTTTAATACATTTACTTTTAAATGTCAAATTTTACTCACAATACATCTTAAATTTAGTCCGTATGATTAATTTATTTTGATTTGTTTAAAAATAATTTAGTTTATATTAGTATTCTGTTTATAAATTTTGAAAATATATCTTCATGGTGTCTTTTCTTTGGAATTTTCTTAATATTCTTTTGAAAACTTATGATAACTATGTAGATCTGAAATTTGTTAAGAAGAATAACCAACTAGATTAAAGTTTAATTTGTTTGAATAAAATAAACTCACATCAATCGTCCCTCGAAGATAATGAAGTACCTACTTAACTCCATTCCAATGTCTTCTTGTTGGAGAAGAACTATATCCTGCTAATAAATTTACTGAAAATGCTATATTTGGTCTCATGTTATTAGCAAGATACATTAGTGTACCTATTTGCACCAAGGTATGGTACACTTTAGGACAAAGTAATTCTTCATTATCTTTTTGAGATCGAAATATATTCTTTTTCACATCTTCCTCACAAGACATATGAAATGTGTGGGTCTCTAGTCTCCAGATTCCAATACTCTACCAAAGAAGTAATTAGGTGTCAATCCAATTGCATGAATCCTATCTGAAAAACTCCGAGAAATCCAATTAGCCTCTACATGAGGGCAATATGATGATCAAAAGGGATAGTGTGTCGGGATGCTGTCTCTCTCCTCGGGCAACTCAATACCACTGTAGAAGAAATATCCCATACAAACTGTGAACGATGTGACAGGTGTTGGTACAACTCAAGGCCCATAATCCAGTGTGCAAATTTACTAAAAAATTTAAACAACAGTTATAACACAATAATGACTATTACACATAGAATAGAATTTTACTAATTTTACAAACACAAAATAGAATAATTTCATTACATACTATTTCTATACGACTCTCTCTTTATTCATGGACACACCATATCAAATCAACATCTCATGTATATTAACATTTTAAATATTCCTAATTCTCAAAATTTAAGTTCTCAAATTTTACCATACTACTAAGTGGATTATGATTCTAACTAATTATTTTATAAGATTTCTTTTTATTTCGTTTTGATAGAAAATTAAGTATTATAAAATCCAAAAAATCTACCTAAAATTAAATAATTTCAAGAATTACAATTTAAGCATCATTCACAAAATCGTATATTTGGTCCACGACTAAGTTAAGTTTAAAAAAATCATACATTTCCACTATGTAAACAAAAATATAGTACAACAAAACCATACAAATGTATTCATATTATATAAATAAATTTTAAAAAAGAAAAAAACATAAAAATATCCTGTGAGACGCGACAAGAAGGTGGAGTTTTTTTGTGAAGTTCGGATGAAAGGTAGAATGATGAGCGGCTAGGGTTTTAAAATGGCGAAGTGTATCGGGTACACGACTTCCATATAAAGTCGTGTGCTCGGTCTACGATACCCTGCATGCCAAAGACAACATGGTAGAACTATTGACTATTATATAGAATAGATAAGTAAGCAGAGTCGTGTACCAAATCGCAGTTCGTGGAGCAGGCCTATGATTTTGGAAGGTAGATGTGTATTGAATAAGAAAAGAAAGAAGAAGAAAGAAAATGAATATTGATAGTATTGGATCCATGAAGGTGTGAGAATGAGAGTGAGATTTCAGCAACTGCGTACCATATTTTGATAATATTTTTTAAGCAATACAATATTTATTTGGATAAATAGTGTTTAAAAAGAAACAATAATGAGCTACTTTTTCCCAATCAAAATTAAACACAACGTTAAAACTGAACAACCAAAAATATAATGTCCTCTCTTAATTTTGATTTATTGTGTTTAAAACTTATATGCAATAGGTAGGAAGGAAATGGGTTGCAAAATTATCCACACAATTCTCTGTCTACCACATTTGGGTAACACATCGGATATCTTATTTACTTTATTATATTCCTCCTCAACATTACATATTATCCTATGTCTTTTTCCCATACCTAAACATTCATTTATGACCTCAAAAACAACTTCCAAAATTAAAACTTAAAAATCAGTCCAAATAAAGTACAACATTATATTTGAATATTTATAAAATTGAATTTCGAGTGTAACTTTTTTATCATTTTAAACTTTCTTTAACATAACATGAAATACAATCCTCCGAACTTCAAAAGTGAGTTTTCTTTTTAGTATTTCAGTGTAACTTTACATATGGATTTTTTTATATATATATATATAGTATAGCAGGAATACCATACATCATGTTTATGCGTTATAAATGTCAAGTTGAGGTTAATCTCAATGACAATTGAGATGATCTTCTTTCCTAGAAGTTAAAGCTTCAATCACCACCTACAATTGTTGTACTAAAAAGATTCATACTATAAATACATCTCAGTACATATTAGCATGCCTCACTTTAATTTTAACGCCAATAATTTTATTTTTAAAGGATGTGACTAACATAAATATAAGAATTAAGGTGTGTTTGAGAATGATGGCAACATAAATATAACGTTTTTCTCTTGTCAAAATCTCTTTTACTTCCGATGATGGTAATTGACGTTAATTAAAATTGATTTAAAAAATATATAAAATTATTTCAAATTGATTTTAGAGGAATTAGGTGATAGGTAATTTTTGTTAGGTGATTCTTAGTCAATCACTCCAAAAATGGTTATCTAATATAGTTTATGTGTAAATTATTGTTGGTTAGCCATCTGTTTTTTTTTTCTTTAATTTTAAATGTTGGAACAAAAATGAGACGTTGTGATGTATGGTTAAATTGTAAATAAAACAAACAATTATATATGTTTTACTCTAAATTAGCTTTTGAAATTAAAAATTTGATATCAAACGTAAATTTGATTATTTAAAAATCAGTTATGTATTAATCTTTTTTTTCAAAAATCAATATCCTCGAAAACAAACATTCTCTCTGAAGAAGCAGGAAAGAAAATTTTATAGTCATATGAGTTTAATGGTGGAATACCAATTAGAAGAGAACCACTAACTAACATTAGTAATATTTTAACAATTTAGCGACATTCATGTTAATGCCAATGCCAATTCCTTAACAAAAAAGAATCTTAAAACATTTTAATGGACAATGAATTAAAAAAAAGAATAGAGAGTGAGAAGCACGTGCAAGAGAGGGTGGAAACTGAAAAGTAAATTTTTTTTAAAAAAAAAATGATAAAGAAAGAAAGAAAGAAAGAAAGAAATAAGAGTTTCATTTATTTATTTGAAACAAGTAGGAGCCAAAATATATATTTTTAGAGTTGAGATTGAGAGAGAGACAGAGAGTTGGGTTTGTTACTTGGGTTGTTGTTTTTGTTGTTGGGGTCAAAGGACAACCCCTTCTGAACTCTATTCAACTTATCCAACGGCTCTCTCATTGTCAGAATTTTTTGCTCTCTTTCACCCTTTCCCTCTCTACAAACATAACTCAAATTTCGAATTCTCTTCTCTTTCTTTCTCTCTCTCTCTCTCTCATTTTAAATAAAATAAAAAAAGTTGCAGCATTTTGAAAATGCTTCTTGAACAGTGCGCCACCCGTTACCCTCCTTTTCTCTTTTATCTCTCTCTCTCCTCTTCACTAATCTCACTTTCAAATCTCAAAACTCCCCAATCTCTTCTTTCTCTCTCTCTCTCTCTTCCTACTTCTTTAGAGAATTTCCATTGTTGGGTCTTCTCAATATCTCTAATGGGTGCTTGTTTGAGCAAAAAGAAGAAGACTTTACCTTCAATTTCTTCCACCTCTGTACCTTCACCTCCAGATCCCACCTCTTCCAATGTCTGCACCAAACCCATCATTCCAATTTCTCAGCCTCCTACCACTGATGTGCAACTCAAGACCTGCAACAAAACTGGGGAGGAAAATGGTGAGAGGAAAGAAGAAAGAAGTGAGTACCCTGTGAAGAAGGAGGTTTTTGTGATTAAGCACAGAAAAAGCCATGATGGAAGAGATAAGAATGGGGGTTCTCTTGTTCCATGTCAAGAGGGGAATGGTCATATTTTCTCTGCTGCTACTCCTACTGTGTCTTCTTCTTCCTGTGAAATTTTGGAGTCTGGAGCTGTGGGGGAAAATATGAAGGTGGGTTTGGTCAGAACTTCGAGCTGTACTAAAGAGGAAGTTGATGCTATTTTGATTCAGTGTGGTAGATTGAGTCGGAGTTCGTCTGCTAAGGGTAATGGAAGAAAGTACTCTGGTTCGAAGAGAAGCTATGATTTTGATCATTGTGATAGAGATGGTGTTAACTCTGGCAATTTTGGTGATGAAGATGAAGATGGGAGGAATCTTAATTCTGTTGAGGTTTATGATGATGGAACTCCAGTGGAGAAACGTCACCACCAGAGGCAGCGCCACCGCCAATCTCCAAGGCACTCTTCCTCTCAAGGGAGGAGGAGGACCCCAAGTAGGGAGAGAGATCAGAATCAACGGTCCAGCAGTAGAGAGAGGCGTGTCAGCAGGTCGCCTGGTCGACGGTCGGCGGAGCCCTCTGCAACAAATGTTTCGAATAATACTTCCAATGTCAATGCCAATACCAATAATGGTGGTGTTCTCAATCGGCCAGCAAAAATGGTTTCAGTCCCAGCAACGGTCTCTCATGTGGAAACGGATAAGAACAACAGTGCCAATGGTGGTTGTGGTGGGAATGATTCAGCGACTGTGACGGGCGTTAAGAGGATATCGGTTAAAAGAAACGTTGGCGAGGCCACGGCCATGGCAGGTTCAAGGGTTGCTTCATCACCTCGTTCACAGTCTCCTGCAAGGAACAGTGGAAATGTTAAAGCTTCCGACGAAAATCAGCAGCAGCCATCTCTTAGCCGCAGCTCATCAAGAAAAGCAGAGCAATCTCCTTATCGAAGAAACCCATTGAGTGAGATTGATACTAATTCACAACAACACAACAGGATTCAAAACAGAAGCAAAAAGGAAACTGAAGAAGTGACTGCTAAAGACTGCATTAATGGAGTAAACCAGGTAACCCTTTTCTTTCATTGCTTAAATGTCTATATCTCTAGAAAACAGCTAGTCTTTTAATACTGATGTTCATACCTTACAATCTTTTGTCACAGAAGCCAAAAACTGATTCCAAAAGTGTTAATAAAGTAATAGTTTCCCAAGTGAATGGCAGCAAACCCAGCAGCACTGCCACTACTACAAGAGGTGTCGTGAATATTATAACCTCCACAACACCATTGTCAAACACGGAGGTACTTGTTGTAGAGCACCAGAAACCCCAGGGACTGGCAAGGAGCAGATCAGCAAGGCACTCCAGAGAACTGGATATCAATCCAGAAACTTTATTAAATCAGAGTCACACACCATCTTACACTAAGATGTTGCTTCAAGACATTCAGAATTTCCATCAAAAGAATACCAATACCAACCCAGTTTCTCTTCCAGCTTGTGTAACCAAGGCATGCTCCATTGTTGAAGCAGTTGCTGATCTCAATTCAACTACAAGTTCTAATTTCTCCTGTGCTTTCTCTGAGGATAGAAGCAATCCACCAACATACCAATCCAGTAGAAATGAGTATAGTGTTCCTTACAGTGGAAATCTGAAGGGCACTGCTGAACTCAGAGACCCTTTTGTTGAATCAGAAGTTATGATGGATGACGATATACTGGAACCAAGCTTTCATAAGTACGTGACAGTGAGAAGGGGTGGCCCTGTGGTTGCTGCTGGAGGGGGAGATACAGATGATCAAGAATCCTCAGGTAGCAACAGTTATGTGGGCAGTGTTCAACAGCAGCACCACTGGGGCATTTCAACTGCCTCTTGGGAACCCAACACTGCTGATTCAAATGACTCCAGGACATCAAGACAGCACACCAAAGAGGAAGGCCATCCACATTTGCAATCAAAACCAGGGCTTGACAGAGATGATAACAGACGGCGAGCTGAAAGAAGGAGAGACTCCGATGCCCAAAGAACTGGCATTGGCCGTGGTAGACTTGGCAATGCTGGTAAAGTTGTTCATACAATTGCTGTTGCAGCCACTGGCTCCACCTGATCAGAATTGTATAGATCTCTCCACTTTTCCATTTGCCTGTTTCTTTTTGTTGTCTTTTTCCATTCTTCTTTTCATGTTGTGAAAAGTAGGGTTTTACTTATGTATTAGTATTCAGTTGCAAACTTGCAACCATTTCTCATGTTCCTATATTATCACTCATTATTCTTCCACTCTTTAGCTGTGCAAAGCAAAATGGTGAATCTCCTTCAATCTTGTTAATATGATTAACTTTATGTCAAGTAAGGTTATGCAGCAAGAAAAAGATAGAATTACAAAAAAAAAAAATTATATTACGAATGCCATAATTACATAATTTGAATACATTTAATGTACTAATTACAATTCTACAAATATCAATGGGGTCTTTCCCCTAGTTTTTAAATCAAACTAAGAAGACGAGTCTTGTGGGATAGCCTGACAGGCAGCTTCCGATGGCTTTTTTTCCTTACCCAACAAGTAGATGTTCATTATCTGCGTCATCGCCAATGTCTATTATCACGTGTCATCGCTAATGCGTCATTGCTCAAGTGTACACTATCAGATTGTGGCATAAATTATATATCCTTTCAAGGAACTTTCTTCTAAATTTAGGATCATCGACAACAAAATGGTAACCTTTGATTTGAATGTTGAAAGCGTCAACAAATTTTTTGCTCTCATTCCAAACTACTGCCGTAGTTGACCGCATATATAGCAACCACAGTAACAACGGCTCCAACCAGTTGAATAGGTGAAAAGGTCTCTCCCAAATATAGAAACCTGACATAAACAAACAGAGGAAACATTAAAGTGTCTGTAAAGTGGATATTTCAATCGTTCCATTTGTCCCTTGTTGAAAATTAGCGTATAGACCTTACCCAAAAACTGAGGCAAACATTGGAGTGAGAAAGGTGAGAGAGCTAAGCTTTGTCAAACTACCTATTAGTAGAAAATCAACCATAATGAGGAATTAGCACAATGAAGAAAAAAAAAAGGATGGATAATGGTCACAAAACATGGATGTCTCTGTATCAAGGGGCATTAACATTTAATCAGGTGCACACAGCATATCAGAAAATCAATTAACTATGAAGATGGACTTCAAAATGCCTAATATTCTGGCACAGTGGTCTATACAATGAAGTTGTCTTTATGGCTTTGATCATACTAATGAAGTTCAAAACCCTAATAACTTATACTCGATTTCAAAAAGATCATAGGTCAGAAGGTTTATTATTGTGTGCACATAAGTATATTAGGGACTAAATGATATTTTATTACTAGAAACGGTATTTTTCCCACAGTTTATTATTTTGTTTTCTATTTTATTTTCCATGGTTGTACCTTTGTCTTTTACTACGTTTTACATGGAATCAAACATCTGTCGTTGCTATGCTATCAACCAAAGTATGAAGCCACGTTTAACAATACAAATCATAATAAGAAAGCAACAAGATAAAATTTGAACTTCAAAGCAAAGCGCACCTTACAAACTAGAGAATGCTAAAAGGGAAAAGTGTGAAACCTTTTGTAGCACTATAGAAGAATGAACCGTAGCTAACAGCACTTCCAAAAATGGATGCATAAAGGAGTGCTAGTATATCATTCGTTGTAAAATCCTTAAGACTCCCACTGACTGCAGGATCATGATTAAGGATACAGATCATCAAAAGCGGGAGACCACCAATCACCATGTGCTGCAACATAAAAAAAGGACATTTAAGTCGTTCCTTGCTTTATTTCCTTCAATTCAATAGAGTAAGCCTTATATAAGGCATCCTTCAAGATTCATGACTTCCAATAAAACATTCCTTTGACGTATGATGGTTTCAATAATTAATTGATTGCATGCTACACTGACAACTCTTCTTTAGAATTGAAGCTAGGGAAGGAACAAACCAGAGCCACCATTTATTAAACTCATAACTGAATTTTCTTGTGATGTATCAAAATCATGACATGCATGACGGGTTAATTGGGTGAAGGAAGCAGAAAATTTCCCATGAGGACTATGAACAGGTGCTGAAGGTAGATCAAGAACTAAATTTCTTCAATCATGCGATCATTACATTTTTAATAAGGATGAAAAGAAAGTTTCTGTAAAATAATTTGTATAACAAAATGCAAAAGAAAGAACAGTGATGTAAATTCATAAGATATCAATTCAACAGTTGATCCTACCCATCCAGTTGCCATAATAGGATCAGAATACTTGGAAACCCAGCGGACCATGACAGTACCTACTGCCATGCTCTGTGCAGCTAGGAACATCCACCACTCTCCACTTCCCCACAATGAAAAGCTATTAGCATCAAAAGTAAGTGATGGAACCTGTCAAACCGACTGCCATATCAACAGAAGCTATCCTTTGATAAAATGCAGATAGATTAGTCTTGGGATTTCGTGAATGTAACCTCTTTTCATATAATATAATTCTTGAACATTCGTAATAACATAATGTTGTAAAAAATATAAAGACATGTACACATTACACATACAGACTATTAATCTATCCAGGAAGAGAAAACAAAAGTGCTTTATTTAAAAGAGGTCAAGAAGCCAAGCAGAGCATTCATAAGACGTTAAATTAAAGTTTAAAAAGAATATGGATAGCGTGATTGAAATTGTTGGAAATTAGTGGCTAGTAGAGTGTTTATAGCCCCAAGAGTATTTGTGTAACTGTACCCTAGTTTTTTTTTTTTTTTTTGTTAGGGCTTATTATAGCCTATATATTTTTTACTCTTGTACTCTTTTGATTATTAGAAAATAAAAAGAAAGTCTTCTATCGTGGTTCTTTCTCCCTATACTAGGGTTTTCCACGTATAACTTGTGCTTTCTCTTCTTCCTCTTTTTCAATAAAAATATTAAAAGATTTCATCAGATCTCAGTTCTAAAGATGCAGAAGTGTATGCATTAGTTCTTGAAATTCAGTACAAATTTTATATTCAGAACCTCTCGGCATTGTGAGAGCAGTGTATTATAAAATTAAGGTTTTCATTTCCAAAAACAATTGGGTCTCATCCTCCCAAAAGCTATCCAAACCCACTAAGTTACATAAGTCATGTTTATTGACAGTTACACTTTGTTACTCTCATTAGTTGTGCACATCTCTATAACCATTCAGTTATATAATGCATCTGTCAGTCAGTAACACTAACACAAAGGCACCCCCCAACTATACTGAGGAAGGGAAAAAGGAATACCTCGAGAAGTAAAAGTCCAAAAACACCAAGTACAAGTCCAGCGGCTCCAATTAAACCAAGGGACTCACCAAACAAGAAGGCTGCAAGCACTGCCACAGTTAATGGTTGAGAATCAATTATTACCTGTAATCAAGGCGTAGATATAGAAAATATAAATGATGTAGATATAAATTTCCACTTGATGTTTGAATAAGTATAGAGATGTAGAGAGAAAAGTGCCAAATGTGTGTGCGTGTGTGTGTGTGTTTTGAAAAGAAAGATAATTTATAATGTCTACAGAAGCTAAATCAAAGTTCTTATCATGAAAACTCCACGTAGAGAAATATGCGTGGAATACTATTTGGCAATGGCACCTATAAAGATCGATGGAAAGCAACCTCCATAAGTTTGTTTTCATTTCTTGACTTTGTCACACTTCCAATGGGAGATCAAACATAAAATGGAACAACAACTTGGGGATACCGGATACGTGAGTATCTTGAGAACGTTCTAAAATTCTAAGGAAATTTTCTGCCTATCCGTGCAGCTCTGGTGTTGTCAATCTACCCAAATCTTTTACAGTATCAAATACCCCAAGCTAACCACCATTGATGTAATTCAAATAGCCTAAACATCTACAGCCTACTGTCAACTAGTTTACTGTTATAATTGTTACAACTACTTAGTTAGTTAGTAAATAACTATCTTGTATTACATTTTCCTCAATAAATAAACATCTCCACTCACCTTGTCTCCACTCACATTGAAAGACAAGATTTCATTCAAACAAAAACATTAGGCTTTGGTTTTACACCAATTGGTATCGGAGCACCATAAAGCTCTTGGGACCATGGCTGTCTGACGAGTGAATCAACCGGCGGCTGTAGAGCATCCTGCTCAAAACCAAGAGGTGGATATAACTCCCGTGCTCTCCAAGAACCACTCGCAACACTTGCTGTCCTTGGAGGCTTTGGTGGAGGGAATTCAAGCAACACTTCAAGAAGTCCTACAACAGCTGGAAACCTTAGCTCCTCCTCAAATAATACACGAAGAACGGCAAGAATCTGTGCAATATTGGGGACAGCGAGGCATTCGAGGGGCTGGACTTCAAAGAGGTGGGTGAAATCTTCAAGAAAGAAGATTTGAAGTGCAAGAAAGAAGAAGACCGGTTCAAGATTATCAATAGCTCCCTCCAAGAAGCCAAGATTACTATCAAGAACCTCAAGATTGGAGCTCTATTGATGATGAACCTCAAGAAAGGTTAGTAAATGATCAAGATAGAAGGTTAGGTCCACGTTTTGATGAAAGAAGAAGAGAACTGGCAGAGTATAAAATGAAGATCGATTTACCTAGTTACAATGGAACTAGAAGTATTGGGATAATTAGTAAAATAGATCAAGCTGCTTCAGAACAGAAATCTCTGGCTGCTGTAGAGGCTATATATCAAGGACCACCAAGGGCTTCAGATATACCATGGGATGCTTTAATTGGTCAGTCTGTTTCAATTGCTACTGCACAGTCTGGTTCTGTTGGCTCTGAAAATTCTTTGGAAACTGCATTGAGAGCCGAGAGTGAAAAATCTGAAATCCATACTGACTGGAGCCCCTCAGAGTAAACTGAGTAAAATTGCTTTGGTGGATGCTTTGGCTCATCAAATACCAAACTGTATGAAAGTCAGACTTCTGAACCTATTATCAGGGCTACAAGGAAAGTCTCAATTGTTCAAGAGAGTTATCAAAACTTGGTGACCATATGGGGGAAAAAGGGACAAGATTTGCATTTCTGCCGTGAATTTGAAATTTCTTCAGCATATTGCAACTGGTGAGGGTGCGGTTGGAAAATTGTTGATAGTTTTGAGAAAACTTTCCAAACAGAATCAAGCAGCTCCCTCTGGACAGACATTTTGACATTGACAATCTCAAGAGGATTGTGTTAGAAGCTGATGGTTATCAACCATATTTGATATCCCCTGAAAAGGGTTTGCAATCTTTAATAAAAGGTGTTCTAGAGCTTGCAAAAGAACCATCTTCATCACGTTCTAGTGGATATAGTTTCTGCTGCTGCAAATTCTACACCAGGTCTTGGAAGATACCTACCTTTCAAGAGAGAGATTTTCGCTCTCACAGGTGCTGCATTAGATGGATTTAAGACAAATGAAGCCCTTTCTGAATGGCTTGTAATGTAGTTTTCAATATGGTTGACTTAACAAATATCACACCCCTGATGGATTCCAGCTTGCATAGCAGACCCAACTCGAGGATGAGTTTGATGCTCATGGGGTGGAATGATGAATTCAAATAGCCTAAACATCTACAGCCTACTGTCAACTAGTTTACTGTTATAGTTTACTGTTATAATTATTACAACTACTTAGTTACTAGATAACTAGTATTTTACATTTTCCTCAATAAATAAACATCTTCTATCACGTTGAGAGATAAGATTTCATTCAAATAAAAAGATTGGTAAAAAGGGAGACATAGTCTCAATAACTAAGAGACCATGAGTTCAATCCATGGTGCTCACCTACTTAGGAATTAATTTCCTACAAGTTTCCTTGATACCCAAATGTTGTCGAGGTGTGCGTAAGCTGGTCTGGATACTCACCGATATAGGAAAAAAAAGTATCAAATACCTCGAGCTTCTTCAAATGGTGTCTCTCCTCCCACAAAATTGGTTGCCAGTCCACACCCTTAAGTAAAAACCTACTACTCTGATCTCTAGAGTTAAATTCAGAAAGAAAAAGACTATTTCGTCCTGTATGCCATTTCCATCTCAATATTCAAATTCATTCTGAAATCAAATATTCCTCTTTCTTTCAATCAAAATACAGAGGAAAAGGATTGAATCTTCATTTCTATTCTTCAACCATACCGACCCACTTTACTTCGTAACAGGTTTTTAAGGGCGATAGCTGGGACGTAAGGGAAAGGTTGATTATTACTAAAGTATCTTGAAATATGTGTTTAACATCGATTTTAGTGTCAAATAACAATAAATATTACATTGATTTCAGTGAAACTTCATGGACATCAAAGAAAAAACATGTGGCGGCCTCGTCAACGATTGAACTCAGCTGGTCGGAAATTATTTGATACGTTTCTAATAGTATGGACCATTCACTTTAAGATACGCAGAGGTTAACTTATAAGATACATGAACTCTATGTAACTGTATATCCATGTGAATCTCTGTGCCTTCTTCAAAGATCAAAAGGGCTACAGTATTAGAGGATCCTCTAATCAAACAAGCCACACAGCAGTTTCATAAATCAGCAATGAAGCAAAAAGACAACCAAGCAACGAAGCAAAAGGTGGAAGAAAATAAAACATACACTGCCCAACCCTGCGGATGTCCTCTGCAAGCCTTGAGCAAGAAAGCCCTGAAAGAATGTAGCGTCGACTAGAGCAAAGAGAATGATGGAAATCCAAGCAGAAAAACCAGAAGGAAAGGGACGACCACGGAAAGCAGCAAACGCAACCAAGAGGAAACCGGCAGGAATAAGACGAAAGGCGGAAACAAAAAAAGGGCCAGACCTTGGAAGCACCTCTTTCATGGCCACCATAGCCGTACCCCAAAAGAAAAACGGCGAAACCAACACTGCAAACTCCCAGGCTTTCTCCAAGACTGCCACAGACCCACCACCACTATAATCGGAAGAAATCCCTAATTCCAACGGGACCCCAATTGAAGACGAAGGATCTTCGTCTGTCGGGGAAACCACACATTCCACATCCTGTGCAGTCCCGACGCAATCGATGGACTCTGTGAAGTCCAATTCCGTATCTCCGCCACTACTGGTGCAATTCGCCACTGGAATTGCAACGTAGTGGAAACGAAACAGGGGATTCTCATCGTACCTTGTTCCGAAGCCTAATCGAAAGGGGAGTCGTCGACGGAGAATTGGAGGGGCGGAGGAAATGGAAGGTGCACGAAAAAAAGGGGGGGAGTTGGATGGAGAAGTGGGTGTAAGAGTGGCAGTGGCTAAACAAGCCGCCATTGGTGTTGTATTTGGGTATACTAGAATTGGTTCGGTAGAAGAAGGAAACTATGAGGCGCCATAGTCCTGTCTTTGTTATCGATTTGTCACATCCACGTATCGGTTTGGGACACACAAGGTCCAAAATCTTTACCACTGACATAGTTGTTTTGAACTATGTTCTGCCCCTAGTGGTTCGATGCTCTCAAACTCAAGTCATCAATGTTCTTATTTCATAACTTCCTTTTTTCCCTTTTTAGGTTTGATTTTCTTAGAATTGATATTCTCACTATGTTTCATTTGTAACTCCCTAGTCCCTACAATAGAGAACTAACATATGTTATCTACTTTCTAATCTTCTCTCTTATGTCATCTAAGTTCATGCCACATTCTTCCTTACTCATGCAAAGTTGTTACTATAGACTCTATTGATTGCCAACAATTTTTTATAAAAATAAAAAATAAAAAAAGTTAAATCTTAAATATCATCACGTGAATATACTTTCCAATTTCCATACTTCAAAAAGAAAAAGGAAAAAAAATCATTGTCCCTCCATCAAATTAGTAAGAAAAAAATGGACGAAAATGTAACATGAACTCTTTAAAATTTTGAATTGCGTGTGTGAAAATGATGATAAAATTTTAAAATTCAAATAAATGTTTTGATAATTTATGAAAGCTGAATGTGAACAATATATGAGTAAACTATGTATATAATAACGTTTAGATTTAAACAATAATGAATGTGTAGGATATACATGACCTGCTTTTAGTTTTGTTTTTTTTTTTAATGTTAATTACAAATTTGCTCCAGATTTTGGTTTATTTAGAATATGAATTTTCAATGAATAAAATTATTTTAAATTACAATACGACTCAAATTATTTATAAATATAATAAAATATCATAGTCTATATACGATCTACTACTACTGTTACTGTTGCAGCAAATCGCGATAGACCATTATTTGAGACTTTAATTAAATGTTTTGATCCATTTTTCTATATATGAAAATAACCATTTTTAAAAAGAGTGTTTAATATAAAGTTAGAAAAAAAATACTTTTTTTATCACGGATTTTGAAATTTAGAACTAAGTTGAAATTAAACTCAAATAACAGATCAAAACAATTTGAAATTTAAATATCAAATTGAAACTAGACCTAGAACACTTGGGAACAAAAAATATAGAAAAATCGTAGAGGGTAACCTGATGAGAATATGTTATAACAAATATAGCACGTTGTTTTAGAATTTTACAAATATGGCTAAATTCTCATTTTTAAAATATTCTCAATCTTAAATTTGTTATTATTTCCAAACTACGCTCCAATAACTTATTTCTTTTCCTTTTTAATGTCATAATCATCCCTTATTTCTTCTACCACTTTTTAAGGTCCTAAATTCTTTCTCTTACCGGAAAAACAATTTGTTTCTTCAATAACGTAGGCATGTCTTCTTCCCTTTTTTAAGGTCCTAATCATCCTTTCTTATAAAGGAAAAACAATTTGTTCTTCCTATCTTAATCTTGATTTTAGGATATCAATGGCATATTATTTCCAATATGAAATAAAATGATTGTTGATCGGAATAATTTAACTTCGTTTGTGATTTTTTCAACTTTCTTCAACGTGTATTTTGAGTTAAATCTGACTTCAAATGATTTTTTTTTACGTTGGTTTTGCTTTAATTTTACTTTGTATCAGTTTTCTATATCGGTGTTGTGATGTACTTATATTATATGTATTAGTTTGTTGATATATACTTACATGATTTTCAGTTTTTTCGAATTTTTATGCAATTTATTGTAGTATTATTAGTAAAGTGAATATCAACAATATGTTATTAAAGTATATCAACATATTAGTAAAGTGAATCATTATCAGGCATATCAATCAGGTTTACAAGTATATATTAATAGTGTATCAAGCGTATAAGTAGGACTTCAAGCATATCAAGTGTATTTAATCAATCAAGTGTATCAGTGAAGAATACTAAGTGTATCTACAATACATTTGGTGTATCAAACATATCACGTGTATATCAAGCGTATCAAATTTGTTAAGTGTACCAATGAAACATAACAAGTTTATTAACAGTACATCAAGTGTATTAAACTTATTAGTGAAGCATTTAAGTTTATCAAGGCCGAAAGAGTATCAAGTGTATTAAAAAGAATCATGTGTAATAAGGAGTATTAGATATATCAAGGTGTTTCAGGTATATCAAAAGGTATCAAGTGTATCAAAGAGTATCATCGTTAATCAAGTGTATTAAGGTTCAAAGGTTATTAAGAAGTTTCAAATGTATATCAAGTGTATCAAGGGATATTAGGTGTATCAGGTGTATCAAGTGTGTATTTGGTGTGTATCAGGTGTGTATTAGGTTAATCAAATGTGTGTCGATAATAAAGGCATTTGTGATATTGTACATCTTGTATATCTAGGTTAGACTTTGTTTTTTGCCTTTTTTGCAAACAATAAATGTGTGTGCTATGGATTGTTTTGCCTTTTTTACATGTGCCCAAAAATATATGTTTTCTTAAAAACTTTCAATTTTGTGTCTAAGAGAGTTTACTGTACATTTAGATTTGTGTCTAATCGATTTCACTAAACTTTCATCTTAGCTTTTTCCTTAATAGTAATGTAATTTGAGATGTTTATAGTGTACATTCATATCCAATTTATCGATTGTTTAGTTCAATTAAGTATTGTTCGAAAAATTATTTAAAGCAAAATATTATTATTTTATTCAAAGTAAGATTCTCACATTGCTTAGAAAGCAAAGTGGAAGCTCCCTTAAATACTCGTACTTTGAGTTATGGCTTTAAGTACCTAACCAAGTTTTAGAGAGGGTGAGGAGATAGAAAAATGTGGCTTTGTCAATATCTCCAACGTGCATGGAATAAAATAATAGATATATATATTTTGTTAAAATTAATTTTGAAACGTTTGACAGTTACGTTTTTTCTCTACCCTGAACAAATAACAGAGGTTGTTTTATCCTAGGGACGACAAGGCAATTCCGTAATTGTTTGCATACCGAGCAAGGTCGTGAAACGTCTTAAAGAAAACGAGATTTATGACTTAGCCATACTACTAATGAGTTTTTATTTTGCAAATTTATCCTTTTGACATATAGCTCCATCGGAGTGCAATAACAATTTTAAGACGTTCTGATTCTGGTATAATGGTCGGTTTAATCCATAGTGATATGATGACTTCATATTTCAATCGACCATTCTGCTTCAAAGGAGCTCATTTCAAGCGTTGGAAGTAGAAGACGTTCTTCCTAACCATGAAGAAGGTCACTACCGCATGCACTACCAAAAAAACCAACAATTCCAAAAGAAAAACCAACTGAGGAGGAGATTCAAAGTCTCAACAAATGAACAGAGTCAGATTTGATCATATGTATAAATTTAATTCTGAATGGACTTATTGATGAGTTATATGACTACTACAGTACTATATCCACCGCAAAAGAAGTTTTGGATACATTACAAAGGAAGTATGATACAGAAGAGGCCAGATCTAAGAGGTACACAGTAAGTCGATATTTGCAGTACCAGATGACTGACAACATATCATGTACGGCCTTGATCACGTACAACCATTTGACTTTTTATAACTTTGACTACTTTCATCATTTTCGAGCTTTTGAGTATGAACCCGCATTCATATTTTTTATATTTAAATCATATTTCAACATAAATATCTATCTCTAATATGATAATTGCCAGTTTCTCTCTCCTCGTCTAATTCAAACAATTTGAATTATTCCATCATATTATTATGAGTATTCCAAATGAGCTAGCAGGGGAACCTAATTGACCTATAGATCATGGACTCCAACGATCCGAAATTAACTGGTTAAACTCTTTTAGACCAAGCTAATCAACATTCGTTAACTAATAGGTCATTCCACTAAACTCTTGTAGTTGCACTCCTCTCACTATAGATATATTTGTATCCATATGATATAACCATGATCAGTAAATTAATTCTTCACAGATTGTTCATAACCTCGACTGGTCAAAATACTGTTTTACCCTTAAAACGACATCTTGCTCCTTAAGTTCTCACTGATCTATTATTGAATAATTGGTTTAAGGTCCAACATATAAATCAAATCCCTCTCGGATCAATGAGAGAGATGAGACCCCTTGTTCAAGACTTGGATTTAGTCTTATGGAACAACCTATCTACTAACCTTAAAGCGGGTAAGAGAGTGAATTTCGTCTTGCACCGTATATGTCCCCAACTATCCACCCAGGCTTACTCCTGAAATGAGAGGCTTATTGAGCCAACGTTGATGATGCCCTCACATATGCAAACCTAAGGATAATTTGGTGTGAACATGAGTTTATAGTTAGCTCAGGATTAAGATTAAGTTACCTAGGTCATCAATAATCGAAATAGTCAGTTTTAAACTGTAAACGACATTATAACGTAAAAGTGACTATTTCATGGTTCAATCTCATATAAACTCTTTACATAGGAGGTCCCCACTTTCATGTCTCTACATGAACAATTTAGGATCACATTGTTTATATTAACTACAAAGTGGGTCACATCCATAATATCCCAAAATAAGGTGTGCAACCTTATTTGTATACTATACACTATTTAGACTATATACTCAAACTTTGATCCACGTCTATGTCTCTACATAAAGTTCAAGTTTACTCAAAATGGCGTTAGGACCTTAGTTTATTGGATTAAGAATATAGTATTCAATTTAACTAATAGTTTCTAATAACAACTTTATTAAATAGAATATGATTACAAAGTACAAATTTTAGGACATAAATTAATTTCAATAATCCTGAAGCGGATGAAAAAGGTTGAACTTAGTTCTTAATGAATTCTATACTTCATGAAAAGTTTAATACATAGCTACAAGACTACTCTTGATAAATTCACCTATGTGGATGTGAAAGTAAGGTCTGCTTCCTATGGACACTACAAGAAATCTGGCCTTTAATGTCGGTTTAAAACCGACATTAAAGGCCTTTAATGTCACTTGGCGACCGACATCTTTGTAAGCATTATTAAAGGCCTTTAATGTCGATTGGGCTTTAATGTCGGTTTATAACCGACATTAAAGATGTCTTTAATGTCGGTTATAAACCGATATTAAAGACCTTCTATGTCGGTTATAAACCGACATCTTTGAAGGTGTTATTGAAGGTCTTTAATGTCGGTTTATAACCGACATTAAAGCTGTCTTTAATGTCGTTTTTAAACCGACATTAAAGATGTCTTTAATGTCGCTTATGACACATCTTTAATGTCGTTTTTCCACCGACATTAAAGACACATTTAATGTCGTTTTTAAACCGACAATAAAGACACATTTAATGTCGTTTTTATACCCACGTTAAAGATACATTTCATGTCGTATTTATAATAGTTTTTATGACGGCAAAACCGATATTATTTGAGTTGAATTACGTCCGGAAATGTTCGTCATCATATATTGCAAAAAATAAAAAAAAAATGGCTTGCACACTGGCTATAATGCCTACTACTCAATGCACACAATAATACCTAAAATTTCAGCAATGCACACAATAATACCTAGTTCACCTGCAATGCACACAATAATACCTAAAATTCCAGCATACACTTCCATATAGAACTACAACAAATACACATCATCCAACACTTACATATAAATATCAATAAACACAACTATATTCAACACTATAAGTCCAACTACTCCGAACCCTCCAATATATCCACTTATATATATAATCACACATATCAAACAACACATCCTGCCATCCATGGCAAACCAATAATAAACACCTACAATGCATAAGATCCAACACTAAAATACGAGCACACTTTTCCACACTTCCATATAGTACTACAGCAAATACGATCATCCAACACCTAAAATATCAGCACATCTTTCCACCCTTCTACATAGTATTACAACAAATAAAATCATCCAACTCCTAATCACATATTTAAATAAACAACCAACAACTGTAAGTGAAAACTCAAAAATATAAAGATAATATATAAGATCGTGATTTATAAACACAATAGAAAGTTCCTTCACTAACTAAAGTATAGGTACAAACTATCTAACAAACAACAATTAGTACGGGACCACCTGCCCTTCAAAAAACTATAGGACTGTCCGTCCCTACAAAAACTTAACTCGACCAACTACTAACCTAACTACAAAAATCAACTACTAACCTAACTACAAAAATCAACTACTAACCTAACTACAAAAAGCAACTACTTTCACAAATCTGCTAACAAAAGCTGCCCATTCAGTTCGAATCTCTTCAATCTCCTCTTGCCTATATGCATTTTTTGTATTGAACTACACACAAAGAGAAAGATATGGAAAGTATGAGTTTGGATCATAAATTGTAATATGTAAAAAGTTAAAGTAGAAACTTACAAGGTTAGTAATAGAAGTACTAGAATTATGCACTATCTCATGTATGTACTTTTGCACGTAGTACCTGCACCCTACAGAATCCAATTGACGAGGGCACTGCATGTATATAAATTGAATACAAATTAATCTTATGTTTCATAAAAAATAATTACCTGTAAATGCAAATTACCTTTACAGGTCTCCATTTTGGAGTTGATCGATAGCGTTGTAGATCGTGTTTCGCTTGCCATGTCTTCAACCCTCTAAATATTTTGAAACATTAGAAGACAAGAAAGTTAAATAAGAAGTAATAAAGTAAATACACTTACACATTTATGATTCCATGAATGTCTTCATCGACTTTACTCCGAAGAGAGTCCAAAACATAAACGCAATTTTCACGAAGATCGATAACATGCAACATCCAATGAAAACTACAATAAACAACATCTTCAATGTGAGTACACATTTAAGCTCAATGGAAATATATTAATGTGTTTCTCTTCTTTATTTACCCGGTATTATATGGAATTAGCACTTTCTGTTCCAAGTTAACTGCTTCTAGCTGGTTGGCAAAATTTCTGGATCGAAGATCACGATCTTTGATATGTGACGATATTTTTGATTGGTCAATGACAAAAAAATTCTTTGCACAGTCACATTTATCTCAAAGACATCTAAGTAAAAGCAACCATAGTTAAAATATCAACAAACTAACTACAACAGTGGTATTGGAGATAAAGATGAGTATAAGTTGTCTACTTACGTAATATAATCTAGTATACACATATAGCCGATTTCAACCATGCCGCAATAATGCAACAAATCTTCACGAGCTAAATAAACAAATTTGTCACTTCCAAATATTAGCTCGTTCATTGGGATGCGAATCATGTCTACATCCTCCATGTTGTTCATGGCATGTCTATTTAAAAGCTTAATAATCCCGTTAACGTCAGTATAATTTGAAGGGTATACGACATCCTTCCTAGTTGAATGCTTCTATCACAACCAAGGTTCTAAATTCAAAATACATATACAAATAAAATCAAAACTTAAATAGTAAAAAAAGATACACACTTGTTTGTCATTGATCGTAGAAACAAGCCGACGAGGCCATTCTATAATGTTACCCAATGCTTGATTTAAAGTCTCTATCTTTCCCTTCACTGAATTGGGTATAGTCAAATTTTCTCCCGTAACCACGTCTACTAGAACTTTAACATTGGGACATCCAATGTTATCCTCAACTATCGTGGCTACTGCAACAATATTATTAATGGATCCTATAGACAATTGGCATGATGTTCCCTTTACAAATATTAAAAGCATAGTTAAGAACAATTGATCCTATATCGTTAAAAAACTAAAAGTGACAACAAAGTCAATTACCTCCACTCCTTTGTTGGTAGGTGTGTCCTCATCGGCATCAAGATCTATATTAATACTTCCAATGGATGACCTCGAGTGATTACTTCTCTTTTTGTCACCTTTGCATCTCGAGTCATCCTCTTCTTTATGACACATTTTCTCCTTCCCTTTTACTGTGTTGAAATATTGTGATTGAGAGACGAAAGCACCCACGCCTCTTACACGTCCACCGTGCTCCTTGGAACCCAATGCGTCAGTCAAGATGTCCTCATTTTTATTTGTTGCAACTAATTCATCCTATAAAACAATACAAGTATAAAACAATTCATCATCAGTTAGGTTAACAAAAGATTATATATTATAATCATAAGTATACTTACAATCCGAGAGGCACAATCTCGAGTAGCATCATCAAAATAATCATTATTTTTTCCTTTCCGTGCTTCTTTCCAAAGAGTTGAACGATAGGAAACATCATGCGTTATTTTCTACAACAAAAGATAGATATTTAATTAACAACAACATATTAAGATAAATTCTTCAACTTAATTAGAAATACTCACTAGTTCATCGGCAAGATTAGCATATCCTTTACGTGACATGTGGTGATTGTATATGCATTTCGACCTTCTTTCCCTTTGAATACGACTATAATCCTGTACAACGTATTAGTTTGTAGGTAGATATCAAAACAAAATTAAAGTGAAAATTTAAACTTATTTAATATTCTCATCTCATATTTTGCAAGAAAATGAAAAACAACTAAATAGTCATAAAATCAACAACAATTACTTGTTACGATAAAATGGCTAAAAAATCACATAAGTAAATAAAACATAATATTAAGTACTCTAATAAGGCATGTTCGAGAATGATTCTAAAAATGATTAAAATCATTTTTATCATTTTTATAATCACTCTTTAAAGTTAACTAAACTAATAACTATTGTTGTGGTTTTATGTTGCGAATCCAACATGAATGATCAATGATTTTTATATAATTTGTTCTTTGAACTAAATATATCATAGAGAATAAAAGAATGAAAAATAAATAAGGGAAGTGTCAAAGTTAGGATTTCAATTACACTTAAACTAAAATTATTAGTAAAATGATGAGCATAACTCATCTCACACATATTTTGCAAGAAAATGAAAAACAACTAAATAGTCATAAAATCAACAACAATTACTTGTTACGATAAAATGGAACACGTGAACAAAAATAATTGAGTGAACAACAATTACACTTATTCTTTACTATCGTATTTACTATTAACTTTGAACAAATAACAAAAATTCTTAAAGAATAACACCCAAAGAGATGAATTAAACGTGACAAGAAAAAAAATCCTCTCAAGACCTCTCAGCCCCTCCAAATGTCTTTCTATTCCTCTCAAGGTTGAAGTATCGCAAAACTAGTAAAAAACAATATGAATTTTATGAATAATTGAGTGCTTGCAGTCTAATAATATAGTAATTGTCTTAATCTATCTTTGAATATAAACTTTGGTTTTGTCTATAATCTGAAATTATTATGTAGCATGTTGAAGTTGCTTAAAATTTATCTGTTTGCAATTTTTTTTTTTTTTATAAATAAGCTGATACCAACTTCCGTTGAGAAAAATGAAAGAATACAAGGGTTGTTTGTGTGTGTGTATAACAAACAACAACAAAAACAAAGCCCTTAAAGGGAACACAAACACCGTAGAGAAGAAAGGCTCCAATCTAGCAAAATGGGACCTGACAAATAATTACCAAAGGAACTCGTGACTGAGACCCAAAGTGAAATATTAAATCAGAGAAGGAACCAAACATCAAGAAATTCTCTCTCAACCCCTCTAAAAATTTTATTTATCTCTCACAAATACTCCATAACAAAGCACACCTCTGCTGGAAAAAAAAAAACTCCCTTCCCCATAAATGATAAATGGAGAAGGAACTCATCAATCATATCACTAAAAGCTTTGAGTCGAGCTATCTAAAGATCAAACCCTCCAAAGTAGTTTCAAGCCAAACAATCATATCATAATTCCAAACAAATTATCCAAATCTTCCTCCACACTCCAACAAAGGATACAACCAAAACGCCCAACCAAAGACGAGAACTTCCTCGAGAGCCTATCCAAGGTATTGATTCTACCAATAACCTAACAGACAAAGAACTTCACTCTTTTTTGTGATTTTTACCTTCCAAAGAATCGAGAAAACACTGCCTAGAAGGAGAGTATTTTATTAAGTAATAAAAGAATGATCTACAAGCAAAGCTCCTAGAAGGGCTAGGACTACCAATACAAACATCCCTTCTGTCATATCTAAGCTCGACATCTCTAAGGCAAATAAAGAGTCATAACTCTTTGTTGTTTGCCTATCAAACAACGTATGAAGGAATCCAAAAGAAAGGATACATTTGTTTAAAAGGAAAAGAAAAAAGTGTATAGTTTGGGAAGAAACAAAAAGAAAAGAAAAGGAGTGTATAAAAATGATAGAATATATATATAATAAGATAAAGAGCAATAGCTACAAAATCTCAAATAATTATCGCAAGAGGTCATAAATAGTCATTGCACCAAAGTCTTAACCATTCTAACTAGATGCCACTCTTAAGAATTTTTCTTAAAATCAAGCCAATGACCTAACAACACATATGAATAGAATATATATATATATATATATATATATTCATTTCTAACTATGGCTAATGTCCATTCATCTTCAATTAATCTACATTATAATCCCTAATTGATTACTATATAAAGTGGGTATAGAATACAATGTGTACCTTGGAGTCTTTGTCCTTCCTGTTCCTTTCCAAATGCTTTCTAATCGAGACAACCTTCTTAATCAAATGGTAAAGATCCTCAGGAATCTCCGGAGCAAGCCCTTTTGATAGTAATAAAAAAACACACATTCAATTACCACAACAGCTAAAACCTAAAACTAATACATTAACATATACTCAATCTTCCATATCTATCCTGGTAACAGCTAAAACCTAAAACTAATATATTAAAATTTCGAATTGATGAACAAGAATGAACAAGTACAATACATTAAAACATGCTAAAAACCCCAAATTAAAATCGCGACCACTTGAAAGAAGATAGAAATTTTACCGTCGTTGCTGTGAATGTGAGAGGGAGAATGAGAATGTGAGAGGATGTTTTTTGTGAACGCGGACGAATTTGATTCCAAGGGTGGGCGAACCTGGTTGCTGGTTGCTGTGAACGCGGACGAGCGGATGAGTTTCTTTAGAAGGAGAGAAATGCGGCCGAATTTGATTCCAAGGGTGGGCGAACAGAACAACAATCGTGGTGGCGATAGAAATGGTGGCAACGATAAAAATGGTGGCGGTGATAAAAATGGTGGCGTCGATGAAAATGGTGGTGTCGATCGAAGAAGAAATGAAGGGGAGTCGTTCGGAGAAGACGAGGGAGATGTCGAATAGATGGTCGAATGGTTTCGTATAGCAGACGGTCGAAAAGGGTAAAGTAAGAGAGAGAATGTTATTTTTTCACAAAAAAAATTATTAAAAAAAATTAAATGGACCTTTAATGTCGGTTTCCACCGACATTAAAGTGTCTAATTTATTCAAAAAATAAAAATATTAAAATTTAAATTTAAATGGACCTTTAATGTCGGTTTTCAAAATGGCGGACCTTTAATGTCGGTTTAAAACTGACATTAAAGCTTAGTCTTTAATGTCGGTGGAAAACCGACATTAAAGGTCCGCTTTTTCAAAACCGACATTAATGGTCTTTTTTCATTTTTCCCAAGCGACATTAAAGCTTATATTTGTTCTAGTGGGAATTTTAGGAAAATTCTCTAGAGCATCCAGTAAACTGGGATATATGTGCAAGGCCTTAAAGCAGGACCATTTAGAGCTTCACTCGAATACTACTGTGTGTACAATGTTGTTAGAGGTAAAGTCCAAAACCAAGGGTTACTTTACAATATATTCTAAATTATATTATTGTCGCTACATAAAGGTTCAAGTTGTAAAACACCTTTGCTTAAGCACGATATTACACAAATAGATACTGCTCGATGAAAATGTTTTTAAAAATTTTCAAGTGGGGGATTGTTGATGAAAAATTATTTAAAACAAAATATTATTATTTTATCCAATATAGGATTCCCACATTGCTTATAAAACAAAGTAGAATCTCCCTTAAATACCCATACTTTAAGTTATGGGTTTGGGCCCCAAACGGGGTACCCCAAGTTTTAGAGAGGGTAAGAAGATAGGCAATAAGATAGACAAATGTGACTTTGTGATCAATATCTCCAAACGCGTGCATGCGTGTCACTGCCCGTCCATCCGAGCGGACGTGGTGTGGTGGAATATAATAATAAATTTATATTTTTGCTAAAATTATTTGACTGTTACTGACTAAGTTTTTGCTCCACTATATATACATCCTCTCCTTTTCTATTTCAACAAACAACTAATAATCAAAATCATTCTCTCCCCTTCTAGTGTTTTGTTTCTTTTTTTTTTATTTCGAGCAAGTATCATTTGAGTGTTGGTTTTTCGTTTGGTTTCGGTGCAGCTCCAAACAAAGAACAAAAGTTGTTTTAACTTGAGGACAACGGGGTAATTCTAGAACTATTAAAGGAAGCAAGATCCGCCATTTAGCCATACTACTAACGAATTTTGATTTTGTAGATTTATCCTTTCGACATATAGTTCTATCAGAGTGCAACAAAAATTATATTACTTAATGTTTAAGGATGCTTGTCGTAACATTTTTAGGCAAGTTGGCTAAAATTGGATCAATTATTATTCTTAGTGTCCTATGATCAACTAAATAAAATAGGGTGGATATGAATTTCTTGGCTAGACTTTTCTCACTCGTATACCTCCATTTAAATTATTGCATTTACTTTTCATGTCATTGACATTTCATGCTTAATTTATATTTGCCCTTGCAATCACACAAACAAATTAAACAGAAACGAGCCTTGGTGACCTAAGAAATTTGACCTATATATCCTACTAATACTATAATCTAGTTTGGGTCAGAGATTACAATTTATTTGATTGGTGGAAAGTCTAGACAAACTTTTTAGACATTAGATATTTTAGTCATAAAGTACGCAAAATTTAGACCACATTGAATTATACTCTATATGTGCATGGGTGAAAATTCTTGTAAGAATCGATTTTGGGACATTGTTTTGTATACAGCATGTAAAATTTGGTTCAAAATGATTCCATTGGATTTCTCTAGAGAAGGTGGTGGTAAACATAAAAGTTTAGAAGATTAAGAAAAATAATCTCACATGTAAATATCTCAATTAAATTAACATATAGTACGTACTCGTTAGTTAACTTATCATTTATTTTATGTTAAGTTACAATATTGTTTATTATGATCAGAAAGGGTTAATAGGAAACAAACAAGACGACATAGAGAGAACAAAGAGAAAAAAGGAAAACAATTATTAAGAATAAGGAAGCGCATAAAAGAGAAGATATATCGGGTATTCCAATAATATAGGGAAGTCAACGGTTGTTGTCAGGAGGATTATAACCACCTTTCCAAGGGAAATCATAAACTGCTGGCTTTGCTCCCAACGCACCCTTTCTAACACTTCTATACTCCATCCTCATCTTCTTACCTAAATTCAAAACAATCACCATATAACTCAAAATCAAATTAAGTTTTTCATAATTATGTTTAATTTGTTACCTCAAAGTTAATTCTTTAACAAAATTGGTTAAAGAATAATAATAACTTTCATGTGCAAAGTAAATTACTAGATATGTGAATATGTTTCTAAAATTTACAGAAATAAATAATAATTAACCTTAACCACCAACCAAGGAAAAAGAATAATGGGAAAGAGTGATCTTACGAAAGCGAGGTTCATGAAGTTGGGGTTGGAAAGCTGTAGAGGTAGTGATGAGAAGCAGTGTGAAGAAAAGCAGTTTGAAGATTATCCAAATGATGTTGATAGAAGCCATTCTTACTGTTGCTGTGAATTAGATGGAAGCTCAAGACTACAAGAGCTTTGTCCATAATGCTTTAAATAATTAAACACCATTGTCCACAACTTTGGATTATTTTACAGTCAAATAAATCTGCAAACCCGCGTGGTAGGTGACTATGACTCGGATTGTAAATTGTTATGACGAGCTGTCTCCCACTTTCTTGATTTTCCCCCATATATTTAATATTTTGTTTAGAGTTATAGGGGCTCGCTTCTTCAAGCTCCGCTTGCTGTCTACTAAACGAGCCTTCACTGCCCGCCCGGCCCCTATCTTGAATCAAAAGTCAAGTTCAGTCAAATAAAGAAAGCCCAACCTCTTTCTTTGAAGCTTTTCCAGAAAGCAACTACTTGTTAAAGCTTTGCTTCCCCTAATTCTAGGTTTGGTTAGGTCATATTCGTCCATGCGTGCTAGTAAAGTTAGTGAATTTTAAGAATTTCTTTTGTCTCAGAATTTTGGAAATAAGAAAGGAAAAATAAAGCTACGAGCTCATCTTCTTGTTTGATCACTTTATGGATTCCACAACTAAAATACATTAATTTATTTATTATCAATTTTTTATATTGTGGGTGTATGAATTTATAATTTCTCATATTTTATAATTTCTTGTAATACTATTTCATTCTTTACCCAATCACCCCCTAAAAAGTTGGAAAGTCGAGAAAGTTGAGAACTATATTAAAGTTTATAGAGTTATTAAGTTTAGAACATCAAAAGGTGATATCTTTTAGTCATGTATGGTACTGCAAACTCCTCGTGCATACCAAAATAAATAATCACACTAATTTTCCCTCAGTCTAATTAAGGTCAATGCACTTTCTTTAACGTCAACGTGAATGTTTTAATTTAACAATTTACTTCGTTATTTAAAGTTAGAAATTCAAATAAAGTTTGTATACGTATACATGAAGATAGGTTTAGTAGTTAAAACATGTGTACTTTCTATATGTGAGATGATAGTTTGAACTTTGTTGTTACTGTAATGTATCCTCACAAATTATTGAGCTATTAACTTTGAACTTTTTATGAGATAGTTGTTCTTCTAGTGCAGGTTTAATTTAGTTTTTTTGAAGTATAATTGTTGTGTGTTTAAAACATTTTCAACTTTGAAAGACCGTGTTGATCGAATACAAATAACAGATAATTTAAATTAATTGAAGTAAGCTTTAATACATAAACAATTTGTGGTTTGTATACCTTGGAGATTCATGTCTTCTCTCTATGTCATGTTTATCGTATTTTCTTTATATCAATCCTTTTGTAACATAAAAATATCTAGAGAAATCATCTACTTTAACCATGATTTTGTATAAATGTCTCAAATTTTCATTTATTACTTTAATTAAGATTTTGTGTTTTTAGAACCATTTTAACCTGTTCACACCAGATTTCAAGAAAAATATAATTCGTGGAATTGAATTTTGTATTTTGATTGATATGATGTTGTGGATACAACCTCTAGTATTTACTCTTCTGATGTTTTCTCTCAAAGATAATTTAAACTTAGAACTTTTTGATTTTCGATCTTCAAAAAGTTGTAGTTGTAAGTCAATTTGAGATTCAATCTTCTGGAATTTAAGAAAATTTTGATCTTCCAAGTCTTCAATCTTTCAGAAGATGATGATCTCGATGTTGATAAGAACTTGTACATCTTTAGAGCTTTTCTGAAGTTCTTTAGAGTTTCGATTGTTCAGAGCTTCAATTCTTCCATCAACCAAAGATCTCCAAAATGAATGGGAAGGTCTCTATTTATAGAGAATTTCCATGGGCTTTAGGTGGGCTTGGGTCCATTTGCTTATTGGACTTGGGTCTATTTGCTTGTTGGGTTTGGACCTTAGGCCCATTTGCATAGAAGCTTGGGATTGGACCCATTTTCTTGACGAGTTTGGGCTTGGACCCATTTTCTTAGTGGGCTTGAACTCATTTGCTTGGTGGGCTCGAGCCCACTTGTTTTATGAGTTCGAGCCAATTATTTCTTTGACCCACTTTTTCATCAAGGGCTTGAATTGGGTTGACGTGGCTAAATTCAATCAAAATATAATCATCACAATTTTGATGTGATGACGTGACACGATTTAATTGGCTAAAATTTCTTGTTCAACAAATGTCCCCTTTTCGAGATTTATGCACGTGTATGGGTGGGTGAATCTCGAAAACAATAAACTAAAACAAAAAATACAAATGACTTTGCTCTTGATTTTGACTCTGGTTAATATGTCAAATTAATCATAGTATGTATTTGGACATAAAGTTCGATTAAAATGAAGTTTGAAATACAACTCAATGTCAATTTTGCAGTAAATCTTGATTTTAATTCACAAAAAAATCATTTGAAATATAGTCAAAAATAAATTTGAATGAAATTGGATTTTTTTTACAAATGAATTTATTGGGTCAATTCAGACTTAAAATTGATAAAATTGGAATATCACCGACTTATCAAATGAATTTATTGGGTCAATTTTTTGTTTTTGTTTTTTTTTTTTTTTGTTTGCGTAATCTCTTAATTTGAATTTTTAGCAAAATATGCTACTAGAAATGCCCCAAACTTAAAATTTGAAAATCTCACCAAACATTTTATTTTACTTAATTTGAATTTGAAATGAATTTATAATTCGGGATAGCGCTTAAAATTTTTCCAAAATATGAAAAACAAAATGATTTGAGAAATCTTTTTTTTTTTAATTCTCCATTTTTTTTTCAATCCTTGATTTAATTAGGAGAAATTTTTCTAAAAAGAATTTTCTTTTAATTAATTAGTTGATTTATTATTACTTGGAATAAAAAGAAGGGTTAGGGATTAATTAATTTGGTATTCTTTTTGTCGCCCCATTAATTAAACTAATAACTCAATCTCACATCCCGACCCAATCTCAATTGGTTAGTTGAAAAGTTTAGTTGAGATTTGTCACCTTCTATAATCTATAGATAGAAAAGAATAATTGGTGGAAACAAAAAATCAAAATACTTTGGTCCGTTTGGTAACATTCTCGCTGTTTTTGTTTTAATTTTTTTTAAGAAACGTTCTAAAAGAAGTAGAAACATTTCCCATTTTATAAAGAATTATTGGGAAACAAAAAAAAGTTAGTTTCTTCTGTTCAGTTTCTTAATTATTTTTATTGGTTTTCTTTTTCTTTTTCTCAATTTATTTCTATTTTTTTCTTTTCTCTCTATTATTTTTATTGATTTTCATTTTCTTTTTCTCAATTATTTTTATTGGTTTCATTTTCCATTTTCTCAATTATTTTTATTTGTTACTTTTTCCTTTTTCTCAATTATTTTTAATTATTGGTTTCATTTTCGTGATTCTCAATTATTTTTATTGGTTTCATTTTTTCTCTCATCTCGGTCATCTTCCCCAAATAATCATATCTTCCTCTTTCTCTCATCGTTTTCTTCTACACGCTGTCTTCCTCTACACGTCGTTTTCCTCATTACCAGATCCATAGTTTTCGTCTGACTCTTCCTCTTTGTCAGATCCATAGTTTTCTTCTTCCTCTTTGCGCGGATTTGGGTTTTCGTTGTGGGTTTTTATCTAAAACATCATAGGTATCAGAGTTAAAATGTTAAATTTTTTTTTGTTTCCTTCAATCATGAATATTGAGAACATAATAATTTATTTTAAAATTAATATTACATTTTAGATGTCATAAAATATTGAGGTTTTTGAAATTGATGGATTAAGAAGTGAGTCGACATCATCGTAGAGAAATGATCCGAGTGAGAGATGATATTGCCAATCAAATTTGGCAACATTCGAAGGATAAATACAATTTTATGTTTATGTTATTATTTTTATTTTCGGAACTTCTTTGTATTAAATGAATAAACTTTTGATAATTTTATTTTTTATGTTTAAGGGATGACATATTTTTGTTTAATGTTTAACTAAATTAGATGTGAATAAAAATAAAAAATAAATCCAGAAGAAAATCAGGAAACAAGAAATAGTTATCAAACACATTTTTTGTTTGTGTTTATGGTTTGTTTATGTTTTTTTTTTTTTAAAAAAAAAGCAAGAAACAGAAATAGTTATCAAATACATTTCCTAATTTTTGTTCTAAAAAAAGAAGATACAAGGAATCAAAAACAGGAAACAAGAAGCAATAAACATAGAATGAGAGTTTGGTACCATTTCTCTTGTATTCTTCTCTTTTTAACTCCAATTTTTTTTTTCATATTTGGGAGAAGAGGTAGTGATCGGCCAAGAAAAAGGATTATTTTTATATTTATTTATTATTTTTTTGGCATCCGGTGGTAAGGGAGAATGGAACGTTGGCCAGGAAGAAAAGAAGTTAGGATTTTGTTTCTTTTTTCTTTTTTCTTTTTCTTTTTCTTTCTTTTCGTTTTTCTTTTCTTTTCTTTTCTTTTCTTTTTTCCCCTTTTTTCCTTTCCTTTTTCTTTTCTTTTCTCGTTTTTCTTTTCTTTTCTCGTTTTTCTTTTCTTTTTATTTTTTTTTCTTTTTCTTTTATAATTACTTCATTTTCTTCTTTCTTTTTTACTTTTTTTTAACGTTTTTTTTTATTTTTTATTCTCTTTTTTTTTTTTAAAAAAAACATTTTTATCCCATTCAGATTACTCTTTTTCTTCAAATTTTTTTTTATAATTCTTTGGAATAGTTGCAAATGTAGCAATTACATTCCAAATAATTAAGTACATAGCAACATTTTAAAAAAATTACAAATATAGCAAAATCGGTCAAAATTTATCAATGATAGGAGTCTATAACTGATAGATCATGTAGCAAATGTTAGTCTATCACTGATAAACCATAAGTGTCGACGATAGAAGCCTATCACTGATAGATTTTGCTATATTTGTAATTTTTTTAAAATATTGCTACATACTTAATAATTATTCTAAAAATTACTACCCATTATAATTACTCTAATTGTCTTTTACCTCATTTCTTTTCACTCATTTTTTATACTAACTTATCCCTCCTTTTTTTTTTAGGATTGGCTCTATAAAAATGTGAAGAGATGAAGTGCTTGAACAAATTTGAAGATGGAGGGTCACTTGAACAAACTAGAAGATGGAGTGCTGCTTGAACAAACTGGAATATTGAGCGCCGCTTGAACAAACTTTTCTTATTTTATTATTTTATTTTTTAATATATTATTAATAATAAAGATGGGTAGTTTGGTCTTTTGGATTATACATTTGTGTAAAATTGAAGCCGATTAATACATTTATGAAAAATATGATAATATTAGATGGAGCATCTGTATTTAGATTAAACCCGTAACTTATGTAATCTAGAGTGGGGGGTTGGATGGTATTAGAATATTGAAAAACGATGTGTATTTGTGTTGTCAGCATGCGTGTTTGGTAAGAGAGGTAATTATGGGTAGAATGATGTTAGCAATTTAACACAATATTATTTATATCATTGTAAACGTAATTTATAGTGATGTTCTGAAGAGTGGATTTGAATATGTTTATCAATATTTGTAATAATTTGAAAAATGTGGGTCCTAATTTGGAATCCGGCCGTAGTCATCAAACATAATACCATCGCAAATGAGAGGACCATCTCTGCACAATTATATTTTATCATTTTCATTCTAAAAGTTTGAAAAATCTTGTTTCTAATTCTTATATTTATTTTAAATTTTATATATTATAGACATTAAACCAAAATTAAATTTAGAACTTCTTCCTTGAAATGGGATTGAATTAAAAGGGGTTATTTATATTTTCAATATTCAAAACTTCTTTTTATTTCTTTAAAAAAAATATAACAAACCATTCAAATATTATGTTATTGTTCACACGAGATTTCAGGAGAAATTTAATTCGTGGAATCAAACTTTGTATTGATTTATGTATTGTGGATACAATCTCTAATATTTACTCCTTTGATTCTTTCTCTCGAATACAAAAAGTAAAATTTAGAACTTCGTGGTCTTCGATCTTCAAGAAGTTGTAACTACAAGTCAATTCGAGATTCAATCTTCTGGAATTCAAGGAAAGTTTGATCTTCCAAGTCTTCGATCTTTCAGAATGATGATTTCGAGATTGATGATAACTTGCACGTCTTAAGAGTCTTCAGAAGTTTTTGTCTTCAATTCTTCAGAACTTCGATTCTTCTCTTCAATCAAAGGTCCTCAAAATGAATGAGAAGGTCTCTATTTATAGAGAATCTCAATGGGCTTTAGGTGGGCTTGGGCCCATTTGCTTGTTGAAAGGGCTTAGGCTTGGGCCCATCTGCTTGTTGGGTTTGGGCTTGGGCCCATCTGCTTGTTGGGCTTGAGCTTGGGCCTGTTTTCTTGACAGGTTTGGGCTCGGACCCATTTGCTCGGTGGGTTTGGGCTTGGATCCATTTGCTTGGTGGGCTCGAACTCGGCCCAATTATTTGCGCATGCTCGGGTCCATTATTTCTTTGGCCCAATTTTTTTAGAGGCTTGAACTAGGTTGGATATGAGAAAACTTGACTACCCAAATTCAATCAAATTATAATTATCTCAATTTTGTTGTGATGACGTGGCGTGATTTAATTGGTCAAAATTTCTTGTTCAACAGTTATATAGAACAATTTTGAAAACAGAATAAATTAAATTAAATTAATATTCACAATGGAAAATACCAAAAATATTTCAATCAATAGGCGATTAATTAATCACATGCGAGTAGTCTTCTTCTAAATGTCGATCATGCACTACAGCCTAAACGAATCATTTAGATAATGATGTACGATCGTGTAGTTTTTTTTTAAACGATGGAAAAAGTCTTTAAATTTAAACGACCATGTTGACCATGATGAATGATCATGTAGTCCAATGTAAATATATATATTTTGAATGATAGGAAAAGAAAGACTTCAAATTCAATCGATCTTGTTGGCAATGATAAGTGATTGTATTAACCATGATAAACAATCGTGTTGAGCATTTAAAACGATTTTGATATTTTCGAATACGAGAAAGATGAAGAAAAATAATGAAATAAGAGTGAAATAGGTTGAAAGAATGATTTATAAAAATACAATGTGACATAATGGGCTTTTGTATATAAAACTTTCCAAATTAAACTTAAAAAGGAAACTGAATTTAAAGTGCAAAGATAAAATTAAAATTTCTTAAATCATACGAACCCGACTTAACATTCTAACCAAATGAAATAACAAAAGAAAAATCCATCAGCCTGGAAACGATAAAATCGTCACCATAATGTTTATTGATACTATACATAGATATAGATAATTATGACATTTTTCCTACAATCTACTTTTTGGTGCAGGGCCCAATGACTTGGCCTTTTGTCTAAGCACAAACTTCTGGATTTTCCCTGTTGCGGTCTTTGGCATTTCCGTCATGAAGATTACTGTCTTTGGCACCATAAACCTCGGCAACTTCCCTTTGCAATACTCAATTATCTCCTCTTCCGTTGGTTTCCGACTCAATCCTTCTTTCAAGCTTATAAACGCACATGGTGTCTCTCCCCAGAACTCGTCTGGTCGTGCCACCACTGCCGCCTCATTCACCATTGGATTCATGTACAAAACTGATTCAACCTCAACACTGCTCAAATTCTCACCCCCACTAATAATCACATCCTTTGATCGGTCCTTTATCTCTAAATACCCATCTGGGTGCATCACCCCAACATCTCCGGTGAAGAACCACCCATCCTCGCTCATTGCTTTCGCTGTTCCTTCTGGATCTTTCAAATACCCAAGCGTTACCGATGTGCCTCTCACAACGATCTCTCCTATGGAAGCTCCATCTCTTTTCACGCTTTTTCTAGTCTCTGGATCCAACACATCCACCGCCTCCACTGCTAGCATCCGTACGCCCTGCCTCGCCTTCAGTCGTGCTTGCTCTATTGCTGGGAGTTGGTTCCACTCCGACTTCCATGAACAACAGATGATCGTCCCTGCACTCTCAGTCAATCCGTACCCATGGGTGACAACAAACCCCAGTGATTCAGTTCGAAGCAGAATTGATGCGGGTGGCGGTGCCCCGGCAGTGAGAATCTTGACCGGTCGATCAAGTGGTAAATTGTCAGGAGAGTTTGTTAGCATATTGAGTACAACTGGAGCTCCACACAAGTGCGTCACGTGATGACGACGAATTAGAGAAAAAATCAATCTTGCATCAAATTTTCGAATACAAACATTTGTGCCACCTACAGCCGCAATTCCCCAAGGGAAACTCCAACCATTGCCGTGAAACATTGGTAAGGTCCATAAATAAACCGATTGCTTAGGAACTCCCCATTCCAAAAGTGAATCGAGTGCCACCGTGAAAATTCCCCTGTGACAGTGGACCACTCCCTTTGGCGATGATGTCGTTCCAGAAGTATAATTCAAAACAATCGGATCCCACTCACTTAACGGTCGTATCCATTGGAACTTAGAATCTCCTCTCTTAACCATGTCCTCGTATGAATCAACAAAATTGTCGCGGATAGAAACAAAGGATGGCAATGACGAATCTTGCTCTGCAGCGTCGTCGGCAATGAGGACGAGCAAGGGTCGTTTCATTTCTGGCGGGAACAAGGCCAAAGCTTCAAAGATTAGCGCACAAGAGGCTTGATCGACGAAGATGAGTTTCGATTCGCTGTGGCGGAGGAGAATGGAGATAGTTCGAGTGTCAAGGCGGAGATTGATGGTATTGAGAATGGCACCGACCATGGGAACAGCGAAGTGGAGTTCGTACATGGCGGGAGTGTTGGGAGCGATGACAGAGACAACATGGCCTCTTTGAATGCCAAAGGAAGAGATGGAAGAGGCGAGTTGAAGGCATCGACGATGAGTTTCCGACCAGGTGTAAGTGGTGGAGTTGTAGATGATGGAGGTAGAATCCCCATAAATGGTGGCGGCTCTTTGGATGAAGCCGATTGGAGTAAGGGGAAAGGAATTAGCAGGGGTTGGCTTCAGATCTTCCATAGAAATTGTTTATATTGCTGCTTTATTATTTTCTCCCTCTGCATGAATAAATAATGAAGGTTCTAACAAAGTTGATGATGATGATGATGATGATAAAGAACAACTAACACGTGTTAATCCAACATGCTTTCAACTAACTCATCTTATTTTAGGTCTTAATTTGAGAATCTGCATATATATATTAATAGTTATTGAAATATATAAATTTGTATAGAATTTTAGTTAAAGTATGTTCATATTCAAACTGTAATGACATAGTCAACATTGCAGAAATGACCTTCTCAAATATTTTTTGATAAATAAGATGTGGATTATTATTGTAAACATTCGTTGTTGGTTTGCTGAAAATAAAAATAAAATAAAAAATAAAAATTGAATGAACCGTTATGTGTATTAATTTGAACTATATATATATATATATATATATATATATATATATATATATATAGGTTGTTTATTAACATTCTCCTATCTATTTAATAATTTGGCTAAGGATTTTATTTGTGTTTTTCTATTACATAAACCTCAATATGTCTGTGTTTTCTGGAAACCGAAAATATTATACACTTAACATATTGGTCAACATAGTCTACTTATGTTTAATTTTTCAAACCCAAAAGAATAAAACAGACTATAATAATAGTAAATTATTATAAAATTGCTTTAGTATCTGTCCATATTTTGTTAATAGGTTCTTTTTTTAGAAACTCTATTCTTTCAAACTTCTAATTTACTAAAATCAATTATTTTATAAAACAATCTTCCATTCTATTGATATTAAATATCGATAAAAGTTATTAATATAATCTAAAATTAAACCATTTGTATTAATTTCATTAATAATATATTTTTTTCTTTTTTCATTTTTGTTTTTAAACAGGTTGGTTTTTAGATTTTCTTAATTTTAAAACTTCTCTCAATGGATGGAAGTGATCAGGTTTGTAACTAATATTGTGAATTAACTGGTTGCTTAAAAGAATTTACATTTCTTTCATATGTGTGTATATATATGTGTTGAAGAACTTTAAATTATTTGTTCTTTAAAAAACAGTAGTTAATTTTTTATGTTAGAAAAATTAATACAACTTTCAAAAACACATATATTTTTCAACGGAGAATTGTCAAATATGAAAAATTTAACAAAATATTTACAAAATCTATCATTGATAGACAGATTGTGAT